>NC_066582.1:245358754-245697327 GCF_024323335.1 Lathyrus oleraceus | reverse complement strand
CCGGTTGTGTCAAAGGAAGGAGGGCAATGCGTTCACGTCCTAGCAGCAGGTGTTGCAGCTCGCTGAATCGAGTCTTAGGCAGTTACCTCTTTGCAATAGGACGGAGTGACATGCCACAGGATTGGAGACATACGGAAGGTCTAAGAATGGGGGAAGCTCTGACCTAAAGTTGTCATGCAATATGTACTTAAGTGTTAGGATTTACAAATGGGAACATCTACCTAATGTTAGCATGCAAAGAGATGAGGGAATTCTACCTATGTTATCATACAAAAGAATAAGGGAATACTACCTATGTTATCGTATAAAAGAATGAGGGAATACTACCTATGTTATCATACAAAATAAAATGGGGATTCTACCTATGTTATCATACAAATGATTCTACCTAATGGGTGCTACCTAAACGGAACAAGAATCGACGAATGGAGCAAGGAGAGGTGCTAGGGATAAGGGTAGATGGCGATGCATGAAGCAATCGACTTACAAGGTTGATGGTGATGTATAAAGAAATCGACTTACAAGGTTTATGGCGATGCATAAAGCAATCGACTTACAAGGTAAATGGATGAATACGTGTTGGTTCTGTTAAGTTTTGAAAATGATTACTCGACGTTGAATCGAGGTTTTGATCTTGTTATGAAATGGTTATCGGATGTTCATTTTATTTCTTGTATTAACAGATGAATAAAGAATGAGAGAAATAAACATTATACAATTCATGGGAGAGGGGTACATTTGTTATGAATGGGGGTTGTTCATGGTAATCAAACAATAATAATATGTGCCTCATACAACATACAAGTAGGCAACAGTTTAATCGGGTTAGATAAATAAACAAGTATATGATCAAGTCAAATAATCAAAGAATGAAATAATGAGACATTAAACAATGTATGAGAGTGTGAATATGTTAAACAATCAAACAATATTAAACATGGATGAAAGAAACAAGCATAAAACATATCAGATGAATCAGACAAGTACAACTAAGCCCACAAAGGATCAAAGAATAATTTAATCGGGAAATGATGCAAGGATCAAATATAATCAAGATGAAATACCTCTAATACATGGCATATGAGATGAACAAGGGAGGATCAAAAGATCTCTTCAATTGCCCTAAGCAATCCCCATGTCAAACATCAATCATACAAAAGTCAACCGAAAAGTCGAGTCAACTTAAAAATTATCAAATAAATAGTAAATTAATCACAAAAATTATGAAGAATTAAACTAAGTAAGGTGGGGTCAGGACATCATCATCCCCCAAAAAGATTTAAAAAATAATGTGAATTGGTGTATAAATTAATTGAAATAAAACAGAAGTCAAAAGAAAAGTCAACCAAATAAACTAGGTCAAAAATAAATCCAAAATAAATTAAAAATGGGAAATAAAATTCCAATAAAAGGTCAAGTTGACTGTGAGACATTGATCAACCCTCATCCCAAAAATCAGAAGTTAAAAATAGTTTTAAGCTATAAAAATAAATTTAATAAAGATATGTGTGTTAAAATGGACTATTTGAAACAACTAATTAAAATAAAAATATTAACATTAAATAAATATGAAAATAAAACTTAAAATAAATGAAATAAAACATTGAGGAATATAAAAAGTATTTTTTGATATTTTTATGGACAAATAGCATATTTTTATTCAATTAAACGAAACTGAAAATAAAAAGAAAATAAAATGCATGGAAATAAAATAGGATGAAATGGGCCTCTTGGTGGTGTGAATAGCAGGCGAAATGGAGCGCTGGCCCGGCCCACCGAAATGATGTCCCAGCATGGCAAAATAAATAAAAATGGAAGGTAACATTTTATTGAACAGTACGTAACCATGCATCAACCGGTCATGCATTTCATTAAAGTCACAAAAGACAAAAAGCCATGCGCACGGCCAGGATCGAATGGGGAGCGCGCGATCGGACGGTTGTACAACCTTCCACGTGTCCCGCTCCTCATGCAACGTGAGAATCATAAAAATTCAGCATGGAGGTCGCGAAAACGCAGCACATCATGTCCGTTTTCCAGCCAGCATAACTCGAGCTACGATGCTCCAAACGGGATGATATAAAAAACAAACTTCAAGTACAAAATAAGAGGAACATCATGGTATTTTATTTTATGCAAAATGTTGACTCTAGCATGATGAAAAATGAATAACAAGGCAAGCATATGAACATGGATATGAATGGAAAAAAATAATAGCATGAATTCCAATTTAAAATCAAGACTCATGGTGAGGGTTTTATGGACAAGCATAGCATATCATGAACATAAAAAAGGCATGAAGGAAAAAGAAAGCATGGCATAATGGAGAAATACATGAAGTATGGATAGTTATCATGAAATGAACATGGGAAGTATGATGAACAAGCAAAGTATTCATGGCTATGGAAGGTTGGAATAAAAGATTACCTAGTGGAGAAAGTCCACTGCTTCTTGTTAGGATGAGAGGAATGGAGGGAAATAGGATGCTCTTCAATGGTGCTTCAATGTTTGTGAAATAGAATGCAACATGAAATAAAAACCAAACTTGCCTTGCCCTAAAGTTCTGCAGCCACTACTTCTCAGATTAGGGTTTTAGAAGCTTTAAATATGTAGGTCTAATGTGTCTTAATGGGCTCAAGTGGCTTGGCTTGGTTCATGACAAAATAATGCAAAAAGTGGGGTGGCATGAGCAAGTTCTAAAAGTAGCAAAATTTAAGTGAGTGATCATAAAACAAATGGCCAAATGAGGAAAAAAGTGTGTTGGCTGGTTTGTGCAACATGACATGGTTTTTCTTGTGCAGCATGAAAACAACCCAACTAGGTGACTTTAAGGCATTGTAACTTGATGAATAAATGTCCAAATGGCAAGGAAATGAAAACAGTAGAAAGAGGGCATGGAACTTAACATTTTTCATGTTGAACACAACTTGAAATGGCGAGTGGAAAGAGGTGAAAATGGCCATAAAGTTCAGGTCTCATGGCTGCAAAATGGTTGGGCCAGTTTGGCCTAAATGCTGTCAAAAAATTCAGCCTATGATACCAACTTTAGATGAGTGTATCTTCCAAACCAATGTTTCAAATGGGGTGGTTCCAAAAAGGTGTGAAAGAGGACATATCAAGGTACAACTGTCATGAAGAAAGTAGTTTCAAAAGATGCCTTGAAGTGTAAGAAATCTGGACCATAAGTCTTGACAAATTTTGCAAATTTTGGACAGAGAAAAATTTCTAAGTGTTCTAAAATAATGTCTTACTTTGACCAAGCCTAACTTTCTCACTTTTAATCCAAATGAAACAAACTTTATATCTCTAGAAAGCTTGAAACAAGAGGAACAACTTTCATGTTGGAGAAATGTTCAAATGGAGCTCGCATCTTGGTGGAATATAGGCTTAAAGTGGGTGCAAAAACCATAAAAACTTGACTTAAATGGAAAGTCAATTATTTCCAAATTTGGTAACTTTTCCAACTCCTGATTAAATGATGAATCCATGATCCAACCTTGATCAAATTTCACATGTAGGCTCCCTTAGGCATGAATTTTGAGATTCCACTGTCAAAATGTCGGGAGTTGACTTTTCTGGCCCCACAGTTGACTTTTCCTAATCTGTCTGATTTCCGATTCAATTGATCAATTGAAGCACCTCTGGCTCAAATAAAGAGCTGATTTTTTTGCATATAGATCCTTGTGGACATGTGGAGGGCCATGTGTAGCACCTCAAATTTGCACCCTACCTTTTGTGCATACATTTTCATCATTAGGTCATTAACATAACATAGTCCATTGCATAACATGGCATGGCCTTTTGCCAAAGTGCAAGTCCCCAGACAGATTAGGTCAACTGATTAGGAGAATCAGGTCAAACAATCAAGCATGTGCCATTTCCATTGAAACAAAGCCCTAGGGTTGGTTTATCAAGTTCATGTGATTATGTGGTCATTATGAAGTGGTTTGGCCAAATATTGGATGCTCAGAAGTCATCAGTCAAGCTGAATTTCAGCTGAAACCCTAGAAAGTCAACTGTAGTCAATTGTGGTCAACTGTGCCTGATTTTATGGATTTGAAGGTGGGAGATGGTTTGAAAGGCTTCATTCATGTCCATACAAGTCTCATTTGACATATCAAAGATCAAGGTTGAAGAATTTGAAGTCAGATGAAAAGTTTCCTAAAATGGCAGGTGACCTGTAATTGGAAACTGCCAAAAATGGAAAGTTCTTCTCCTCAAAATTACTTCATCATACAAGCTTCAAATGGAATTTTGTCCAACATGAAAGTTGAAGATCTTGATCTCACCTTTCCAAAAAGTCCAAGAACACTCAATTCCCATGTGTGGTTGGCAAGATATGGTCCAATCATTTCCAGAAAATGCCTAAATTCAAAGTGCCATAACTTTCACATGGAAAGGCCAATTTGGGTGATCTTTCTTTGAGCAAACCACATTTGACATGAACTTTCATGGTGCATTATCACATTTCATCAAAAATCATCATAGCAAAATGGCATTTTTCAAGTGGACTAATTTGCATTTTTGGCATGAAATGGTGATTTTCAAGAATACATGGCATTTGCACTTGGGACCTTTTCCAACACATTCTAAATACCAAATAGAACTTGTTTGCATTGCCATTGTACTGTTACATTGACTGCATAATGGAAAGGGTATTTTGGCCAAAACTCATGGAAATATATTTTACACTAATCACTTGAATTTGCTTAATTGAGATTAACATTTGGATTAACATGAGGTATAAAGGCTTAATTGTAACAGAAATGCATAATCACATTTCATTCTTTCAGATCTAAACAAAAAAATCATCACAATTCTCTCAAATTTTCTTCAAGCTTTCACACACTTTTTCACCAATTTCATCAAATCTCATCATTATTTGGCATTGTTCTTGCTTGCATCTTCATTTGTAGGTAAAATTGTGCATCTGTTTGAACTCCATCGTGGCCAAGGCTAGAAGAAATTGCAACTGTTGAAGCAAGCACACTTCCATGGCAGTTTGAAGATTCAACAACCTGGAGCATAATTGAGCTACAACACGTGTTCTAATCACCTCCTACATCATCATAGAGTACCTGTTTATGCCATTGGAGTCTCGAAACAAGCAAAAATCGCACGGATTCGCGAGCTGCACATCCATAAGGTGAGATTTCGAAACCTTCGATTCTTAAAATCAACATGTGGTTTAGATAGATCGTGGAACATAGAATATACTGCAACTCGAATCATGAATTTTCGTTGAGTATCGCATGAGATATCTTGATTTGAACCTTTGAGTGTGAAACTTATTTCGATCGATCCCATTGATATGGTGAGAATTAGAACAAATGCTTGCTGGATTGTTGATATGCACGATGAGATCTTTCTAGTGGTGTGCGTTTCATTGAGTTTAATGAACATTTGCTCTTGGTCGATTTTCTGGATGAAAAAACTGACGAACATGCGCAAGAACGCTTCCTGAATGCTGTTTGATCTTGTTGCCTGGATTTCACATTTGAAAATGGTGTTTACCGTGTGAACTGGCCAATCACGTGTGGCCACCACTTTTAATGAAACGGGCGCGTTTTGCCCTGGCTGCGGATAATTACAAGTTTGCCATCCGCGCCATCTTAATTCATTTAATTAGTTTAAATAATTATTTCATTTCATAACCAAACTTCAAAAAATCATAATTAATTCATGGTTTATCCAATTTGAGTGAGGATTTTTGTATTCATCTCCAAATTTTCTCTAGTTTTTTTAGGTATGATAATCAATGTTGTGCCTGGCTGATTTTGAACTTTGCCTAATGATTTTGGACATGTATGCTTTTGATGTATGTTTTTCCATTTCACTCACAAAATAATGATGCTTGTTCCAAAATGTGTGAAATTTTATAGGCATGATCTAGACTCTCTCCTGGTGATTTTGATGTATAGTTTGCTATTTTTGAGTTCCTGGTTAGAGAGATATAATGTGATCTTTTTGAGTGTGACAATGTGTGTCACACTATGTTATGCCAACTTCATGAATTTTGTTTCCATGCTTGTTGAATGCCATTTGCCCTGGATTTTTGCATGTGATTGCATCTGTATGTCTAATTTGAGCATGATTTTTTGTAGGATTTGTTGATCAATTTCCTATTTGATTGGTATTTTTGTTTTCTGTTTACCATTTTGTGAACTTTTCTTGAGTGATCAACTTACATGACTTGTAAAATTCTCATTCCTTATCATATGAAGATGAAATTTGGTGGATTGGTTCTTAACATGCTTAACTTCATCTTGGCTTTGGTCCCATTCATTTATCATTTGTTTCCACTGTTTGGCATTCATTTGAAGTTGGCACATGATTTGTGGTCTTGTTTGAAGTTGTATTTGCATACCATGACTTCCTGATTTTAATTTCCATACTTCCCATTATCCAAATAGCATGAAATTTGATATGTAGCTCATTGAATGTGTTCTGTTTAAGCTTGAATTTTCTGGGAATTTATTGAGCTATTTTGGTATTGGTTTGATTGTGATCATTCTGTTTGCTCCAATGTGATTCCAAATTGCATAGTTTGACATGTTTAGCTTATGAAATGGATTTGGTGCATAGTTTTGATCTGAGGCCAATTAGATTCTATTCTTGTTTGATTAATATTGGTTTTGATCAAGTTTTACTTGCTGTTTTGAATTTTTCATCTCCTTTTGACCCTAGGCTTGTCCTAGTGGTCTTACTTCTCACCTTTGAGTTGTTTTTTCAGGTTAAGAAGCAAAATGCTTTGGAAAGTTTAATTCAAGTTGATTGAGTTTGGTTTATTTGATTGTGATGAACTAACTTGGTTTGTTTTGCAGGATGCTAACTCATTTGCTTTGAGTTTGTGCTTTGCACACATGATTGATTGTGTTGTCTGTTGGTTCATAATTTGTCTGTTTTGACTTTGTGATTGAGATACTGATTATATTTGATTGATTTCAGGCACCATAGTCGCTTTAGTTCTTTGAGAACTAGCTTGCTTTGCTTTGCTTAAGCATTGAGGTAGACTCTCTTGTCTCCATGTAGTCTGGAAGACCTGGCTTGTTATTTAGCCAGGCAACTGTCTGAAGTCCTCCTTAAGAGGCAATGTTTGTGATTGTTTAACTTTGTCCCCAAGCAGGTAAAGACCTCATATGAGGCAATTGGTAGACAAAAGAGATATGTAGCCTATCTCCTACTATTCTGTGAGTCACTCACCTTGCTCACACCACATGTGTTGATGCATAGTGAGTAAAAACCCAAGATCTATCGAGTCTAACTTGTGGAGAGAGTTCCATCTTTCTGAACTCCCACACCTTCTGATATTCTATAGCTCTCCCTGGCCAGGGATAAGAGCTGTGAAGTCTTATCTTCACTCACCTTTCATCTGCTTCACCTTGGCTCTCAATGTCAAGGTTAAGAGCAAAACTCACCCTGTACAGTTGGCTTGCTCTTGCAGCCCCACCCTTGTTTGAGCCTCACTTGTGTGCATATAGTGCGTGCTGTTTGTGATCATTTGCTATTGCTTGTGCTTTAGGATAGGCTTGCTTCCTGTGCAAGTTAGCTAGAAACCTTAACTTAGGGATGATTTTGCATGATAACATCTAGGCTCGAGTCGTAGTCTCCCTAGTTGTGTCTCCCTCTGTTATCTGGTTAGGCTAGTCCTGTGTCCCTCCGTAGGGGAACTACGTCGCCCTGATCCTCATACCAGATGAGGTACGTAGGCAGGAGATGAGCAGATCTCTCCGGGCGCCTGTTTTGTTTTGTTTCGCGTGTGTCAGGAGATGGATGTAAGACCAGCGATTGGCTTTCCGTATCCTCTGGTTGTGTGCTTGGAGTCCGGTATAAGTCCATCAAGTGGCATCTGGTTTCCAGTGTGAGTGTGTTTGGTTTGGAAGCTGATGTAAGTCCAGCGATTGGCAATCGGGTTCCATGTTTGCCCGTGTTTGCATGGTTTTGTGTGTGTGTTAGCCGAGCTACGAGTGCTTTGATTCTCCTTCGTCCAAAGGAGATACGTATGCATAGGATGCGGCATCCTAGCGAGCATGTGTCGTTTCCCCCAGTCCGAACTACTTCGACTCTGATGTCTATGCTTGATAGACTAAGTAGGCCCAGGATGCGATATCCTACCGAGTCAGTCTTGTTTGTTTTCTTGTGTCTCTTTCAGCCTGCGTAGATGTTTGTAAGCAGTGTTTTAGCAACCATTTTACTTCCTATTGTGCGTGGATCCCGTCGAGTACGACGGATGCGTAGGGGTGCTAATACCTTCCCTTCGCATAACCGACTCCCGATCCCATTCTCTTTGGTCGCGAGACCATGCTTTTCCCAGGTTTACTCTGAGCGTTTCCTTTCCCTCCTTTGGGATAAATAACGCACGGTGGCGGCTCTGTTGTTCTTGTTTCCCGCCGGTTTTTCGCGTAATGCGACAGCTGGCGACTCTGCTGGGGACTAGAGAAGTTAACATGTGCTGGTCTATCTTCCCTAAGCGAGTCTCTCCTAGCGTTCTCTAGGTTAGGGCTTTGGTTGCTTTTTGCTGCTTTATTTATTGGATTCATTGTTTATTATTTGCATTTATCGTTTGCATTAATGTTTGCATTCATTCATATTCATCTGCTGGCTGTGCTGTGTTTCCTTGTTTGGGGTGGGAGTTACTCGAGGTAAAAGGCCCAATACCCAGGCTATGAGTGAAATCTAGGAAACCTAGGAATAGAGTGATTCATGGGAAGCGGGTGGTATGCGCCACTTAGCGGAACATTGATATCACGAGCAGTTCAGACTCTGATGGAGTATTATCGGTGCATACATCTGGTGTGCACAGGATGATATTCTTGAAAGGGTTGTTTATCCTGCGTTTCTCTCGACCTTACCCTGGCCTAGATGACACCCGTGAGTGGGAGGGGATGATTATTACAGGTACTATTGCTGACTTGTTGGTGACTGGTTGGTGACTCTTGGTACTGATGGTGACTGTGGAGTATGGACATTTATTTCTGGGACGCCAGAGTTTCGTCCGTGGTTTATCAGCGGGTTCCGTTTATTTCGGATCCCCGGGTTGAATTTGAGAGTACCTGTTCAGAGGATATGGCTGTCATCCGTTCAGTGGATGTTCCCGTGATGATAGTGATGTAATCTCCAGTTCCGTTTATTTCGGAACTCCCCAAGTCGGATTTATGGTGACTTAGTCCCACAGATGACTGTGACTGGATCAGAGAATGGGTCTTCAGATGACTTGGTGGCCCAGTGACCTGCATTCATGCATTTGCATCATCCCATTTTGCATTCATCCGCATTCAACCCATGTCGATCCGTACTCAGGGTCCATTGTTGATTGAGATTCTGGTGGAGAGACATCCAGATGTCAGATTGTTATTGATGAAAAATTATCTGTCTCAGTGACGCTAGAATCAAAGGAAGGAATATTCCTGGTACGGATAGACATTGCATGTGTGAGTCATACTAACCAATTTGCTATTTTGTAGGTGTCAACCGGTGCGCATAGCTCGTTTGCTCAGATATCCTGCTAGGGGCAACAAATCCAAACTGATGGATCTTCCCAACACCGACATCCTTGAACTGAAAGAGATGGTGAGGGATTTGTTCAGTGTTGTGCAAGGGCTTGCCTTGGGGCAGAAAGCCATGGTTGAGAGATTGGAAAAGATTGAGAAGTGGCTGATAGTGGAGAAAGTTCAGGGGAAGGCTTCGTCCTCCGAAGTGAACAAACCCTCTGGCACTGTAGCCAGGAAACCCTCTGACAGTGGTCCGTTCAAGAAGGAGATTGAGTCAGTTGGTATGCCGGTAAAAAGCACCCTTATGCTGCCACTGTAACCACTCCTGTTGGTAATCCACTTGTACCACAGCAACAACCACCACCTCAACAGAAGGCACCGAGAGCTAAGAGCCAAGTCAAGAAGAAAAAGGAGGAGCGTCAGTTTGAGGAACCACCTGTGACCTACACCCTTCTGTTCAGGAGATTGAGGGATTTGGGGTTAGTCCGGCCAAGGATTTTGATTCCCATAGCACAACAGAAGAGGCCTGCACACTATGATGAGAATGCCAGGTGCGAGTTTCATTCCGAGGCACCCGGGCACAGTATTGAAGGTTGTAGGGCTTTCAAGCATGTCGTCCAAGACATGGTGGACTCTAAGACCATCAGCTTGGCACAGATAATGAAGGGGGATGTCAACCCCATACCCAGGAAGGGTCCTGTGAAAGTCAAGATGGTGAAGAAAACCAAGAGAGGGATAGAGGTGACTGAGGGAGATCAGTTAAAGGTTCCAATGGCCGTGGTCCCAAAACCTCTGGTACAGGATGGAGCTTTCCCTGTTGTTGATGATTGTTGTGCTGCCATCGCCACAGAGGGGTGTGTAGGAATGAAAGATACGACCCAGGGGATGAAGGAAGGGGAAATGGACAGTGAAAAACTTGAAATACCCAGTCAAGCAATCGAAACCGTCAAGGTGGAGAATGTCGTTGTTACTAAGAAGGAGAAGAAGTTGTCCATTTCTTCTTATAAGCAAGCTCTAGAGGTGGTGAAGAACAAAGAGGCTCGAGGCTGGGGCAGGATCATTGACATAGTGGTAAAGGCAGACATGTTCGGGATTGGTTATCCAGATCAAGAGTCGTCTAGATCAGGCAGGGGACGTCGTCCGCCGTACATCTTTGTCAGTGCAGGAATGCTGAATCCTGATCATGCCTGTTCAGTGGGTGAAGAGATCGACCGCGACCGCGAGCTCGAGCTGTGGATAAAGTCGTGTGTACCAGGCAATTGGAAGGCCTCCAAAAGCATCATTGTCGCTCATCCGGAAGTGTAGTATTTCTGTGTTTTAATGTTGTTTGCATGAAAGCCATACGTTTTGCCCGAAATGTAATGGTCCATTGTAAGGGCCACCTCATGTGTTTCATTTTTGCAACATTTTGCATCAGTAACGAATGGATGTTTTTGTGATCAAAAGCGGTGCTCCCTGTTTTTCACTTTTTGCAGTTTTAAAAAATAAAAAATAAAAATGGCAATGTTTTTATTCTCTTTCCTTTTGATTCATTTGGTACCAACCACAAACGTAACCATCCTCCTGATCTCATCGATAACAATTTGGTTACACCTCTGTATGACTTCGACAATCCGATCTATCATGCCGAAGAAGAAGGCGAAGAAGATTGTGATCTGCTAGAATTAGCCAGGTTGTTGAAATAAGAGGAGAAGGTGATTCAACCACACGAGGAGCGAGTCAAGATTGTCATCCCAAGTACCGCCGAGGTCAGAAGGGAAATGAAAGTTGAGGCCGCTTCAGAGGCGAGTCGAGAACAGAATGGTAGCCCTGTTGAAAGAGCAGGTTGATATCTTCACTTGGTTGCATCAAGATACACCAGGGTGGAATACCCATGTTGTGGGGCACGAGATACCATGGAGAGAAGACTGTCTTCCAGTGAAGCGGGAGCCGGTGCTAAAAGATGAGAATGTGTGTGGACTATCGAGAGGTGAATAGAGCTAGTTTGAGAGATGAATTCCCGGTACTTCACATTGTTGTATTGGTTGATAGTACAACTCAATTCTCGGTGTTTACCTTCATGGATGGCTTTCTGGCCAAACTCAAGTGGAATTGCCGCCAAATGATATGGGGTAAACAATGTCCATCACACCAAAAAGTACCTTCTTATTATAGGATGAAGAAGAAGGCCGGTGCCACGGATCAAAGGGCTATGGTGACTTTGTTTCATGATATGACTCATCATGAAAGCGAATGCCATGTTGATGACATGATGACAAAGTCCCAAACAGAACAGGGGCATCCGGTAGACCGGGGCAAGTTGTTTGACCTGTTGAGATAACTCGTACTGTTGAGTTCGAATCAGTGCACTTATGGAGTGCTGTCCAGCAAGCTGCCGAGGTTTGTGAGCGGATAAGAGGAATCGAGGTCGATCCTGCTAAAAAAAAAAAAAAAAAAAACAGTGCAAGAAACGCCTGAACCGAAAACAAAAGAAATCAAACGGTCAGGTAGAATAATGATTGCCAAGGGGCATGGAAAGATGAAATAATAAGTCGCAGGAACCTCCGATTCTAATGCCTCCCGTGGAAGAAACAACTGTTAATCTGGTACTTGACAGCCCTCAAGGGGTCTATGAGGTGTGTACTGGGGCAGCATGACGAGTCTTGTCGAAAAGAGCATGCAATTCACCTAAGCAAAAAGTTTATCGACTGTGAAACAATACACTCACTGCTCGAGAAAACTTGATGTACTTTTGGCATAGGCTGCTCGCCGACTGAGACAGTATGCTGATTCATACCACTTTGTGGATGTCCAAAATGGATTTGATCGAGTATGTGCTTGAGAAGTCAGCATGGAGTGGACGGGTTGCGAGAGTGCAAATGGTGTCGACTGAATACGATATTCAGTATACCTCCCAGAAAGCAACCAAGAGGAGGGTATCGTATGGTTATCTCGCCCGGCAACCCATTAAGAATTATCAACCAAGGAAGTCTGAATTCCCTGATGAGGACATCTCGAGGTACTCGAATCGAAAGATTGAGAGTGACCGATCCCGGAGGAGGGGCTTGACCTGAATCCGAACGGATTCTGATGTCTGAGGGGGAGAGTTTAAAGTGAGTGAGCTAGTGCTTCCCCGATAACATTTGAATGCACCAACGATGGTGGCTGAGTACGAAGTTGGTATCCTGAGTGTCGTACTTTGGTACGTGCATCTATTGGGGCAACGCCTTTCTCACTCAAGCATGAGATGAAAGTGGTACTACCATTTGACACTCAGGTTTCGTCATGGGGTCCCGTTGGACGTAAACTTGAAAAAGGATAAGTGGATAAGGACTCAGTATGACACGTTGAGCCTGACCGAGGAGAAAAGAGGCTGACAGTTACTTGTCATGGGGCAGTTGTACCCAGCGAATGAAGCGTGTTGTTGACCGAAGAGTGCGACCTCGTGCGTACCATGTAAGAGAGTTGGTGTTGAAAAGGATCCTTCCTCCTCGAGACGATCATGGGGTAAGTGGATATACAGTCATGAATCCCCAGCATAGTCAAGAAGGCTTTCTCCGACAGAGCTTTGTTCCTGACGACCATGAGTGGCGAGGATTTTCCATCCCCTGCAGATACGGACGCAGTTAGAAAATACTTCGTAAAAAGAGTCCCGCTGGACAAAAAGAATAAAAGAGTCCAGGCAAAAAAGGGCATCCCGGCGAACCAAGAAAAAGAGAAAAGGTTCGGGCAAAAGTTAGGGATAATAAAAAAAAACTGTACACCCGGCAAGTCGAAAACCCCACAAGGGCGGCTTGGGCAAAAAAGGGTATCCCGGTGGACTGAAACCCGAAAGGGCGGTCCAGGCAAAAGAGGGATTGAAACGAACAACTGCGTCTGGCATGATCGTTTGAGCTTTAGATGACTCGGCTAATCTCCGACAGAGATCGATCGGAAGCGTCTGGTTCAGAAGGCCGAAAGTGTGGAAAGTCTTGAGGACATATGGGGTGTAACCGAGTTGGAACTCGATGAGATCACGGTTTCACATTGCCATTAGGATAGTTTTTTTTCCTTTTATGCGCAATCACCTCTTTCCAGGGTTTGCTTCCTGTGTGTTGCTCGATTCTGAGCCACCTTTTTGTTTCAGTCAATAAATGCGTTCAGTCAAATGGTTTTGTTTTTGGTTTCATTACCGCTTTGATTACGAAAACATCCGTTCATTTTTTATAAGAATATTTGCATTTTGAAACATAGAGGTCCCTTCCGATGCTTGCTTATAAGATTGAAATCTGGAAATCTTATTCGGAAGTTTGAGCGACCAAGATGCTGAAGTGTTGGCACGTCTGGGGCACGCTTTTATCTAACAATCTCTTGTGCAGGTGCTGTTAGATATCTTCATTCGCTGACAGGTGGTGATATGAAGCCTTTTGAAAAAAAAGAAATCCCCACAGAGTCCAACCAGGGGCAAGGGATAGACGAACAATGAAAGGACGACGAAAGAAGGACGACGATCCTGGAGAGTTAATCAAGAAGACTCTTCAAAGTCTAAGGACTGGAAAGTTGTATGAATCCCAGAAGTTCGATCTCCGTGAGACATGGAGGAGTTGGGAATACAAGGTGATGAATCATGAAAGTCCAGATGAGCCTGGGAGTTCTCGAAAGTGGAAAGTCAACACTGTGGTAGGATGGTGAACACCAGTGTTAGACGAATCGAAGGGCGGCCCATGACTGATAGGCCATAATTCCCCAATGGGTTTGAGAGTGTCACCTCCCTAGCAGATTCGAGATCGGTGCCTCCTCAGCAAGCCTAAAGGTTACCATATCCCCAGCGGAGTTGTGATTGTTTTCCAAGTCTGAAGTTGTCCTCCCAGCAGAGGTTGTCTTGATGGTTTTCCCTCAGCAAGGTCCACAAGCGGATCGGGTTCGATGGAGGTCATCCCCAGCGAGGTTTGTCTTTCCCCAGCAGGGTGGAAATTGACGTGGTAATGAGATCCTCAGCACAGTTCCTGGAGCTCCCCGGTGTTGTCTCTGGAGGAGACGTGTGTTTTATGCATTCGTCATTTAGATAAGCATAGCATATTACATCATTAGTGCGTAGCATTTCCATGATCATGAGGCATTGCGCTAAAAAAAACTCTCATGCATCTGCATTGCAAGCATATCCATTAGCCCTTAGCCGTGGTGACCGAGAATGGATTGTTGGAAAGAGTTTAGCATCGCTTGGATCGATTTCAGAATTGGGTCCCCCAGCAGGGTTGAGAGAAGTGTTTCCCCAACAAGTGACTCTTTAGTCGAGTGGGTATCCCCAACATTGTTACTCCCCGATTGGTAGCATCTTGCAAGATTGGGTCAATTCCCCTAGCAGATGTGGGTGTGTCTGATCTCTCCATGTAGAGTTGACCCCTTAAGCAGAACGTGTCTGTCGTTTTCTTCTGCATTTCCCCACTGAGTTATATCCTCGTGGATGACGGTTGTTTCCGTTCCCTCCCCTTGGGATGGGTTTTCCCTATTGAGTTCTTTGCTCATTAGGATGTCTTGATTCAGTTTGCCTTTTTGGATCGATCCTGAATTGGCTGTCTCCTGTGCTTCCCTGTGGTATAAATGAATAGTTGCTCACTAACCGGCACTCATTCATCTTATCCTCAGCGGAATTTGGCCCTCTGCCTACAAACCAGCAGTTGTAAGTCCTATCTTTGTGGTTTTCTACCTACTCCTGGTAGTTGTAAAATCCCACTTTCATCCCCTAGCAGAGGTAACCTTTGTGGTTCATTCTGGTTGTTGGCGGATTTTGCGGTCTTCTACCTACTACCCGGTAGTTGTAAATCCTTTTTTCTCACTCTGTCTCTCAGTAGACTGTATGTTGGCTTCTACCTACAAACCGATAGTTGTAAGTCCTATCTTTGCGATCTTCTACTCGTCAACCGGTAGATGTGAATCCTCTGTTCTCCCCTTAGTGGAGTCAACCCTTTGTGCTCATCCTAGTTGATGACGGTTTCTGTTTCCGTGGTTTTCTGCCTACTAACCGGTAGATGTAATCCCCTCTTTGTGGTTATCATTATCCTGTCTCGGTATTGATATTCCTTTCACCTCTCGGATATTTGCTTTGAGTAAGCAACTTTATTCCTTTTTGATTGGTCATCTTTTGCATACCTAGTCTGGTACCCCGATGCCTTTCTTTTCGGTCGTTTATCCGTCTAACAACCAATCCGGTTATGGATAATCTTCCATGCGAGTGTATTATCTACGTTTTGACGGCTATAGATAAAATATCTCATGCGCTCTTGGGTCGAAGTCGTCCTCCCCAGTTGAGTAAGATTCGTATTCCTTTGTTCGGAATCGAATGTCCATCCTTTAACAAGTTTTCCTTTGCTCTCTTCAGGATGATGTCGGTCGTTTATCCATCTAACAACCTCCAATCCGGTTATGGATAATCTTCCATGCGAGTGTATTATCTACGTTTTGACGGCTATAGATAAAATATCTCATGCGCTCTTGGGTCGAAGTCGTCCTCCCCAGTTGAGTAAGATTCGTATTCCTTTGTTCGGAATCGAATGTCCATCCTTTAACAAGTTTGCCTTTGCTCTCTTCAGGATGATGTCGGTCGTTTATCCATCTAACAACCTCCAATCCGGTTATGGATAATCTTCCATGCGAGTATGTTATCTACGTTTTGACGGCTATAGATAATGTATCTCATGCGCTCTTTGGTCAATCTTTTGATTGTTTTCACCAGCAGAGTAAGATTCGTATTCCCCGTGGAATCGGATGTCCATCCTTTAACAAGATCACTTTTCTAGCCCTCTTCAGGATGATGAGTGTTTTGGGAACACAAACCAATTCACGCCTTGGTCGGTCACCGGTTTTCATACCTACAACCCGGTATTCTTGGTGCTCCTTCCTGTTTGCTCGCTGTTGTGACCTTGATCCCCAGTGAGACTCCCGCAAGTGTTTAGCCTTGCCCAGACATGTAGATGTCAGTATCCTGTCGGCACCCGTGTGTGTTGTTTCCTTGGTGTCGGTAAACACCATCTTTCGGTGATTTCCCAGTCATGCGTAAGTGTCTGGTCTTCTTTGGTGTCGGTAAACACCATCTTTCGGTGCTTTCCCAGTCATGCGTAAGTGTCTGGTCTTCTTTGGTGTCGGTAAACATCATCCTTCGATGTTCATAACGTCGTTTTTCTTCCCTAGTGAAGAATCCTCCTCTCCGTTGGTGTCGATAAACGTCGAGTTTTTCCTATGCGTCTGTTGGCGTATAGTTGATATCTTTCCCCACAGGGCCGTCCCCAGAAGAATCCTCCTTTCCGTTGGTGTCGATAAACGTCGAGTTTTTCCTATGCGTCCGATGACGTCTAGTTGCTTATCCCCTGCAGATCATTTGGTATTGCCAGATGATTCCCCTCAGTGCATTCCTCCTCTCCGTTGGTGTCGATAAACGTCGAGTTTTTCCTATTCGTCCGATGACGTCTAGTTGTATCCTTCCCCATGCGGATTTACCTCTCCGTTGGTTTCGATAAACGTTGAGTTTTTCTCATTCGTCCGTTGACGTCTGATGGTATACCCTATTTCCCAGTCATTCATTATTGTCTGGTTGATTCCCAGCCAGAATCCCCAGTAGACGTCCTATTCGATTTCTGATTGTGGTGCCTTTCCCTCGTGAAGTGGCTTTCTCCTTCTCCGTTGGTGTCGATAAACGTCTAGCTTCTCCCTTTCGTCCTATGACGTCTGGTCGAGTCTTCCCAGTTCATCCGTCGTCCGTTGATGTCTGGTCTCCTTCTCCGTTGGTGTCGATAAACGTCGAGCTTCTCCCTTTCCGATGACGTCTGGTCGAGTCTTCCCAGTTCATCCGTCGTCCGTTGATGTCTGGTTACCTCTCCGTTGGTCTTGGTAAACGTCGAGTTTTTCCTGGTCGTCCCGGTTGATCTACCTCTCCGTTGGTTTCGGTAAACGATGAGTTTTTCCCATGTCGTCCGTTGACGTATGGTTGTATCGCTATCCTTCCAGTCATTCATCGATGATTGACTTACCTCTCCGTTGGTCTCGGTAAACGTTGAGTTTTTCCTAGTTGCCCGTTGGCATCTAGTTGAGATGATTTCTGACCCCATTCATCGTGTGTCGATGTCTGGATGTGCTTATACCTCTGAAAAGAAACAAAAAAAAAATCCCAGCAGTGTGCAAATTTCTACGGTTCTTGGTATTCAATCCCTGTTTACCCTGAAAGTCTGACAGCCGTTGCTCTCATCCATTCGGGTTCCCAGTTGATTGAATAGGGGCAGCTGTAGCACCTCAAATTTGCACCCTACCTTTTGTGCATACATTTTCATCATTAGGTCATTAACATAACATAGTCCATTGCATAACATGGCATGGCCTTTTGCCCAAGTGCAAGTCCCCAGACAGATTAGGTCAACTGATCAGGAGAATCAGGTCAAACAATCAAGCATGTGCCATTTCCATTGAAACAAAGCCCTAGGGTTGGTTTATCAAGTTCATGTGATTATGTGGTCATTATGAAGTGGTTTGGCCAAATATTGGATGCTCAGAAGTCATCAGTCAAGCTGAATTTCAGCTGAAACCCTAGAAAGTCAACTGTAGTCAACTGTGCCTGATTTTATGGATTTGAAGGTGGGAGATGGTTTGAAAGGCTTCATTCATGTCCATACAAGTCTCATTTGACATATCAAAGATCAAGGTTGAAGAATTTGAAGTCATATGAAAAGTTTCCTAAAATGGCATGTGACCTGTAATTGGAAACTGCCAAAAATGGAAAGTTCTTCTCCTCAAAATTACTTCATCATACAAGCTTCAAATGGAATTTTGTCCAACATAAAAGTTGAAGATCTTGATCTCACCTTTCCAAAAAGTCCAAGAACACTCAATTCCCATGTGTGGTTGGCAAGATATGGTCCAATCATTTCCAGAAAATGCCTAAATTCAAAGTGCCATAACTTTCACATGGAAAGGCCAATTTGGGTGATCTTTCTTTGAGCAAACCACATTTGACATGAACTTTCATGGTGCATTATCACATTTCATCAAAAATCATCATAGCAAAATGGCATTTTTCAAGTGGACTAATTTGCATTTTTGGCATGAAATGGTGATTTTCAAGAATACATGGCATTTGCACTTGGGACCTTTTCCAACACATTCTAAATACCAAATAGAACTTGTTTGCATTGCCATTGTACTGTTACATTGACTGCATAATGGAAAGGGTATTTTGGCCAAAACTCATGGAAATACATTTTACACTAATCACTTGAATTTGCTTAATTGAGATTAACATTTGGATTAACATGAGGTATAAAGGCTTAATTGTAACAGAAATGCATAATCACATTTCATTCTTTCAGATCTAAACAAAAAAATCATCACAATTCTCTCAAATTTTCTTCAAGCTTTCACACACTTTTTCACCAATTTCATCAAATCTCATCATTGTTTGGCATTGTTCTTGCTTGCATCTTCATTTGTAGGTGAAATTGTGCATCTGTTTGAACTCCATCATGGCCAAGGCTAGAAGAAATTGCAACTGTTGAAGCAAGCACACTTTCATGGCAGTTTGAAGATTCAACAACCTGGAGCATAATTGAGCTACAACACGTGTTCTAATCACCTCCTACATCATCATAGAGTACCTGTTTATGCCATTGGAGTCTCGAAACAAGCAAAAATCGCACGGATTCGCGAGCTGCACATCCATAAGGTGAGATTTCGAAACCTTCGATTCTTGAAATCAACATGTGGTTTAGATAGATCGTGGAACATAGAATATACTGCAACTCGAATCATGAATTTTCGTTGAGTATCGCATGAGATATCTTGATTTGAACCTTTGAGTGTGAAACTTATTTCGATCGATCCCGTTGATATGGTGAGAATTAGAACAAATGCTTGCTGGATTGTTGATATGCACGATGAGATCTTTCTAGTGGTGTGCGTTTCGTTGAGTTTAATGAACATTTGCTCTTGGTCGATTTTCTGGATGAAAAAACTGACGAACATGCGCAAGAACGCTTCCTGAATGCTGTTTGATCTTGTTGCCTGGCTTTCACATTTGAAAATGGTGTTTACCGCGTGAACTGGCCAATCACGTGTGGCCACCACTTTTAATGAAACGGGCGCGTTTTCCCCTGGCTGCGGATAATTACAAGTTTGCCATCTGCGCCATCTTAATTCATTTAATTAGTTTAAATAATTATTTCATTTCTTAACCAAACTTCAAAAAATCATAATTAATTCATGGTTTATCCAATTTGAGTGAGGATTTTTGTATTCATCTCCAAATTTTCTCTAGTTTTTTTTAGGTATGATAATCAATGTTGTGCCTGGCTGATTTTAAACTTTGCCTAATGATTTTGGACATGTATGCTTTTGATGTATGTTTTGCCATTTCACTCACAAAATAATGATGCTTGTTCCAAAATGTGTGAAATTGTATAGGCATGATCTAGACTCTCTCCTGGTGATTTTGATGTATAGTTTGCTATTTTTGAGTTCCTGGTTAGAGAGATATAATGTGATCTTTTTGAGTGTGACAATGTGTGTCACACTATGTTATGCCAACTTCATGAATTTTGTTTCCATGCTTGTTGAATGCCATTTGCCCTGGATTTTTGCATGTGATTGCATCTGTATGTCTAGTTTGAGCATGATTTTTTGTAGGATTTGTTGATCAATTTCCTATTTGATTGGTATTTTTGTTTTCTGTTTACCATTTTGTGAACTTTTCTTGAGTGATCAACTTACATGACTTGTAAAATTCTCATTCCTTATCATATGAAGATGAAATTTGGTGGATTGGTTCTTAACATGCTTAACTTCATCTTGGCTTTGGTCCCATTCATTTATCATTTGTTTCCACTGTTTGGCATTCATTTGAAGTTGGCACATGATTTGTAGTCTTGTTTGAAGTTGTATTTGCATACCATGACTTCCTGATTTTAATTTCCATACTTCCCATTATCCAAATAGCATGAAATTTGATATGTAGCTCATTGAATGTGTTCTGTTTAAGCTTGAATTTTCTGGGAATTTATTGAGCTATTTTGGTATTGGTTTGATTGTGATCATTCTGTTTGCTCCAATGTGATTCCAAATTGCATAGTTTGACATGTTTAGCTTATGAAATGGATTTGGTGCATAGTTTTGATCTGAGGCCAATTAGATTCTATTCTTGTTTGATTAATATTGGTTTTGATCAAGTTTTACTTGCTGTTTTGAATTTTTCATCTCCTTTTGACCCTAGGCTTGTCCTAGTGGTCTTACTTCTCACCTTTGAGTTGTTTTTTCAGGTTAAGAAGCAAAATGCTTTGGAAAGTTTAATTCAAGTTGATTGAGTTTGGTTTATTTGATTGTGATGAACTAACTTGGTTTGTTTTGCAGGATGCTAACTCATTTGCTTTGAGTTTGTGCTTTGCACACATGATTGATTGTGTTGTCTGTTGGTTCATAATTTGTCTGTTTTGACTTTGTGATTGAGATACTGATTATATTTGATTGATTTCAGGCACCATAGTCGCTTTAGTTCTTTGAGAACTAGCTTGCTTTGCTTTGCTTAAGCATTGAGGTAGACTCTCTTGTCTCCATGTAGTCTGGAAGACCTGGCTTGTTATTTAGCCAGGCAACTGTCTGAAGTCCTCCTTAAGAGGCAATGTTTGTGATTGTTTAACTTTGTCCCCAAGCAGGTAAAGACCTCATATGAGGCAATTGGTAGACAAAAGAGATATGTAGCCTATCTCCTACTATTCTGTGAGTCACTCACCTTGCTCACACCACATGTGTTGATGCATAGTGAGTAAAAACCCAAGATCTATCGAGTCTAACTTGTGGAGAGAGTTCCATCTTTCTGAACTCCCACACCTTCTGATATTCTATAGCTCTCCCTGGCCAGGGATAAGAGTTGTGAAGTCTTATCTTCACTCACCTTTCATCTGCTTCACCTTGGCTCTCAATGTCAAGGTTAAGAGCAAAACTCACCCTGTACAGTTGGCTTGCTCTTGCAGCCCCACCCTTGTTTGAGCCTCACTTGTGTGCATATAGTGCGTGCTGTTTGTGATCATTTGCTATTGCTTGTGCTTTAGGATAGGCTTGCTTCCTGTGCAAGTTAGCTAGAAACCTTAACTTAGGGATGATTTTGCATGATAACATCTAGGCTCGAGTCGTAGTCTCCCTAGTTGTGTCTCCCTCTGTTATCTGGTTAGGCTAGTCCTGTGTCCCTCCGTAGGGGAACTACGTCGCCCTGATCCTCATACCAGATGAGGTACGTAGGCAGGAGATGAGCAGATCTCTCCGGGCGCCTGTTTTGTTTTGTTTCGCGTGTGTCAGGAGATGGATGTAAGACCAGCGATTGGCTTTCCGTATCCTCTGGTTGTGTGCTTGGAGTCCGGTATAAGTCCATCAAGTGGCATCTGGTTTCCAGTGTGAGTGTGTTTGGTTCGGAAGCTGATGTAAGTCCAGCGATTGGCAATCGGGTTCCATGTTTGCCCGTGTTTGCGTGGTTTTGTGTGCGTGTTAGCCGAGCTACGGGTGCTCTGATTCTCCTTCGTCCAAAGGAGATACGTATGCATAGGATGCGACATCCTAGCGAGCATGTGTCGTTTCCCCCAGTCCGAACTACTTCGACTCTGATGTCTATGCTTGATAGACTAAGTAGGCCCAGGATGCGATATCCTGCCGAGTCAGTCTTGTTTGTTTTCTTGTGTCTCTTTCAGCCTGTGTAGATGTTTGTAAGCAGTGTTTTAGCAACCATTTTCCTTCCTATTGTGCGTGGATCCCGTCGAGTACGACGGATGCGTAGGGGTGTTAATACCTTCCCTTCGCATAACCGACTCCCGATCCCATTCTCTTTGGTCGCGAGACCATGCTTTTCCCAGGTTTACTTTGAGCGTTTCCTTTCCCTCCTTTGGGATAAATAACGCACGGTGGCGGCTCTGTTGTTCTTGTTTCCCGCCGGTTTTTCGCGTAATGCGACACCATGGAAATGAGTTTCACTCAAGGAATCAGAAATAAACCGATTTTATACCAAACCCTAGTTTTAGGGCAAAAATGACTAGGAAGTAATTGCACTGATTGCTAATGGATCTTTCTGTGATAATTGTGGATCTTCTTAGGCCAAGATGCCTCTATGATCATGACATGAATGAGCCCCTTCACTTCCAACCAAACCTTGCCTGTTGCAGGTAGCCATGAAACCCTGATTTCTGATTAAATCCATATGCACACTCTGAGAGCTCTGAATCTTCCACTGATGAATTGAGGACCATAATAGGACATATGGAACCCCTTGAGACTTGTATAATTGGAGAATGAAGTTCAATTCTCAGTCTTGCTATGTGTGGGCTCCTTCTGGTTAAGGAGTGGTCAATCAAACCCTGATTTCCGAAGTCACTAATGCAGTATGCAATGAGTATGACCTAGTATGATGCTAATGCAATGTGAAACAAAATCCCATGCTTTCCATGAAAAATGAAGGGTAAATTTTGGGGTATTACAGGAGGCGCCAATTCAATCAACTGGAGACCCGAAAGGAAGATAGTAGCGGCTTTCGCACTTTCGAGGTATCAAGGGATTGAATACAATAAAAAACCGGGAATTTACACTGAAGTGAAGTGAAGTAACAATGCCTGTCAGAATCGGCAAAGAGGTGGTTTTGAACAAGAATCCGTCTGGTACGGTGAGAATCGGTCTGAATATCGAAAAAGAATGGTGGTCTGAATACCAAAATAAATGGTCACAGAGAAATAACCCATGGCCTGAATGCCGCTCATCAGTATGAATACTGGAAATGACTTCGATCTGAGCATCGGAAGATATGAAACTATCAACATCGGTCTGAACACACTGGTAAATTGGCCTGAATGCCATTTCGGTCTGAATACCGGGAGACTGGCCTGAATGCCACTTCGGTCTGAATACCGGAAAATGGGCCTGAATGCCACAAGTTGCATCGGCCTGAACGTCGGAAACTTCTTCGGTCTAAACATCGGGAAATTGGCCTGAATGCCGCAAGTTACATCGACCTGAATGTTGGAAACTTCTTCGATCTGAACATAGGGAAATTGGCCTGAATGCCGCAAGTTACATCGACCTGGACGTCGGAAACTTCTTCGATCTGAATATCGGAAAGCTGGCCTGAATGCCACATCGGTCTGAATACCGGAAACTGGCCTGAATGCCACAAGTTGCATTGACCTGAACGTCGGAAACTTCTTCGATTTGAACATCGGGAAATTGGCCTAAATGCCGCAAGTTACATCGACCTGAATGTCGGAAACTTCTTCGATCTGAATATCGGAAAGCTGGCCTAAATCCCACTTCGGTCTGAATACCGGAAACTGGCCTGAATGCCACAAGTTGCATCGACCTGAACGTCGGAAACTTCTTCGATCTGAACATCGGGAAATTGGCCTGAATGTCGCAAGTTACATCGACCTGAATGTCGGAAACTTCTTCGGTCTGAACATCGGGAAATTGGCCTGAATGCCACTTTGGTCTGAATACCGGAAACTTGGCCTGAATGCCACAAGTTGCGTCGACCTGAACGTCGGAAACTTCTTCGATCTGAACATCGGAAAACTGGCCTGAATGCCACTTCGGTCTGAATACCGGAAACTTTCATGCCTGTCAGCATCGGCAGAAATAGGGAAAACGATAATTGAGGCGGCGCGTGGGCCAATGACCTATGCTGGGGATAACAAGTCATGAACAACCTTCAGTCTGAGCACTGGAAACAACTTCTGGTTTATCACTTGGGATACCGAGAATGTCTTATGCTTTACATGCATATGTTTGAATTTTTCGATGGCGTAATGCTCCATGAAAATGGAAATGCTACGCGATTTGGGAGGATGCAATGCAATATGATTCTACATGCAGGGATGTGAAATGTTAGGGAGAATGCCAAGCTGAGGCAAGGAAATCTGCTGGGGAATGATCATAATCTTCTTGACCCAGGCAATGCTGTTGGAGATACACAACACAATGAGCTTTGTGGGGAAATGACCGGCCATGCGGTTTGCTGGGAATGACGAAATACCGAGACTCTGACTGGGGAGAGAATGTCATTGGAAGCTTGTTGTTGAGGAAAGTGACAGTGGTTCTGGCAACCAAAATCTGCGGGAGAGACGACTCAGCAGGGGAAGCAGACACCGATACGATACTGGGATTCTGCTTCAAGGAAAGAGACTGTGGATTTAGCATCAAGATCATCGATTTGGCATCGAACTTTGAGGAATAGCCGGTTCTGATGTGAAGATAAAGTCTGGCACTGCCAACTTCGTCAGGGATATACAGTCTAGCACTGTCAACTCTACTGGGGAGTGTATAGTCTGAAACACCCACTTGGGGGGAGCACATTAGTGAGAACCTGCTGGGGATATTAAGGAAATGCCCCCGATGTACCTGTTCCGAATGGACGATCCAAAGCACTTAAAATTTACAGCAATTTTAACGTTTATTGAGCATGTACCTGTAAAGCTCTTATGTTTCATGATGTAATGTTTATCAAAAATTCGGACGTCATTTTTGCAAACAAAACAGTAAAATGAAAATGAAAACAGAGATATACTGAATAACATGATTTTATTGATTGAATAGCCTCTGAATAGGCATTTACATCAGGAAGCAATCCCTGGAAAGAGGTAATTGCACAAAAGATAAAAACAGAAATTAATCTAATGGCGATGTGAAATGGATTTCTATCGGGTTCCAATTCTGCTATGACTCGCTCGTCTTCAAGATCCTCCAGATGATCAAATTTCTGAAAAAGGTGATTGAACTGTTTCTTATCCTTTGAAATTTTTTGTTATCGACATGAGATGAGATTCAGAACTACTCAGAACGCAGTCATTCGCTTAATCCCTAACTTTTGCCTGGATCGCCCTTTCGGGTTTTCAATCCACCGGGATACCCATTTTTGCCTAAGTTGCCCTTTCAGGTTTTCAACTTACCGGGTGTACAATCTTTTCATTTTCAATCCCTAACTTTTGCCCGAACCTTTTTCATTTTCCTGGTTCGCCGGGATGCCCATTTTTTCCTGGACTATTCTTTTTATTGTCCAGCGGGTCTATTTTATGCGAAGTATTTTTTAACTGCGTCTGAGTTCACAGGGGAAGTGAAGTCTTCACCATCCATAGTTGCAAGCATTAAGGCCCCACCATCAAAGATCCTGGTGATAATATACGGTCCCTCATAGTTAGGAGTCCACTTGCCCCTATGATCTGTCTGAGGAGGAAGGATCCTTTTCAACACTAAATCTCCGACTTGGAAACACCGAGGACGCACTTTCCGATCAAAGGCCCTCTTCATCCGACTCTAATACAACTGCCCATGACAAATGGCTGCCATTCGCTTTTCTTCGATAAGACTCAACTCGTTGAACCTTGTCTGAATCCATTCAGCTTCGTCTAGCTTGACATCCAACAGGACTCTTAGAGAAGGAATCTCCACTTCAACAGGTAGGACTGCTTCCATACCATACACAAGGGAGTAAGGGGTTGCCCCGGTCGATGTACGCACTGAAGTACGGTACCCATGCAAGGCGAATGGTAGCATCTCATGCCAATCTCTGTACGTAACGACCATCTTCTGCACAATCTTCTTTATGTTCTTATTTGCTGCCTCAAAAACACCGTTCATCTTGGGGCGATAAGGGGAAGAATTGTGATGCTGAATGTTGAAGTTCTGGCACAACTCCCTCATTATTTTGTTATTGAGATTAGAACCATTATCAGTAATGATTCTTTCAGGAATCCCATAACGACAAATGATTTCTCTCTTGATGAATCGGGCAACCACATGTCTGGTGACATTCGCAAATGACGCTGCTTCGATCCACTTGGTGAAATAGTCAATGGCAACAAGGATGAAGCGATGCCCATTGGAAGCAGTCGGCTCAATATTTCCAATCATGTCAATGCCCCACATAACAAACGGCCACAACGAAGACATCACATTCAGAGGATTTGGCGGCACATGCACCTTATCAGCATAAATCTGGCATTTATGGCACTTCCGAGCATATTTGAAACAATCTGATTCCATGGTCATCCAGTAATAACCTACTCTCAACAATTTCTTAGCCATTACATGTCCGCCGGCATGAGTACCGAAGGAGCCTTCATGAACTTCCTACATCAACATGTTTGCTTCGTGTCTATCCACGCATCTGAGCAAAACCATGTCGAAGTTCCTCTTATACAGCACATCGTCCTTGTTCAAGAAAAAACTGCCTGCCAATCTTCTCAAAGTCTTTATGTCATTGTTGGATGCCCCTGCAGGGTACTCTTGATTCTTCAGAAAGCATTTGATGTCGTGATACCAGGGCTTGTCATCAACTACCAGTTCAGCAGCAAACACATACGCGACCCTATCAAGGCGCATAACATCAATCTTGGGAGTGTGGTTCCACCGAATCATGTTGATCATGGAGGATAGAGTAGCAAGAGCATCTGCCATCTGGTTCTCATCACGAGGTATATGATACAGTTTTACTGTTGTGAAGAAAGTCAACAATCTTCTCGTGTAATCTCTGTAGGGGACCAGAGTAGGCTGGAGAGTATTCCAATCACCGTTCACTTGATTGATCACCAGAGCTGAATCTCCGAAGATGTCCAGAGTCTTGATTCTCAGATCAATGGCTTGCTCAATTCCCAAGATGCAGGCCTCATACTCAGCTTCGTTATTGGTGCACTCGAAAGTCAGACGAGCGGTGAAAGGCATGTGGGCACCTTTCGGGGTGGTAATGACAACACCAATTCCACTTCCTTTGGCATTGACGGCCCCATCAAACGTTAAAGTCCACTTCTCATCTGGATCAGGTCCCTCCTTAACAACTGGCTCTTCACAGTCTTTCATCTTGAGGAACATGATGTCTTCATCTGGAAAATCAAACTTCATTGGCTCATAGTCTTCAATCGGCTGCTGAGCAAGATAGTCTGACAGAATACTCCCCTTGATGGCTTTCTGGGATGTATACTGGATGTCATACTCTGTCAGTACCATTTGCCAACGAGCAACTCTTCCGGTGAGAGCTGGCTTCTCGAATATGTACTTGACTGGACCCATCTTGGAGATTAGTAAGGTTGTGTGAGTCAGCATGTATTGTCTCAATCGCTTAGCAGCCCATGCAAGTGCACAACATGTCTTCTCAAGCATTGAGTATCTCGACTCGCAATCTGTGAATTTTTTACTCAGGTAGTAGATGGCATGCTCTTTCCTACCTGTCTCGTCGTGTTGACCGAGAACACAACCCATGGAATTGTCAAGTACTTTCAAGTACATAATCAGCGGTCTCCCTGGGACTGGAGGCATAAGGATGGGAGAATTCTGCAAATACTCCTTGATCTTCTCGAAAGCCCTTTGACAGTCATCATTCCACCTGATAGCCTGATCTTTTCTTAGCAACTTGAAAACTGGCTCACACGTGGCTGTTAGGTGAGAGATGAACCTTGCAATGTAGTTCAACCTCCCTAAGAAGCCACAGACTTGTTTTTCTATTCTTGGCTCAGGCATATCTTGTATTGCTTTCACCTTGTCAGGATCCACCTCAATCCCTTTTTCGCTAACAATGAAACCCAACAGTTTTCCAGATCTCACTCCGAAAGTACACTTGTTCGGATTAAGCCTCAACTTGAATTTCCTCAACCGCTCGAACAGTTTCCGCAGATTCACCAAATGCTCTTCTTCTATCTGAGATTTGGCAATCATATCATCCACATAAACCTCGATTTCATGATGAGTCATATCATGGAAAAGAGTTACCATAGCTCGTTGATATGTTGCCCCAACGTTTTTCAGACCAAACGGCATCACCTTGTAGCAGAAGGTGCCCCATGGGGTTATGAAAGTTGTCTTCTCCATGTCTTCTGGTGCCATCTTGATTTGATTATAGCCAGAAAAGCCATCCATGAAGGAGAATACCGAGAACTGAGCTGTGTTATCTACCAAAACGTCGATGTGAGGTAATGGGAAATCATCTTTAGGGCTAGCTCTGTTCAGATCCCGGTAGTCAACACACATCCGTACCTTTCCATCCTTCTTAGGTACTGGAACGATGTTTGAAACCCATGGCGGATAATTGGTAACAGCTAGAAACCCTGCATCCAACTGCTTTTGCACTTCTTCCTTTATCTTGACAGCCATCTCTGGTCTTGTTCTTCTGAGCTTCTGCTTGACCGGAGGACAACCCTCTTTGAGAGGTAAATGGTGTACCACAATGTCTATGTCAAGCCCTGGCATATCCTGATAAGACCAAGCGAAGACGTCGACATACTCTCGCAGCAGTTCAATCAGCCCTTTCTTCATATCATCTTCCAAAGCAACCCCTATCTTGACTTCTTTCTTGACGTCCTCGGTGCCGAGATTAATCACTTCAGTAGTCTCTTGATGTGGTTGAATGACCCTTTCCTCCTGTTTTAACAACCTGGAAAGTTCTTCAGGGAGTTCACAGTCTTCATCACCCTCTTCTTCAGCTTGGAAGATTGGATTTTCGAAGTCGAAGCGAGCCATAGCAGAACCGTTATCAATAAGATCCGGCGACATGCATCTGCATGAGTGATGGTATGTGCTTATGAGTGTGAACAGTGAGTGAAAGCTAATCAAAACATTGCCAAATATTTTTTGATTTTTTGAAAACTGCAAAAATAGAAAGACAATGAACAAAATATTTGAATGCAAAAAGACGTCATTCATTTATGATAAACAATGCAGGTATCCACATAGGTGAGCCCTACAATGAGTCATTACGCCCTGGGCGGAACGTAAGACTTGGACATGCATGAACAAACAAGAAAAATTACTCTTCAAGAAAAGTGACTTGGACAATCTCTTCAGAAGACCAGTTGTTGATGACTTCACACGGGATCCTCGGACGCACCCAATTGTCGATGTCGCAATCACTATCCCCATCTTCATCGTTAATTGCAGAGATCTGGCCATATTGGATGACGCCAACGCTGGAGAAAGTAATCGGCCCCTGACGAGTCTGAAGTGCTAAAGTTGTAGAATTCAGAGCTGGCTGATACCCAATCCCGAACTTGTCTTCTTTCATTGGTAACTCCAACAGACGTCCCCAACCGGGAGCAACACCTGAATCCACCAAGGCCTGTGCCTGCTTGAAGGATGAGATAGAGGCACCCGCTTTAACCTCTTCCACTAGAGCTGCATCCTTGATCTGAACTGACTCAAAGGCCTGACAGAGAGTCTCATGAATTTCACCTTCTACCTCTACATACTTGAAAATAGACAGGTTACTGATCAGGATGTCCTCCTCGCCATAGACGGTGATAATTCTTCCATTGGCTGGGAATTTGATCTTTTGATGTAGAGTTGAAGAGACTGCCCCAGCATTATGGATCCAAGGACGACCCAGCAGGCAACTGTACGAGGGAATGATATCCATCACATAGAAGACGGTGTTGAAGGTTTGTGATCCAATCTGAATTGGCAATTCTACCTCTCCAAACACCGACCTCTTGGAACCATCGAAGGCTCTCACCATGAGATCAGAAGGTTTCAAGATCAAATCTTCTACTTCTAACCTTGACAGGGCTCTCTTGGGTAACACATTGAGGGAGGAGCCTGTATCCACTAGAACATGTGATAACACGGTGTCTTTGCATTCCATTGAGATATGCAAAGCCTTGTTATGACTGCGTCCAGCTGGTGTCAAGTCAGAATCAGTAAAACCCAACCCATTGCTTGCATGAACATTGGCAACGATCCCTTCTAGTTGGTTCATTGAGATCTCCTGAGGCACATATACAACATTAAGAACCTTCAGAAGTGCCTCCCTGTATGCCTCTGAACACAACTGGAGTGAAAGAATGGATATCTTAGACGGCGTCTGAATCAATTGATCGACTACCTTGTAGTCGCTTTTCTTTATAATTCTCAAGAGCTCGTCCACATCCTTTGCAAAAGTAGGCTCAGAGCCAGCCTGTGGTGCAGAGGTACCCTCATTCACAACCTGCTTACCTTTGGCTTTGGCCGCAGCGTCAGCACTATCAGCTTGGGTAACGGGTGGTGAGAACAGTCTACCACTCCTGGTGAATCGCCCGATTCCACCAACACTGTCCACTGCGGGATCTTTTATATCAGCTTCAGATTCAGACTTCTGATTCTGCACCTCTTCTACCTTCAGTGGCTGATCCACCCCATGATCGTGCGTGTATACACTCCCCCCATAATGCCAAGGAATGACCCTTTCGCTGGTGAAAGGTAAAGGACCAGGGGTTGTGATAGTCATAGTGGACGATCGCATTGGTGGCACTGGTTGCGCTTCTGGCACATTGATCTGATTAGTTGGGTAGAAAATGGTGATAGTAGCAACATCATAGTCATACTCAGAAATCTCATTCATTGAAACATAAGCATCTGAAACATCAGAATCAAGTTCAATTACATCAGAATCAACCACATTGTTTGGGATATCAGCAACAATATTGGAAAAATTAAATACATTAATGGGAATTACAAAATCAACAGGTTCATCATTTGTGAACTCATCAACAACATCTTCAAACATCTCTTCCTCAACCCCTTTCACAGACTCTTGGATAGACAAGTCTTCAACCTGGAGGGTACCTTCGTCGAGCAAGGCCTGGATACCCTGCTGCAGCTTCAAACAACCCCCACTCTGAGTAGCACAATCCACACAATCCTTCCCACAACCGGGAAAAACATCGGCCTTTAGCATGTAGCCCTTGATATCCAACAATGGAGTCTTCAGCTTCAACACATCTTTGACGGATCTGGCTTCCCCTTCCATCATATTAACATTTGCACTGCCATGTTGTGGCATGGGATTATTGACGACATTAGGAGCCGGTGCAAGGTTGATGGACTTTGAATCTATGAGGTCCTGAACTACGTGCTTAAAAGCTTTGCAGTTCTCAATATTGTGGCCAGGTACCCAAGAGTGGAAGCTACACCTAGCGTTGGCGTCGTAACCCACCGGAAGCCTACCAACAGGAGGATCCAGAGTGCGTAACTGCACAAGTTGTAGTTGTTGAAGACTGGAAAGCAACTGAGCGTACGACATTGGGAGAGTGTCGAAACGCCGGTCCATCATCCTTTGCCTCTGTTGATAGGCGGGTCTGTTACCCGGTTGTTGCTGTTGTTGGTACTGAGTTTGTTGACGTTGCGGTTGTTGTTGTCGTAGTGGTGCTGCGACTGGAATGGTCACAGCCGCAACATACGGTTGTTGATGGTAGTTCTGAAAACCGTTCCTTCTGATACCCCTGCTTTGATATGAAGAAAAAGAATTCACACCCCCTCTCTCTGCTTCTATCCTCCAATAAACGACTTCTTCACCCCTGATGAAGATCCACCTCCACTTTGGATCTTGCAGGTTTTCAGGTAGTTCTCCACCCTCTCACCGGTAGAGACTACGTCAGCAAAGTTGGAGGCATTGCAACCCACCAGACGCTCCAAGTAAGGTCCGGGCAGAGTGTTCATGAACATGTTAGCCATTTCCTTCTCCAACATAGGAGGTTGAACACGGGAAGCTGTCTCTCTCCAGCGTTGAGCGTATTCTCTGAAGCACTCATTGCTTTTAAGAGACAAATTCTGAAGTTGGGTTCTGTCCGGAGCCATATCAGCATTGTACTGATACTGTTTCACGAAGGCCTCCGCCAAATCTCTCCAGCACCGGACGTGGGCTTTGTCCAGCCTCATATACCATTCCAGGGATGCCCCAGCTAGGCTGTCCTGAAAGAAGTACATGAGTAGCTTCTCGTCGTTAGAGTATGCAACCATCTTACGGAAGTAGGCTTGCACATGGGTCTTTGGGCAAGAGCTGTCATTGTATTTGTCAAATATCGGAACTTTGAATTTCGGTGGCACCCTCACGCCTGGGACCAACCCCAAGTCAGAAACATCTACCCCCAGAGGGTTTTGTCCTTCCACCACCTTCAACCTCTTCTCTAATCTCTTGAACATGGGGTCTATGCCATGGCTCATGCCAAAGTCTTCCTGCATCTGGGTGAACTAATCGTCCTGATCATCATGGACGGGCTGTTGACCGGAGTTGACATGCGGGATCGGGGTAGGCCCGGTCCACTGGGTCCGTTAACCTCTCCAGCTGGAGGATCAATCAACGTCTCTGGTTGAGTAGTGGCGGGATTCCTCTGCATCATCTGCCTGAGCTCTTATTGTCCCTGAGCCACTCCTTGAACCACATCCATGAATTGGGTCATGCGGATCCTCATCTCGGCGAGCTCTGCTTGTAGGCTTTCCATTGCTCTCTGCTGATTTCTGCGGGTACCGTACCGGTGAATTCCTGAGTCAGGGTTTTTCAAGGAGATGAGGTCTTTATTGAGATGGAGATCATCATATGATTTTATTGAGCTTGTATAAGCTAGGGTTTCATGGTGGAATCATTTCATCAAGTGTTGAAGGCTCAAAATCATCTGTGCATGATCAAGTCAACTGCAAGTCAACTGCAAAGTCAACTGTGGATTTGAAGGTGGGAAGTGATTAGAGATGCCTCATTCATGTCCAAACAAGTCTCATATGACATTTCAAACATCAACATTGAAGAATTTGAAGTCAGGTCAAGACTTTCCAAAAATAGCAGGTGACCTGTAATTTGAACTTTCCAAAAATGGAAAGATTTTAGACCAGTTTCAACTCAAGATTACATCATCAAGAAAGCTTCAAATGAAATTTTGTCCAACATGAAAGTTGTATATATTTCTCTCCCATTTCCAAAAAGTCCAAGATCAAGGATTTCTCATGTGTGGTTAAGGAGATATGATCAAAACATGGCAAAGTGTGTATGGAACTTCAAATGGCCATAACTTCTCAACCAAAGCTCCAAAGTGGATGGCTCTTTTTGAATTGTTCTTCTTTTGACCTCTAATTTCCAAATCATGCATCACATTACATGAATTATCATCACATGATCATTTGGTAATTCATTGGGTTTTTAGAGGGAAATCATGAAATTCAAATTTGGTGCATTGTTTAAACATTTTATCATTGTCATTGGCTCCAAAATCAGATTTTAAGTGGAAATGAGCCAATTTCGTGTACTGTTCATACATGCATTTTCATGCATAGGGTGAAAAATCACATTTGCACCTACACCTCATTTTTGGTTAATTTCATTAACAAGTGGCTTAAGCATGATTAAAGAGTGATTAGCATGACCTATATAAGCATAAACCCTAACTGTTTTTCAGATTAACAACTCATTTTTCAGATCTAGATCTAAAATCATCAAGTTTTCTCTCAAAATTTTCTTGCAAATTCTTCACATCCAAGCCAATTCTCTTGCTTGATTCTTGCTCCTGAGGTGTTATTGAGGAGATTTACACGTGGAACTAAAGCAAGCAGTGCAAGATTGAAGCATACACAAAGCTTGAAGCAACAATGGTGATTCCAAATTTTGGTGGATTCGTGCACAATTAAGTTCCAATTCTTCCTCCAATCATCCATACAAGTGTCATAGAGAAGCTGTTGATCATCTAAAGCCTTGAACCACACGAATTCCAGTTCTGCTCTTCAAGAGGTTACATAATCGATTCTCTTAATTCTCAATTATGTTATGATGTTGTTATAGATCTCTTTATGCTGGTTAACCTGAGCTTTGAACCATGAATTTTGGTGCGAAATTGAATGAGTTAGGTTGATTTAAAGTTTCATGTATGAATGATGTTTGCTTCGATTTGCTCATGATAATTGGAATTAGGCTTAGCCATGCATGGATTCATGATCTATGTTGAAATACCTACACGTTTGTGTACTTGATTGTGAATTCTGGAGATTTTGTTCTTGGTGTGTGTTACTGTTCATGAACGCACGATGAGGAAGATGAAGTTCAGCTTAGGCCACGCTTTTTGATCTCTTTGGCAACATAAATCCGTGGCTGTAGGTGTTTTCTTAGGGCTAGCTTCTGATTGGTTCATGCAATTGCCATGCTAGCGTTTTGATTGGTCCAAATTGTTTGACCGCGCCTTTGACCTCCACGTCATAAATGAAACGACCGCGTTTCACTTAAGCCTGGCGCCATTTTCAAATTTTAAATAATCATTTCATTTTAATTCATTTTTGTGTTACATGTTTATTTCATTTTTTACTCAAACTTACAAAAATCATAACAAATGCAAAACTCATCCAAAAATTATCAGGTTTTTTGCATTATGATCCTGATTCTCTCTAGTTTTTTATCATCATGATTTTACAAGTTGTGTCTGGCTGAATAATATTTGGTGCTAGAATGTTTGAGTACATGTCCATATTTGACCTTGCCTTGGTTATTATGTTGTGAAGTGCTGGTCTTTGATCCAATGAATGTGAAATTTTGCATGATGAAACTAGACACTTTGCTTGACATTTTGGTGTTGATTTGGTATTTTTATCAATTGTCATTTCTGTTTTATGATTGTGCTAAGTTGGTGTGACAATTTGTGTCACACCTTTTGATGTTCAACTTGTATGATGTGTTTACCATGCCAAATGATCTCCAATTGCCCTGATTTTTTGTGTGATGCATGTTATGGATGTTGTGATTGCTCATGAATTTCGTTGGAATTATTTGAATCATTTCTGATTTAATTGAGATTTTTCATTCTGGTTGGTCACATTTGAGCTTTAAAATTGCCTTGAACTTCAATTGATCATGAAATGCTTTTGGTTAATGATATTGATATGAGACCTTTTGGAATGTTTCAAGATGTGATTGAAGGTCATTCATGTTAAATTTCAAGTTCTGTTTTGAATGTTTGACCTACGTTTGACCCTAGGCTTTGACCTAGTGGTTTGGACTCACTGTTTGGATTGTGGATTTCAGGTTCAAATGCACATTGCCATGATTGGAGTGGCTCATTCTTTTGAGTTGATTACTTGATTGATGTTGGCTAATATTGAGTTGTTTTGTAGGCTTTGAGAACAAGTTGCCTAATGGCTTGTGCTTTGCTCATTGTGGCCTAATGCTTTGTCTGTCTGTGTACTATTGCCTGATGACTGTTGTCTGTTTGATTGTCTGAACTGTGAACTGATTGGTTTAGATTTTTCAACAGGTACCTAAGTTGCTTTGAGTTCTTTTGAACTTGCTTTTGCTTGGCTTGTGGTTTGCTTACCACCTAGGTATAACTCTCTGACTTCATGTAGTCTGGAAGACCTGTCCTATTATGTGGGTAGGCACCTGTCTGAAGCCCTCCTTAAGAGGCATGCTTGTGAATGTTTAAATTTGTGCCAAGCAGGTAAAGACCTCTTAGGAGGCAATTGGCAGATAAAAGAGATGTGTAATTCATCTCCTGCTACTCAGTGTGTCATTCACTTTGCTCACACACCTTGTGTTGATGCATTGTGGATAATAACCCAAGATCATGTTGTGTCAGTCACGTGTGGAGAAGAGTCCCGACATTCTGAACTCCCACACTTTCTATTTTGTCTGAAGCTCTCCCAGGCCAGGGATAAGAGCTGTGAGGTCTTACCCTCACTTCCCATTTCATCTGCTTCACCCTAACTCTCAATGTTAGGGTTAAGAGCTAACTACACCCGATTCCAGTTGGCTTGTGTTTCACAGCCTAACCTTCTATGAGCCAACTGTTTGCATATAGTGTGTGTGCTTGTTTATTGTGCTTGTGTTTGTTTGCCTGTGCTGTTTAGGATAGCTTGCTCCTTGTGCAAGTTAGATAGAAACCTCAATCTAGGACCATTGTGGATTGCATGATAACTATTAGGCTCGAGTCAGGCTCCCTTCTAGTTTGTCATTTCCCAGTCTCTGGTTAGGTTAGAAGTTCTCTCCCTGTTTAGGGGAACTACGTCGCCCTGATCCTCATACCAGATGAGGTACGTAGGCAGGAGATGAGCTGATCTCTCCGGGCGCCCTTTTTCTTTTTCAACCCCTTTGTGTGTGTTGGAGTCTGACGTAAGTCCAGCGATTGGCAGTTGGTTTCCTGTGTTTGTTTCTTTGTTTGGAGTCTGACGTAAGTCCAGCGATTGGCAGTTGGGTTCCTGTGTGTGTTTGTTGGTTCGGAGTCTGATGTAAGTCCAGCGATTGGCATTCGGTTTCCAGGTTTGCCTGTTTGTGTGGAGTCTGACGTAAGTCCAGCGATTGGCAGTTGGTTTCCTGTTTGTGTTTTGTTTGGCGTGCGTTAGCCGAGCTACGAGTGCTCTGATTCTTCTCTGGTTAGAGAAGATACGTATGCATAGGATGCGACATCCTAGCGAGCACGTTTCCCCTGTCCCGAACTACGTCGACTCTGATGTCTGTGCTTGACAGACTACGTAGGCCCAGGATGCGATATCCTGCCGAGTCCCGTTTCTTTTGTCTTTCTGTGTTTCCTTCCAGCCTTGTTTGGTGTTTGAGCAGTGTTTAGCAACCTTTCTTCTATCCTTTCGAGCGTGGATCCCGTCGAGTACGACGGATGCGTAGGGGTGCTAATACCTTCCCTTCGCATAACCGACTCCCGATCCCATCTCTCTCTGGTCGCGAGACCATGTCTTTTCCAGGTTTACTTCGAGCGTTTCCTTTCCCTCTTTTGGGATAAATAACGCACGGTGGCGGCTCTGTTTGTTTATTTTTCCCGCCGGTTGTTTTTCGCGGATGCGACAGCTGGCGACTATGCTGGGGACTATAGAAGTTGACCTCTTACTGGTCCATCTTCCCTAAGCGGGTCACTCCTAGCGTTCTCTAGGATAGTTTAGGTTGCTTGTGTTGTTCTATTTATTGCATTTATGATTATTATGTTGTGTATATATTTGCATAAATGTTTGCATGCATCATACTATCATTGTGCTGTCTTCTGTACAGGTGGTTCCTCTGATTTGGGGGGGGGGGTGTTCTGAGTGGGGTTAAAACCCAGGCCCGAGTATACACCTAGGATTAGCGTGGTCTCATGTTGCCTCTCATGTTAGGTCAACATGTTTTGGGCGACGTGACATACCACAAGCCGGACGAGGTTTATTTGAGAGTGCTCTTCCTTTGTGGAGTATCCACTTTGGTTGATTCACCTCATCTGAGCTGGTGACTTCGGTGACCGATCTTTCCCGGATCTTTGGTTTAGACGATTTTAAGAGAGCTACAACGGCACACCCGAAAGGGCAAACCCGTTGAGTATCTTTGCCCGATTGTCGAGACCGTTATCCGCTTTAGGATGACCTGATTAGAATTCACCTGTGAGGAGAGGGTTGATTCTTACAGATGCATGTTCTGATGGTGACTTTGATGGTGACTAATGGTTCAGTTATTGATCAGCGTCCTATTTATAAGTCGGATTTATGGATTTATTTCTGAGACGCCGAAGTTCTGTCCGTGGTATTTATCAGTGGGGATCCGTTTATTTCAGGATTCCTGGGCTGGTTCAGAGGGTCTTGTGGTTATCTGTTCAGAGGATCTCTGGTGATGATGGTGATGTATCTTCCGTTCCGTTTATTTCGGAACCCCAAGTCGGATTTGTGGTTACTCAGTACCTCAGATGGTTGTGATCAGTTCAGAGACCGTGGCTTCTGTACAGTTGATGATCAGATGACTTGGAGGATGGCACAGTGCATTGCATTCATACATCAACATCATTCACATTTTGCATTTATCTGCATCTAACACATGTTTATCCATATGCAGGGGACATTCTTGATCGAGATCCTGGTTGAGAGACTTCTTTGTTCTAGACATGAGGACCGGTTTGAAGGACGATGTTGTCTACAGTTTCTTCGACCCAGAGATTGGTGTGCTGAGAGATATGATAGCGTTGATTACGCCTGACCATGTGGGGATGTTCCGTGAGGCTTACGGTGGTATTTTGAAGTTGGTTTTCAGGCTCACAGACAGTGATAGGAGCGCCATCCATACTCTTCTCCAATTTTATGACCCGGGCTTGAGATGCTTCGTGTTCCCGGATTACTTGTTGGGGCCCTTGATGGAGGACCATGCCAGCATCCTGGGTATTGAGATCAGAGATCAGGTTCCATTCTATGTCACTAATGGGGAGCCTGATGTTGCTGAGATCTCTCGTGCTCTTTATTTGAGTCCAGAGATGATTAAGGGGGGTTTGAAGGAGAATGGAAAGTTGCCTGGTTTTCATCTGAGTTTCTTAGAGGCTAAAGCCAAGGAGCATGCTGTTCTGGGTGATTGGAGGGTCGTTTGCGCTTTACGTGCTGTCAGCATCTATGGGATCATCATGTTCCCTAATCAGAAGAACTTTGTGGACATTAATGCCGTCCGGTTGTTTATACAGAGGAATCCTATTCCTACTCTGGTTGGGGATGTATATTACTCGGTCCATAATCGGAACGAGAAGCGGCGTGGGGGATTGATCTGATGTTGTGCTCAGCTGTTGTACAAATGGTTCATGGGGTATCTGCCTTCTAGGGGTGCCTTTGTCTTTCTTGATCCTACTGTCAAGTGGTCATTCAGGTTGATGGGTTTGCGAGCCAAGGACATAGCTTGAACTCACAATGGTATGGCTGGACGAGATTTCATTTACAGTTGTGGGAGTCTTCCCAATGTACCTCTTATAGGAGTTCAAGGTTGCATTAATACAACCCGGTGCTTCTTAGGAGACAGATGGGGTTTGCTGTGGAGGGTCCTCCTCTTGGACGAGAGATTCAGGAGTCTTTCTACTTCCCAATTGAGGGCAATCAGACAAGGTTGAGGCAAGTGTCTGATGAGTGGCGCGACATTCAGAGGAAGGGCAAGGTTCCTTTTGGCAAGGTTAATAGCAGGTCTTTTCCTCCGTTTGATGATTGGCTTAGGAAGAGGATTGAGCTCACACATCTACCATTTCCTGGAGGTGATCCTTGGTGTCCATTGATTGAGGGGCCCCGTTCTTCTGTTAGCATGGAAGAGTTCCTTGAGATGAAGAAAGCCAGAGATCAGCTGCAAGCAGAGAAGACTGAGTTGGAGATGAGTGTTGCTAGGATTCAGATGGCTAATCAGGAGATCAAAGGGAGAATAGAAGATCAGGATAAGAGACATGCCATTGAGGTGAAGTGCTTTGAGATAGACACCGCTTATTACCGCAAGGTCAGCCAAGCTTTGGAGTCATCCACGAAGGAGCATGACGTCACCAAGGAGAGGTTGGCTAGAGCTTCGAAGGTCATCGAAGATGAGAAGAGGAGACAAATCCTTGTGAGGAATCAGAGGGACAACAGAGTCAGAACCCTTATCGCCGAGTGGGAAACAAAGCTGAAGATTAAGGAAGCAGAGAACGCGAAGATTATTGCTGAGAGAGATCACTATCTTGCTGAGAGGGATCATTACTTCCGACAGATGAAGATTCACCAGAAGGAGGTAGGGAGATTGTAGCAGGAGAACACTGAGCTTAGGTTCATGGTGAAGTTTACCAGGATGGTTGACGACGCAGAGCCTTCTGTGGGGCCTTCTTCAGTGTAGCCTCTTGTTATCATTTGTGTTGGATTACCGTCAGGCCTGTTGGCGGAAGTCACTTGTTTGTATTTTCTTTCTGTTTCTGGAGAATTGTATTTGATTTGTATCAGACTTGATGTATGACTCTCGCACATATGGTGAACTTTTGGTATACAGTGGTTATTATCATTCAGTGATTGATCTTCAAAGCTTTATTTGCTTTCCTGTATGCACTCACATAGCACACACATGGTTGGGTGGTATCTTTGCTAAATCATAATTCTCTGCACTGTATGTCAAAATCATTCGATGAATGTCAGAATGTTGCGGCCGGATTATTATCTGTCTCGATGAAGCCAGGATCGAAAGATAGAGTGTTCCTCATATGGATAGACATTGCATTCATGCATGAATCATAACAACTTGTCTTCTATTTTGAAGGTGTCAGTTTCTAACGTGTTTGATTGTTTTAGGAATCATTGCTCGTGCTCGTAGAATCATTGCCTTACACACAACTCGTCCACACAGATACTTTAGCAGACGCAACACACCCAGGCTGATGGATCTACCCAACGCAGATTTTCTTGAGCTGAAGGAGAAAATGAATGAACTGATCAATGTCATGCAAGGGTTTGCCGTGGGGCAGAAAGCACTTGCAGATAAGGTGGAGAAGCTCGAGGGGGCTTCAGCTGCTAATAGTGGTGTTAATTTAGAGGGGGTCTCCAATCACGGTCTTGGTGGTTCCAGGGATGGAGGCGATCTCGGAAAGAGGACAACTGTTGGTGTAGTGACTAATAATGCTGGGGGTTTTGGTGCTGCCACAAGTGGTAGACCAGGTCCGGTGGGCAATAATCTGAAGGACAGTCTGTTTCCTCCTTTCTTTGGGGCCGAGGAGGATAGAGAGGAAGACAAAGAAGCAGATCAGTTCTCCATGTTGAATGAACAGTTTGGGCAGTACGATGTCCAACCACCATACAAGGAGATTCAAGTGCTGGCGGAGAAAATCAGGGCTCTTGAAAGCTATGCTACTCTAGGGGTTGTTAAAATGTCTAACATGGGGCTGGTTGAGGGGATTGTGATCCCACAAAAGTTCAAAGCGCCCGCGTTTGACAAGTACAATGGGAGTTCTTGCCCGGAAACCCATCTCCAGGCCTTCGTCCGTAAGATTTCTGCTTATACAATGGATCAGAAGCTTTGGATGTACTTCTTCCAGGACAATTTGTCTGGAGGGTCTTTGGAATGGTACACCAAGTTGAAATCTTCTGACATCAAGAGCTGGCAGGATCTTGGTGATGCATTCTTTAAACAATACCAATTCAACACTGATATGGCTCCTAGCCGTACCCAATTGCAGGGTATGTCTCAGAAGCCTAGTGAAGGGTTTAAGGAATATGCGCAGAGATGGAGGGAGTTGGCTGCCAGGGTCCAACCTCCATTGGTGGATAGAGAAATGTCAGATCTGTTCATGGGTACCCTTCAGGGGACATTTGCAGAGAGAATGGTTGGATGCCCGGTTACCAACTTTGCTGATATAGTGGTGGCTGGAGAAAGAATTGAAAGTTGGTTGAAGCTGGGAAAGATACAGGGTAATGCTTCGTCGTCTGGATCGAAGAAGCCCTTTGGAAATGGTCAGAGGAAGAAGGAGGGTGACACCAGCGCTATGTATGCTCAGAGGGGACAGAGTAGGGAGCGTTACTACCAGCACACTGTTGCGGTAACTATTCCTGCTGATAATCAACAACCGCAGCAGCAACAACCGCAACAACAATGACAGCCATTTCAACAGAGACCGCAGAGGGCTGGGTATCAGGTGCGAGGACGAATGAATGATCGTCAATTCGATAGACCACCCGTGACCTATTCATTCTTGTTGAAGAAGTTGAAGGATTTGGGGTTGGTTCAGCTGAGAACGTTGGCACCATTGAGACCTGATCAGAGGCCGGCCAGTTTTGATGAGAACGCCAAATGTGAATTTCACTCCGGGGCCCCTGGACACAATGTAGAAAACTGTAAGGCTTTTAAGCATGTGGTCCAGGACTTGGTGGATTCTAAGGCAATCAACTTTGCACCATCTCCAAATGTGAATGCTAATCCCATGCCTGCGCATGGTCAAATGGGGGTGAATGCAATTTTTGAAGATGGTAGAAGAATTGGGTTGTTGAATGTGGATCAGTTGAGGACTCCGTTGGCTGAGGTCAAGCGTTAGTTGTTGAAGAATGGGGTCTTCCCGGGCTGTGATGACTGTTGTGCTGCGTGCACTGTTGCTATCAATGGGTGTGTTTTCTTGCGGGAGGCTGTCCAGAAGATGATGGATGAGGGAGGCCTCAGATTTGAGAAGGTTGATTTGGTGAAGGAAGATGTCTCCACCATAACCATCTATTTTGACCCGGTTGATTTGTCAACGCTGGCAGAGGCGACTCCAGTTACTATCATGGTACCTGGGCCAATTCCTTATGACAAAGATGACGTCGTGCCATGGCATTATGGTGGGGAAGTATATTGTAATGGGGAGAAGTTGGAGGATCAAACTGCAAGTGAAACCACTATTTCAAAGGTGGATAATGCCGGACCTAGTGGGTTCACTCGCAGTGGAAGGTTGTTTGCACCGGACGCCTTGAGGAATGGGGATGGAGAGAGAGAAAAGAAAGATAAGGCCGAGGCTTTAGCCAGGGCAAGAGGGAAACAAGTGGTAAATGAAGGTACTCCTGTGGTGACACCGGCGCCTGGTGGGTCGGAGAAAGAACTTGATGATGAAGCTGAAGAATTTCTGAGAATCATCAAGAAGTCAGAGTACAAGCTTGTTGACCATTTGCAGCAGACTCCATCCAAGATCTCAATCTTGTCATTGTTGCTAAGCTCCGAGGGGCATAAGGAGGCTTTATTGAAGATACTAAAGAGAGCCTATGTTCCCCAAGAGATCACAATCAATCAGTTAGAGACGGTGGTGTCAAATGTCAATGCCAGTCATGGGTTGGGTTTCACTGATTTAGATCTAACTGTGGATGGGAGGAATCATAATAGGGCATTACACATTGCTATGGAATGTAAAGGAGTCGTGCTCTCGCACGTGTTGGTTGATACTGGCTCATCTTTAAATGTGTTGCCAAAGAAAGCCCTGGTGAAGCTGAACTGTGAAGGGTTGATCTTGACGCCCACTGACCTGATAGTGAGAGCTTTCGACGGTTCGAAGAGGGCAATTTTTGGGGAAGTGGAGCTCCCGGTGAAGATCGGGACCGAGGTGTTCAAGTCGGTATTTTATGTCATGGATATTCAGCCGGCATACAGTTGCCTGTTGGGTAGGCCGTGGATCCATGCTGCTGGAGCGGTGACTTCGACTTTGCACCAAAAATTGAAGTATATCTGGGACGGGCAGGTCGTCACAGTCTGTGGAGAGGAAGACATCTTCGTCAGCCACCTATCCTCGTTCAAGTATGTTGAAATGGACGGTGAGATATGGGAAACGCCAAGTCAAGCATTCGAAACCGTCAAGGTGGAGAATGCTCTTTTTGCTAAAGAAGAGGAGAAGCCGTCCATTTCTTCGTATAAGCAGGCCGCTGAGGTGGTGAAGAGTGGGGAAGCTCCAGGTTGGGGGAAGATGATGGACATCGCCGCCAAGAAAGACCGATTCGGAGTGGGTTATCAGCCGGGCCGAGGCTCGTCTGGACAAGGTAGAGGACGTCGTCCGTCATTCACGTTCACCAGTGCTGGAATGCTAGATCCAGATCACATCTGTATGGTGGGTGAAGAAGTTGACAGTGATTGCGAGATAGATCAATGGATAAAGCCGTGCGTACCAGGGATGGAAGTCCAGAACTGGAAGGCTGAAAAGATCATCACTGTCACTCTACTTGAAGAGTAATATTTTCTGTTTTTTAATTTTATCTGCATGGAAGCCATACGTTTTGCCCGAAACGCAATGGTTCATTGTAAGGGCCACCTCATGTTTCATTTTGCAAAATTTGCATCATAAATAAAAGGATGTTTTTCAATTAAAAGCGGTGTTCCCTGTTTTTCATTTATTTTTGCAGTTTAAAACAAAATAAAAATGGCAATGTTTTCATTTTCCTTTTTCAATTTGTTTCATTCCGGTTCTAAAGCAATGCATGAATCAACATTCATGCAGATGCGATATTTCTCCGGATCTCATTGATAACAATCCTGTTACACCCTCATATGACTTCGACAATCCGATCTATCATGCCGAAGAAGAAGGCGAAGAAGATTGTGAACTGTCGGAGGAATTAGCCAGGTTGTTGAAACAAGAGGAGAAGGTGATTCAGCCGCACGAGGAGCAGGTAGAGGTTGTGAATCTGGGTACCGATGAGGTCAGAAAAGAGGTGAAAATCGGGGCCGCTTTGGAGGAAAGTGTTAAGAGCAGAATGGTAGCCTTGTTAAAAGAATATGTCGACATCTTTGCCTGGTCTTATCAAGATATGCCAGGGTTGGATACCGATATTGTTGTGCACAAGTTACCGTTGAGAGCAGATTGTCCTCCAGTGAAGCAGAAGTTGCGCAGAACTCGACCTGAGATGGCAATGAAAATTAAAGAGGAGGTTCAGAAGCAGTTGGATGCTGGTTTCCTCGCTGTCACTAATTATCCGCCTTGGGTCGCGAACATTGTGCCGGTCCCGAAGAAGGATGGGAAGGTGAGAATGTGTGTGGACTACCGGGATTTGAACAGAGCTAGCCCGAAGGATGATTTCCCATTACCTCACATTGATGTGTTGGTAGATAATACAGCTCAATTCTCGGTGTTTTCCTTCATGGATGGCTTTTCTGGCTATAATCAAATCAAAATGTCGCCAGATGATATGGAGAAAATGACGTTCATCACACCGTGGGGCACTTTCTGTTATAAGGTGATGCCATTTGGTCTCAAGAACGCCGGTGCTACTTATCAGAGAGCCATGGTGACTTTGTTTCATGATATGATTCATCATGAAATCGAATGCTATGTTGATGACATGATAGCAAAGTCCCAAATAGAAGAGGGGCACTTGGTAGATCTGGCCAAGTTATTTGACCGGCTGAGATAATTCAGACTGAGGTTGAATCCGAATAAGTGCACTTTCGGGGTGCGGTCCGGTAATTTGCTGGGGTTCATTGTAAGTGAAAAAGGAATCGAGGTTGATCCTGCTAAGGTAAAAGCAATACGAGAAATGCCTGAACCGAGAACAGAGAAGGAGGTTCGTGGTTTCTTAGGTAGATTGAACTACATTTCACGGTTCATATCTCACCTAACAGCCACGTGTGAACCAATATTCAAGCTGTTGAGAAAAGATCAAACGGTCAGGTGGAATAATGATTGCCAAGCGGCATTTGAAAAGATAAAAGAGTATTTGCAGGAGCCTCCGATTCTGATGCCTCCTGTGGAGGGACGACCGTTAATCCTGTACTTGACAGTCCTCGAGGGGTCTATGGGGTGCGTACTGGGGAAGCATGACGAGTCTGGTCGAAAAGAGCATGCCATATACTACCTTAGCAAAAAGTTTACCGACTGTGAAACAAGATATTCACTGCTCGAGAAAACTTGTTGTGCTTTGGTCTGGGCTGCTCGCCGACTGAGGCAGTATATGCTGGTTCATACCACTTTATTGATTTCCAAGATGGATCCAATCAAGTACATTTTTGAGAAGCCAGCATTGACCGGACGGGTTGCGAGATGGCAGATGATTTTGACTGAATATGATATCCAGTATACCTCTCATAAGGCGATAAAGGGGAGTGTACTGTCTGATTACCTCGCCCAGCAACCCATTGAGGATTATCAACCAATGAAGTTTGAGTTCCCTGATGAGGACATCATGTTTCTCAAATCGAAAGATTGCGAGGAACCAATCCCGGAGGAGGGGACCGACCCTGAATCCGAATGGATTTTGATGTTTGATGGGGCCGTTAACGTAAATGGTAGCGGAGTTGGTGCTGTTTTGGTTACGCCGAAAGGATCCCACATTCCTTTTGCTGCCCGGCTAACATTTGAGTGCACCAACAACGTGGCTGAATACGAAGCTTGTATCTTGGGAATTGAAGAGGCGATTGATTTAAGGATCAAGAACCTTGTTATATATGGAGATTCAGCTTTGGTTGTGAATCAGGTTAACGGGAAATGGTATACGCATCAGTCTCATTTAGTTCCATATCGGGATTATACGAGGAGATTGTTGACGTTTTTCACCAAGGTGAAATTGCATCATGTGCCGAGAGAAGAGAACCCTTTGGCAGATGCTTTGGCTACTCTGGCTGCCTTGATTAAGGTACAATGGTGGAATCAGTTCCCCAGTGTTGAGGTGGGACGTCTGGATAGACCGGCTTATGTGTTTGCTGTTGAAACAGCGCCTGATGATGAGAAGCCGTGGTATTACGATATCAAGCGCTATTTGGAAACCCAAGAGTATCCTGAGGGAGCATCCAAGAAGGACCGAAAGACTCTGCGGAGGTTGGCCATGGTGTTCTACTTGAATAAGGATGGGGTCTTGTACAAGCGTAATTTCGATTGGGTCTTGCTCAGATGTGTTGACGACAAAGAAGCAAGCCAATTGATGAAAGAGGTCCACGAGGGGTCGTTTGGTACCCATGCCAGTGGGAATGCAATGGTGAAGAAGCTGTTGAGGGCTGGTTATTATTGGATGACAATGGAGGCCCAATGTTTCAATTTCGTGCGGAAGTGTCATAAATGCCAGATTTATGCTGACAAGGTGCATGTGCCTCCAAATCCGTTGAGTTTGATGTCGTCTCCGTGGCCGTTTGCGATGTGGGGCATCGATATGATTGGGAAGATTGAGCCTACGGCTTCGAATGGGCACCGGTTCATATTAGTGGCTATTGATTACTTCACCAAGTGGGTGGAAGCAGCCTCTTATGCAAACGTGACGAAGCAGGTTGTCGCCAGATTCCTGAAGAGAGACATCATTTGCAGATATGGGGTTCCCGAGAGAATAATTACTGATAATGGTTCTAATTTGAATAACAAGATGATTGCAGAACTGTGCCGGGAATTCAAGATCGAGCATCACAATTCTTCTCCTTATCGTCCGAAGATGAATGGGGCGGTTGAGGCAGCTAATAAGAATATTAAGAAGATTGTGCAGAAAATGGTCGTGACCTATAAAGATTGGCATGAGATGTTGCCATTTGCATTGCATGGGTACCGAACTTCGGTGCATACATCTACTGGGGCAACGCCTTTCTCGTTGGTATATGGGATGGAAGCGGTGCTACCGGTTGAGGTTCAAATTCCCTCTTTGAGAGTCCTGATGGACGTGAAGTTGCAAGAGGCTGAATGGGTAAGGACCCGGTATGAAGAGTTGAGCCTGATTGAGGAAAAGAGGCTGGCGGCCATTTGTCATGGGCAGTTGTACCAGTAGCGGATGAAGCGTGCTTTTGACCGAAAGGTGCGACCTCGTGTGTATCACGTGGGAGATATGGTATTGAAAAGGATCCTTCCTCCTCAGAACGATCGTAGGGGCAAGTGGACACCCAATTATGAAGGTCCATTCGTGGTCAAGAAGGTTTTCTCTAGCGGAGCCTTGTTGTTAACGACCATGGATGGCGAGGATTTTCCATCCCCTGTGAATGCAGACGCAGTTAAAAAATACTTCGTATAAGAGACCCGCTGGACGAAAAGAATAAAATAGTCCAGGCAAAAATGGGCATCCCGGCGAACCAAAAAAGAAAAAGAAAAAGGTTCGGGCAAAAATTAGGGATAAAAAGAAAAAAATGTACACCCGGCGAGTCGAAAACCTGAAAAGGCGGCTTGGGAAAAAAGGGGTATCCCGGTGGACTGAAAACCCGAAAGGGCGGTCCAGGCAAAAGAGGGATTGAAACGAACAACTGCGTCTGGCATGATCGTTTGCGCTTTGGTTAAGGCACCAGGATAATCCCCGACAGGGATCGGTCGGAAGCGTCTTGTTCAGAAGGCAGAAGGTATGGAGAGTCTGAGGACATATGGGGTGTAACCGAGTTGGAACTCGATGAGATTGCGGGTTCACATTGCCATTAGGATAGATTTTCCTTTTGTGCGCAATTACCTCTTTTCAGGAATTGCTTCCTTTGTATTGCTCAGTTTGAGCCACACCTTTTCAATTAATAAAATGCATATTCAGTCAAATAATTTTGTTTTTGTTTTCATTACCGCTTTGATTGCAAAAACATCCAATTGTTTGTGATAAAGAATCTTTGCATTTTAAGACATACGGGTCCCTTCCAATGCATGTTTATAAGATTGAAAACTTGAAATCTTATTTGAAAGGTTGAGTGACCCAGGTGTTGAAATCTTGGCACGCCTGAGGCACGTTTTTGTCTAACGATCTCTTTTGCAGGTGTTGTTAGATATTTTCACTCACTTGCAGGTTGTGATGAGAAGTTTTGGGCGAAAGGATCCCCACGGAGTCCAATCGGGGACCGAGGAATGATGGAGAGACGGCGAGGGATGACGACGATCCTGAATATTAATCAAGAAGACTCTTCAAAGTCGGAAGATTGGAAAGTTTGTATGAATCCAAGGAGTTCGATCGCCGTCGAGTACGGAGGAGTCGAGAATACAAGGTGATGAATCAGAAAAGTCCAGGCGGGTCGGGGAGTTTTCAAAAGTGGAAAGCGGATACTGGGTTTAGATGTGGGATACCAGGGTTCGACGAGTCGACGGGTGTTCTGTGCCAGATTTGCCTGGTGTCCCCAAGCAGGATTGAGATCAGTGTTTCCTCAGCAGCCAGGCATGAAGGTTGCTATTTCCCAGCGGAGGTGCCTGTTGGGTCGTTGTTTTTCCTAACATGGCGGAGCTTGTTAAGTTCCCCAGCAAGCCGAAGGTTGTTATTTTCCCCGCAGAATGTGGTGGTGGTTTCTTCCCTAGTGAAATCCCCAAGCGGGTTGGGTGCAGAGGAGGTTATCCCTAGCGAAGGTGGTCCTTTTCCCAGCAGCAGGGCTATTCCCCAGCAGGGTGGAGGTTGGAGTGTTGTCGAGTTCCTCAGCAGGGTGCCTCGGGCTCCCTAGAAGAGTCCCTTAAGGGAGATACTTTTTTATGCATTCATCATGTAGATAAGCATATCATGTTGCATACTTAATTGCATAGCGTTTCCATGATTATGGAGCATTGCGCTAATAAAAATCATCATCATGCATCAGCATTGCAAGCATAAGCTAGTCTCAAGCCGTGGTTACCGTTTGAGAGGTGGTTTTGCCAAATGGTGAAGATGTTACTCTGAGGAGTTTGGCATCATGATTTTGAATCAACGGTATTCCCCAGTAGTGCGATGTTGGAGGAAGGATTTTTGTCAGGCGGAGATGGAATGATAATCCGAGAAGTTTCGGGGTCCGAAAAGAAAAAGCAAGAAGAGAATAATCCCCAGCTGAGCGCGAATTGTTCGTTTGCTAGGGTGGAATAGAAGATAGCAGGCTCATGGCTTGTTATCCCCAGCTTGGGTCGTTGGCACGCGTGCCGCCTCATGTATCACTGTCCTTTATTTTCGCCGTTGCTGACAGGCATGACAAGTTTTTCGGGTATTCAGACCGATGTGGCATTCACGCCAGTTTCCGATTTTCAGATCGAAGAAGTTTCCGACGTTCAGGTCGAAGAACTTGTGGCATTCAGGCCAGTTTTCCGGTGTTCAGACCGAAGTGGCATTCAGGCCAGTTTTCCGGTGTTCAGACCGAAGTGGTATTCAGACCAGTTTCCGATTCTCAGATCGAAGAAGCTTCCGAAGTTCAGATCGATGCAGCTTGCGGTGTTCAGACCGAAGTGGTATTCAGGCCAATTTTTCGGTGTTCAGACCGAAGTGGTATTCAGACCGAAGCGGCATTCAGGCCAATCTCTCGGTGATCAGACCGACATTAATACTCTCATACTCTGATGCTCAGTATTCAGACTGATGAGCGGCGTTCAGGCCATGGTGATCCCTGTGTTACCATTTATTTTGGTATACAGGTCAAATTTTTGTTCGGTATTCAGGCCGACTTTCTCCGTACCAGACGGATTTTTCTTGTAAGATCATTTCTTCGCCGATTCTGACAGGCATTGTTAATTATTTCCCATCGGAGTACAAATTGTTCGTCTATTCTTGGTATTCAATCCCTCTTCGCCTTGGTCATCTGAAAGCCGAGGCTATTCATATCGACAGGTTCACAATGGATTGAATAGGGGCAGCTGTAACACCTCAAAATTTGCCCTCCTCTCTTGGGACTAGCTTAGCATATTGCATCTCATTTTTAGGACATTAGGCATTACATCTTTGCATATCATGTGAAATAAGCAAGTCATCCTCCTAGGTCTTTCTCAGAAGATAGAGAGGTTAAAAGATTCAAGCCTGAGGGTCTCATAAATTGATCACTAATCATCAGAGGTTTGTGCTTCAATTAGGGTTTATTGATTCCTCAAGAAGGATGAGTGTTATCTTATTTTCCAGAGTATATCACCATCATCATGGTTTTATCATCACCAAGAGGTTCATTGTGCCTGATCATGTTCCTGGGGATTAGGGTTTTGACCTCTGGTCAACCCTAATCAGTTGCATTTTACCAGTTAGGGTTTTTCAAGGAGATGAGGTCTTTATTGAGATGGAGATCATCATATGATTTTATTGAGCTTGTATAAGCTAGGGTTTCATGGTGGAATCATTTCATCAAGTGTTGAAGGCTCAAAATCATCTGTGCATGATCAAGTCAACTGCAAAGTCAACTGTGGATTTGAAGGTGGGAAGTGATTAGAGATGCCTCATTCGTGTCCAAACAAGTCTCATATAACATTTCAAACATCAACATTGAAGAATTTGAAGTCAGGTCAAGACTTTCCAAAAATAACAGGTGACCTGTAATTTGAACTTTCAAAAAATGGAAAGATTTTAGACCAGCTTCAACTCAATATTACATCATCAAGAAAGCTTCAAATGAAATTTTGTCCAACATGAAAGTTGTAGATCTTTCTCTCCCATTTCCAAAAAGTCCAAGATCAAGGATTTCTCATGTGTGGTTAAGGAGATACGATCAAAACATGGCAAAGTGTGTATGGAACTTCAAATGGCCATAACTTCTCAACCAAAGCTCCAAAATGGATGGCTCTTTTTGCATTGTTCTTATTTTGACCTCTAATTTCCAAATCATGCATCACATTACATGAATTATCATCACATGATCATTTGGTAATTCATTGGGTTTTTGGAGGGAAATCATGAAATTCAAATTTGGTGCATTGTTTAAACATTTTATCATTGCCATTGGCTCCAAAATCAGATTTTAAGTGGAAATGAGCCAATTTCTTGTACTGTTCATACATGCATTTTCATGCATAGGGTGAAAAATCACATTTGCACCTACACCTCATTTTTGGTTAATTTCATTAACAAGTGGCTTAAGCATGATTAAAGAGTGATTAACATGACCTATATAAGCATAAACCCTAACTGTTTTTCAGATTAACAACTCATTTTTCAGATCTAGATCTAAAATCATCAAGTTTTCTCTCAAAATTTTCTTGCAAATTCTTCACATCCAAGCCAATTCTCTTACTTGATTCTTGCTCCTGAGGTGTTATTAAGGAGATTTACACGTGGAACTGAAGCAAGCAGTGCAAGATTGAAGCATACACAAAGCTTGAAGCAACAATGGTGATTCCAAATTTTGGTGGATTCGTGCACAATTAAGTTCCAATTCTTCATCCAATCATCCATACAAGTGTCATAGAGAAGCTGTTGATCATCTAAAGCCTTGAACCACATGAATTCCAGTTCTGCTCTTCAAGAGGTTACATAATCGATTCTCTTAATTCTCAATTATGTTATGATGTTGTTATAGATCTCTTTATGTTGGTTAACCTGAGCTTTGAACCATGAATTTTGGTGCGAAATTGAATGAGTTAGGTTGATTTAAAGTTTCATGTATAAATGATGTTTGCTTCGATTTGCTCATGATAATTGGAATTAGGCTTAGCCATGCATGGATTCATGATCTATGTTGAAATACCTACACGTTTGTGTACTTGATTGTGAATTCTGGAGATTTTGTTCTTGGTGTGTGTTACTGTTCATGAGCGCACGATGAGGAAGATGAAGTTCAGCTTAGGCCACGCTTTTTGATCTCTTTGGCAACGTAAATCCGTGGCTGTAGGTGTTTTCTTAGGGCTAGCTTCTGATTGGTTCATGCAATTGCCATGCTAGCGTTTTGATTGGTCCAAATTGTTTGACCGCGCCTTTGACCTCCACGTCATAAATGAAACGACCGCGTTTCACTTAAGCCTGGCGCCATTTTCAAATTTTAAATAATCATTTCATTTTAATTCATTTTTGTGTTACATGTTTATTTCATTTTTTACTCAAACTTACAAAAATCATAACAAATGCAAAACTCATCCAAATATTACCAGGTTTTTTGCATTATGATCCTGATTCTCTCTAGTTTTTTATCATCATGATTTTACAAGTCGTGCCTGGCTGAAAAATTTTTGGTGCTAGAATGTTTGAGTACATGTCCATATTTGACCTTGCCTTGGTTATCATGTTGTGAAGTGCCGGTCTTTGATCCAATGAATGTGAAATTTTGCATGATGAAACTAGACACTTTGCTTGACATTTTGGTGTTGATTTGGTATTTTTATCAATTGTCATTTCTGTTTTATGATTGTGCTAAGTTGGTGTGACAATTTGTGTCACACCTTTTGATGTTCAACTTGTATGATGTGTTTACCATGCCAAATGATCTCCAATTGCCCTGATTTTTTGTGTGATGCATGTTATAGATGTTGTGACTGCTCATGAATTTTGTTGGAATTATTTGAATCATTTCTGATTTAATTGAGATTTTTCATTCTGGTTGGTCACATTTGAGCTTTAAAATTGCCTTGAACTTCAATTGATCATGAAATGCTTTTGGTTAATGATATTGATATGAGACCTTTTGGAATGTTTCAAGATGTGATTGAAGTTGATTCATGTTAAATTTCAAGTTCTGTTTTGAATGTTTGACCTACTTTTGACCCTAGGCGTTGACCTAGTGGTTTGGACTCACTGTTTGGATTGTGGATTTCAGGTTCAGATGCACATTGCCATGATTGGAGTGGCTCATTCTTTTGAGTTGATTACTTGATTGATGTTGGCTAATATTGAGTTGTTTTGTAGGCTTTGAGAACAAGTTGCCTAATGGATTGTGCTTTGCTCATTGTGGCCTAATGCTTTGTCTGTCTGTGTACTATTGCCTGATGACTGTTGTCTGTTTGATTGTCTGAACTGTGAACTGATTGGTTTAGATTTTTCAACAGGTACCTAAGTTGCTTTGAGTTCTTTTGAACTTGCTTTTTCTTGGCTTGTGGTTTGCTTACCACCTAGGTATAACTCTCTAACTTCATGTAGTCTGGAAGACCTGTCCTGTTATGTGGGCAGGCACCTGTCTGAAGCCCTCCTTAAGAGGCAATGCTTGTGAATGTTTAAATTTGTGCCAAGCAGGTAAAGACCTCTTAGGAGGCAATTGGCAGATAAAAGAGATGTGTAATTCATCTCCTGCTACTCAGTGTGTCATTCACTTTTCTCACACACCTTGTGTTGATGCATTGTGGATAATAACCCAAGATCATGTTGTGTCAGTCACTTGTGGAGAAGAGTCCCTACATTCTGAACTCCCACACTTTCTATTTTGTCTGAAGCTCTCCCAGGCCAGGGATAAGAGCTGTGAGGTCTTACCCTCACTTCCCATTTCATCTGCTTCACCCTAACTCTCAATGTTAGGGTTAAGAGCTAACTACACCCGATTCCAGTTGGCTTGTGTTTCACAGCCTAACCTTCTATGAGCCAACTGTTTGCATATAGTGTGTGTGCTTGTGTTTGTTTGCCTGTGCTGTTTAGGATAGCTTGCTCCTTGTGCAAGTTAGATAGAAACCTCAATCTAGGACCATTGTGGATTGCATGATAACTATTAGGCTCGAGTCAAGCTCCCTTCTAGTTTGTCATTTCCCAGTCTCTGGTTAGGTTAGAAGTTCTCTCCCTGTTTAGGGGAACTACGTCGCCCTGATCCTCATACCAGATGAGGTACGTAGGCAGGAGATGAGCTGATCTCTCCAGGCGCCCTTTTTCTTTTTCAACCCCTTTGTGTGTGTTGGAGTCTGACGTAAGTCCAGCGATTGGCAGTTGGTTTCCTGTGTTTGTTTCTTTGTTTGGAGTCTGACGTAAGTCCAGCGATTGGCAGTTGGTTTCCTGTGTGTGTTTGTTGGTTCGGAGTCTGATGTAAGTCCAGCGATTGGCATTCGGTTTCCAGGTTTGCCTGTTTGTGTGGAGTCTGACGTAAGTCCAGCGATTGGCAGTTGGTTTCCTGTTTGTGTTTTGTTTGGCGTGCGTTAGCCGAGCTACGAGTGCTCTGATTCTTCTCTGGTTAGAGAAGATACGTATGCATAGGATGCGACATCCTAGCAAGCACGTTTCCCCTGTCCCGAACTACGTCGACTCTGATGTCTGTGCTTGACAGACTACGTAGGCCCAGGATGCGATATCCTGCCGAGTCCCGTTTCTTTTGTCTTTCTGTGTTTCCTTCCAGCCTTGTTTGGTGTTTGAGCAGTGTTTAGCAACCTTTCTTCTATCCTTTCGAGCGTGGATCCCGTCGAGTACGACGGATGCGTAGGGGTGCTAATACCTTCCCTTCGCATAACCGACTCCCGATCCCATCTCTCTCTGGTCGCGAGACCATGTCTTTTCCAGGTTTACTTCGAGCGTTTCCTTTCCCTCTTTTGGGATAAATAACGCACGATGGCGGCTCTGTTTGTTTTTTGTTTTTCCCGCCGGTTGTTTTTCGCGGATGTGACAACATGTTTATCGATCCCAAAGGGTATTCTAACCCTTTGATTCCAGTCTCACATCAGGTGAAAGTGCAAGAAGACCGAGCCATGGATAAACTTCTGGGATCAAGATGCAATAAAAGGAAACCATCATACAAATGAGTTCAAGAAGGGAAAGGCCTTAGCCAACAGTACATCAAAAGAGGATCTCCACAACAAGCCTGTGGATCATCATTACATAGCAACAAGACAATAAGTAAAGAGAGGAACAAAAATCAGGAATCATCCTCCTGTATACAACCCATAAGGACGGCTCCTCACTTCAGCCAGCAATGCCACCGTGTCAGGATGATCTGGGAATTCTGTCAAACGCCGGATAAGCAGATTTCTCTTGTGAATAATTCCATCCAAACTGTTGATGTGCTCTCTGTAGTAATTCCCATCGTCCTCCCCGAAAACCTCTTCAAGTCTGGACTTCTTCAAACCCGCCAGCACCTTGAGTTCTTCAATCTATTCTTGAGCATTGTCGAGTTGATCTGTGATGTAGCCATTGGTCGAACGGGCACACAGGAGCTCATTGTTCTTCTCTTTCAGCATAATCTTCAACTTCTCCACCTGACCAGTCAATTCGGCCACCATCTCCTCCTCTTTTGCCTTCCTAGAAGCTGAAAATGCATCCCATTGCTCTTGCCACCCTGCTAACTTACCATGAGCATCTGTTAACTGCTGTTTGACTCGCCTCAACTCAGAACTGGATGATCCCAAGGCTTTGTCTGTCTTCCTGAAGAAGTCCATCTCCATAGCTAATTTCCTCTTTGCTTCCTCTTGTAATCTGATAGCTTCCCCCTTCTGATATTCCGCCTCATGGTACAAGTGCATACAGTCTTGCAACTTCACACTCAACTCCGAGTTTTCAGTTTGAAGTTCCTCCATGGCATTCTTCAATTTGTCATACTCCTCTCGGCTCACCATTGTTGACTGCTCAGGAGTAGGTGGATACAAAGGTTCTGCCATAGGAAACAGCAGACCAAACTCTTCGACTCTTCCTTGAAGCCAATCTTCATACTGAGGGTAAGTTCTACAATCTCCTTTTCCAAGCACAGTTCTTTCTCTCTTGATCACCTTGAGCCAGGCCTCTGCTACCTTAAGGGATACAGTCAAATCAGGTGAAGAATGAAAAAATAGAGATTCTTCCACATCCTTTTCCAAAGGCGGAGTTCTTAAAGCATACCCGAACTGTCTGACTGCTAGAGAAGGATTATAGTTGATTCCTCCTCTTCTCCCTACCAACGGTACATTTGGGAAGTTCCCACAACTGTGAATAATATCCGCCCGAAGCAAGCTCCGGTCAGACCACCAAGGAATATCTTCAGCTCTCAACCCCATCAATCTCTTCGACCAACTCAACGAGTCCCTGACATTAATGAACGCTCCTGATTTGGGTAGGTGAGAACTGAACCACTTATAAAACAAAGGCGCACAACAATTCAACAATCCTCCTTTTCTATTCTCATTCCTGTGATGCACTGAATGAAAGAAATCTCCTAACAAGGTCGGCACTGGATTTCCCAACACAAAGAGGCGTATTGCGTCAACGTCCACAAATTTTGCAACATTAGGGAACAGGACAATCCCATACACACAAAGAGCCAACACAGCATTGAAACCCCTCTTATCACCATCCTCAAGCTTCTTCTTGGCTTCTCCCACTAAGAAACTCAAATGAAAACCACTGACTCATCCCTTCTGACACATATTAGCCTTCAAGACTGATTTCCCCAAATATGTGGCCGAAGCAACCATGCTGAGATCAGGCAGAAACTCAGAACTGTAGAACAACAACTGTGACTTGATAGGGACTCTGAGAAAACTGGCAATCTCCTCCAAAGTAGGGACCAAAATATAATCCGGGAATGTGAAACACCTCAATGGAGGGTCATAGAACTGCAGCAGTGTGAAGAGAGCATCATGTTGATCCTTGGAAAGAACCGTGACGAAACTTAGAATCAAACCGTACTTCTTCCGGAATCCTTCTAGAGAACCACTGTCCATTAACTTCATCAACTGTTGAATAGGCTCCAGACAGACCACCGGAAACTTGTAGGCGACATGTCTCTTTCTGCCAATATCCATCTTAAGAGAACCAGAAAAACCCCGACCGGAATCAAGAAGAAGATGTAAACCCCCTAGAAATGGATAAACATGTGTTAAATAATATGAATGCAGAATGATGTGATGCAATGCAGTGACATGGAAATCAAGATTGCGGTATTTGCTTGAACATCTGTCGGGTTGCACTGTCTGAAGAGAAACCCACTGAGGAATATAATACAAGACCAAAACTCTGCTCCAGAAAACCGGGTTGGTTGGAGGTTAAGGTTCCCTGAATTTAGCCCTCCCCTCACTGGTAGGTTCTAAGAACAGAAGTTTGTCAGCTTCAGCCCTTCAGTCGAGAATAATACGTTTACCACTGAAGGTTTGGCATTATTACGGGATAAAAGACCTCCACTGACTCCCCTCAACAGGACATCCTAAAGCAAGTTCCCAGTATCGGGGTCCTCGAATTGAGCAGCGAGAATGCGCCCACCAGAGCTAACATAATCACGTCTCGGAGGAGAGGCCTCGACTGAGTTCTCGGGAAATGGTCACCAGAGTCGACAATTTCTAAAGGAATATCTGTCGTTATGGAACACCCATAGGGCAAAATATATCCAACAGAAACCTCGTCTGGAATGTGGGTCTCATGAACGACTTAACGTAGCAACATGCCACGTAAGCCTCATGACTATCCACTCTAAAACCTGTGTGTACGCTCAAGCCTGGGTAGTGGGCTTATCACTCATAGAACATCCCACCCCAACAAACAAACAACCCAACAGAGCCAACAAACACATCAATGATATGTACACAATGCAATAAGATAAAACAGATAAATAAATAACTGTACAAAAGAATGAACACCCAATAAACAAACAACCTACAAAAGCTAGGAGGGACTCGCTTAGGGAAACCGGGTCCCCAGTAGAGTCGTCAGCTGTCGCAACCTAAAAAAATATAAGTGCGAAAAAACAACCGGTGAAGAAGAAATGACAGAAGAGTCGCCACCGTGCGTTATTTATCCCAAAGGAGGGAAAGGAAACGCTCGAAGTAAACCTAGAGAAAGGAAAGGAAAAGATAAGGTCTCGCAACCAAATCTTGGGTTCGGGAGTCGATTATGCAAAGGGAAGGTATTAGCACCCCTACGCATCCGTAGTACTCTACGGGATCCACTCTTGTGGTTCTCGTCTAAAGGTGTGTGTAATATCTAATGTACTATTTACTAAAAGAGGGTCAATAGGAAATGACTCGCACGGATGTCGCATCCACTGCATACGTATCTCATCTGAATCATGAGAATCAGAGTCTTCGTAGCTCGGCTACCTATGGGTTAAAGAGATGTGTGCTCGCTAAGACATAGCATCTTATGCCTACGTATCTCATATGGAATGAGAATCAGAGCAAAATGTAGTTCAACTAACTACAGGAACAAGGGTCTCGATTGCAACTAGGGCAAGAGAAAAGGAAGGTCTCAATCGCAACGAGGGCAAGAGAAAAAGAATCGCAACAAGGGCGAAGGCAAACAAGGATTAGTTGTTAGTTGTTAGTCAAACTCGGCAAGACATCGCATCTTGTGCCTACGTATCTCATCTGAACATGAGAATCAGAGTTGTCGTAGTTCGGCTAACTACGGGTTGCCATCTGAACATGGACTTACGAAAGAGGACACCAGTTGTGTCAAAGGAAGGAGGGAAATGCGTTCACGTCCTAGCAGCAGGTGTCGCAGCTCGCTGAATCGAGTCTTAGGCAGTTACCTCTTTGCAATAGGACGGAGTGACATGTCACAGGATCATAGACATACAGAAGGTCTAAGAACGGGGGAAGCTCTGACCTAAAGTTGTCATGCAATATGTACTTAAGTGTTAGGATTTACAAATGGGAACATCTACCTAATGTTAGCATGCAAAGAGATGAGGGAATTCTACCTATGTTATCATACAAAAGAATAAGGGAATACTACCTATGTTATCGTATAAAAGAATGAGGGAATACTACCTATGTTATCATACAAAAGAAAATGGGGATTCTACCTATGTTATCATACAAATGGTTCTACCTAATGGGTGCTACCTAAATGGAACAAGAATCGACGAATGGAGCAAGGAGAGGTGCTAGGGATAAGGGTAGATGGCGATGCATGAAGCAATCGACTTACAAGGTCGATGGCGATGCATAAAGCAATCGACTTACAAGGTTGATGGCGATGCATAAAGCAATCGACTTACAAGGTAAATGGATGAATACGTGCTGGTTCTGTTAAGTTTTGAAAATGATTACTCGACGTTGAATCGAGGTTTTGATCTTGTTATGAAATGGTTATCGGATGTTTATTTTATTTCTTGTATTAACAGATGAATAAAGAATGAGAGAAATAAACATTATACAATTCATGGGAGAGGGGTACATTTGTTATGAATGGGGGTTGTTCATGGTAATCAAACAATAATAATATGTTCCTCATACAACATACAAGTAGGCAACAGTTTAATCGGGTTAGATAAATAAACAAGTATATGAACAAGTCAAATAATCAAAGAATGAAATAATGAGACATTAAACAATGTATGAGAGTGTGAATATGTTAAACAATCAAACAATATTAAACATGGATGAAAGAAACAAGCATAAAACATATCAGATGAATCAGACAAGTACAACTAAGCCCACAAAGGATCAAAGAATAATTTAATCGGGAAATGATGCAAGGATCAAATAAAATCAAGATGAAAGGCCTCTAATACATGGCATATGAGATGAACAAGGGATGATCAAAAGATCTCTTCAATTTCCCTAAGCAATCCCCATGTCAAACATCAATCATACAAAAGTCAACTGAAAAATTGAGTCAACTTAAAAATTATCAAATAAATAGTAAATTAATCACAAAAATTATGAAGAATTAAAATAAGTAAGGTGGGGTCAGGACATCATCATCCCCCAAAAAGATTTAAAAAATAATGTGAATTGGTGTATAAATTAATTGAAATAAAACAGAAGTCAAAAGAAAAGTCAACCAAGCAAAGTAGGTCAAAAATAAATCCAAAATAAATTAAAAATGGGAAATAAAATTCCAATAAAAGGTCAAGTTGACCGTGAGACATTGGTCAACCCTCATCCCAAAAATCAGAAGTTAAAAATAATTTTAAGCTATAAAAATAAAATTAATAAAGATATGTGTGTTAAAATGGACTATTTGAAACAACTAATTAAAATAAAAATATTAACATTAAATAAATATGAAAATAAAAATTAAAATAAATTAAATTAAATATTGAGGAATATAAAAAGTATTTTTTGATATTTTTAAGGACAAATAGCATATTTTTATTTAATTAAACGAAACTGAAAATAAAAAGAAAATAAAATGCATGGAAATAAAATAAGATGAAATGGGCCTCTTGGTGGTGTGAATAGCAGGCGAAATGGAGCGCTGGCCCGACCCAGTGAAATGATGTCCCAGCATGGCAAAATAAATAAAAACGGAAGGTAACATTTTATTGAACAATACGTAACCATGCATCAACCGATCATGCATTTCTTTAAAGTCACAAAAGACAAAAAGCCATGCGCACGGCCAGGATCAAATGGGGAGCGCGCGATCGGACGACTGTACAGCCTGCTGTAACACCTCAAAATTTGCCCTCCTCTCTTGGGACTAGCATTAACATATTGCATTACATTTTTAGGTCATTAGGCATTGCATATTGCATATCATGTGGTTACATTGTGCAAGCCATTCTCCCAAGTCTTGATCAGAAGATAAGGAAGTCAAAGTGCAAGCCTAGGGTTTACTGACTGATCATTGGCCATCTGAGGATTGGGCTGTGAAATTAGGGTTTTATGATTCTCAATGGATATTGGTCTTCATCCTGATTGAAATGATACATCATCATCATCATGGTTGGTTATCATCAGAAGAATCAAGTGTGGAGGCAGGTTCCTTAAGATTAGGGTTTTGACCACTGGTCGACCCTAGTGAGTTGCATTGGGCCAATCAGGGGATAATCAGGAGATGAGGTTTATGATGGCTATGGGGTTCATTCTATGATTATTTTGAGTTAATTGAGGCTAGGGTGTCACCCTTGAGCCATTTCAGTTGAAGATTGGTGCTCAGTTGGATCAATGCATTGCCAATTTCATCTATCAGCTGAAAAGTCAACTGTGGTCAACTGTACATGATCTGATGAATTTGGAGGTGGAAATGAGTTGGATACACTTCATTCATGTTGGAACAAGTGTTATTTGACATCTCAAAGCTCGAGAATGGAGAAAATCAAGTCAGAACAAAAACTGCCAAAAATAGAAAGTGACTTGTAATTGAAGTTTCCAAAAGTGGAAAGTTTTGGACCTCAAAGCCACGTGTCCAAGGAAGCTTCAAATGAAAATTTGTTCAACATGAAAGTTGTAGATCTTGTTCTCACCTTTCCAAAAAGTCCAAGAACTTGAAAATCCCATGTACGGTTGGAAAATTAGGGCTCAGTGAAATTCAAAAATGACCCATAATCAGGAGGCCATAATTTCCACATGGTTTGTCCAAATTGCAAGTTCTTTATATGCACAAACTCCATTTGACATGTACTTTCATGGTGCATAATTGGATTTTTCCAAAAGTGGTCAATGCAAAAGGTCAATTTTCAACTGGACAGTTAAATTGGACCAAGGGCAAAATTGTCCAACTTTCAAAATAATTGGAATTTTTTGAGTGGGGATTTTTGCTACACCTCATGAATGGTATTTAAAATTTGTTGGAATCATCACTTCATGCATAGGCCTTGTAATTTGAGAATTGGCTTGAAAAATGAAATGGCTAAATTTGGACATAAACCATACACATGTGAAAATGCAAATTACACATCCAATGAGAGTGGGACAAGTTGCAACAGCTCACACATGTCATTTAGAGAGTGTGTGAGCTGTCATTGAGGTGGCATGAGCTGTCCTATGGAAATTCCATTTTTGCCCTCACTTGAAATTTCACATTTTCACTAACAATTCCAATTTGGCTAATTACATGATTAAGGAATGATTAAGCTCACATATATAAACCTAAACACATTCTAATCATAACAGAATTTCACATTTACCAAAGTTGGATCAAAAGCCTCTTCATTCTCTCAAGTTTGCTCAAGAACACATTGGATCCAAATTCATCAAACTTCTTGATTCCTCAACCAATTCTCGATTTTCCTTTTGCATTCAACTCATATCATCACCATCACCAACTGTTTTTGGAGATTGAAGAGAAAGAAGCCTTGAATCGTGACTGTTCCAAGAAGCTCCATCAATGGTGAAATCGGATTTTGAGCGATAGAAGCCAAGGCACGTGGATTTGGATGCATCAATCATCTTCACTATAGCTTTTCTTCATCTGTTTTGTGGAAGTGAGGCTCGAAGCTGCACGAACAAACACTGCCATTCCAGGTTTGAAAGAAATTCGAATCTCAAGATTTGTTGTATGCTTATATGCGTTTGGAAGAGCATGTTATGTAGATTGTAGTGATGCTTGTAGTTTAGCAAATGATGAACCATAGGAGACGAAATCTGGATTTGAATTTTTGTGTCCAAACCCTAACCTCATCGATTCGTTTGATATAGGAATTGTTAGGTTACAATAGGTTGATATTTGGATTGTAGAGGTTGGGACGGTTCTAACGGCTACTCATTTGCGTATTTTGGTGTTGATTTGAGGTTTTCATGTTCTTGAGCGTTTGTAGCATTTCTGGAAAATGTTGAAGGAAAACGATGATGAATGTGCATTTGATCTTCAAAACTGTTTGAAAATTTGAAAATCATGTTTCCCGCTCCCGCCACCTATAATTACGGATCTGCCATTACTAATTCCAATTAATTTTAGTTAAATCATAAAAAATTATAAACACCTTTAAAAATTCACAAAAAATTGTAGAAAAATCAGAAAAATATGGAAATTATTGTGTTGACTTCCTTGTTGACTGTAGAATTTTTTTGACCTATTGGTCAAAGTTGTGCATGGTAAAAATATTGTTTGACCTAGGCTTATTTCACATGTGTTCACATTTGATACATTTTACCATTTGGTTTATGAAATGCACATAATGTAAAATAAATTCTTGACAATTTTTGTGATGATTCTTGACTGATTGATGCTCATTTCCATGTAAATTTCATGAGTTTTTGATACCTGATCATTGAGTTATGAATTTTGGAACTTAGGTGTGACAATTTGTGTCACACCTCATTATGTCAATTTGCTGGATTTTTTTGGGTGGCCTATACTTGTTGGAATGAAATGAAATTTTGCATGGTGGTTGATTAACATGTTGAGATGCTATATGAATTTTTGTGGAATTTTACATTGCATTTTCAAATTGATTGTGATTTTTCATCTCTAGTGGTTGAATTTACAAGTTCATGTGACATAGGTTGGTAGAATCAAGGTGAAATGCTCATATGGTATTGGATAATCATGAAATTTGGCATGCTTGTAATAGACACATTATGTGACATCCCTGTTTTGGTCTCATCCATTTCTTTTTTGTTTTCATTGAGTTATGAATTTTTGAAGTGGATGTATGTGTTGATGTTGTGATTTGGAGCCTATAATTGTGTCTGTTTTTGTTGATTTTTATTGACATGGTTCCCTTTGCCCAATTAAGCTGAAATTTGGTGTGCCATACCTGGATTAGGTCCTGTTTAGGTGTAATTTATTTGAGAATTTTTGGATTTGTTTTGATATGGATTTGAATGCAATAGTTCTGTTTGGATGTTTTGTGTTCCATTTGACATAAGTTGAATTGTTTTGTGCATGAAATGAGTATAATGAATGATATGGACATGAGACTAATTGTGTTGGCTTTGGTTTGACATTAATTTGACTTTGGTTGGTGAATACCTTGCTGTTTAGGAATTTTTCTTGCCTTTGGACCCTAGGCTTAGCCTAGTGGTCTAGTTGCTAATATTTGCTTGATTTTTCAGGATCAAAAGCATAATGCACATGGAGAATGAATCAAGTTAAATGCAATTGATGTTGTTTGATGTTTGTACACTAACATAACATTGTTTTGTAGGTTGTGAAGTTTGGGCTTAAGCTTTGAGCTTGTCTTGTTGTGCATTGAGCTGTATAGATTAACTGATTGAACTTTTGCTGTTTAGTTTTGTCTGTCTGAGTACTAACTGTGTTTGACTGTTTCCAGGTACTTTTAGTTGCTCAGTTCCTTGTGAACTTTTCCTTTGCTTTGCTTAAGCAACTTGCATTGAGGTAGGTCCTCTTGACTTCATGTAGTCTGGAGACCCGGCTGTTACCGGGCCGGGCAAATAAATGTCTGAAGTCCTCCTTAAGAGGCGATGATTGTGATTGTTTAATTTTGTGCCTAAGCAGGTAAAGTCCTTAATCAAGGCAATTGGTGGAAGGTAGGGATAAGCAATCTATCCCCCACTATTCAGTTGAGTCTTCTCCTTGCTCCCATTACATGGTTGTAGCATTGAGATCCAAGCCCAAGATCCTGTGCAGTGCACATTGTGTCAGAGTCTCTGAGTATAGAAGGGTTCCCCCATTCTGGACCCATGCTCATTTGTCAGAAGCTCTCCCTGGTTAGGGATAAGAGCTGTGAGGTCTGATCCTCACTTCACCTTTCATCTGCTTCACCTTAGCCTCGTAATGGCAAGGTTAAGAGCGAACCCAGCCCGTACAGACGACTTGCTGAGGCAGTCAAACCTATTGTGTGAGCCACTTGTTTGGTTATAGTGCGTGATATGTGGATATCTGTTTGAGATGCTTGTTCTCATTGGATGTATGCTTGAATTATTCTGTATGCTTGTGTGCTTGCTTCTTTCCTGGATAGGAGTAGTTTGCTTATGCAAGTAGGATAGAAAACCGAACTTAGGGTAAACGATGCATGACAACACTAGGCTCGAGTCCAGCTCCCTAGTAGTGTGTCTTTCCCTGGTTTCTGGCTAGCAATTCAGTCCCTTTCAGGGGAACTACATCGCCTTGATCCTCGTTCCAGACGAGGTATGTAGGCAGGTGGTCGTGCGAGACCACTCCGGGCAACCTTTTTCTTTTTGTGTGTGTTTACCTATTATCTGATTTTGTGTTTTGGTTCGGATGCCGACGTAAGTCCAGTAATTGGCTGTCGGGCTCCACGTTTGCCCTTTTGTGTGCGTCTTGGTTCGGATGCCGACGTAATTCCATCTAGTGGTTGTCGGGCTCCATGTTTGCCACCCTTGCTTGTTTGTATGTTTTGTGTTGTTTGGCGTGCGTAAGCCGAACTACAGTGGCTCTGATTCTTGTTCCAGACAAGATATGTAGGCATAAGGTGCGATACCTTATCGAGCTCGTTCCTCTTAACCCCACCTGCGTTCCCCGTGTGTGTGTGATGTTTAGCAACCTTTTCTTTATTCTAGGACGTGGATCCCGTCGAGTACGACGGACGTGAGGGGTGCTAATACCTTCCCCTTGCGTAACCGACTCCCTTACCCTTTCTCTTTGGTCGCAAGACCATTTCCTTTCCAGGTTTCTCTGAGCGTTTCCTTTCCCTATCTTGGGATAAATAACGGGCAGTGGCGGCTCTGTGTGTGTTTTTATTTTTTAGCTCGCCGGTTGATTTTTCGCAGGATGCGACAGTTGGCGACTCTGCTGGGGAACTGCGGTGTAGACCTATGCTGGTCCATCGTCCCTAAGCGAGTCTTTCCTAGCGTTCTAGGATTAGTTTGGGTTGCTTGTTGTGTGTCATTTATTGCATTTATTATTCTAACCAGTGTGTATCTATATTTGCATTAATGTCTGCATGCATCATACTATCATGTTGTTGCCGTCCTCTATGCAGGTGGTTCCTCTGTGTGGGGTGGGTGTTCTGAGTGGGGCTAAAACCCAGGCCCGAGTATACACCTAGGACTAGTGTGGTCTCATGTCGCCTCTTTCGTGTTAGGTTAACATGTGCTTGGCGGCGTGATGTACCACAGGCCGGACGAGGTTCATTTGATAGTGCTTTCCTCTGTGGAGTATCCACTTTGGCTTAGTTACTTCATCTGAACTATTGACTCTGGTGACCGATCATTTCCCGGATCTTTGGTTTAGACGATCTCAGGAGAGCTACAATGGCACACCCGAAAGGGCAAACCCATTGAGTATCTCTGCCCGATTGTTGAGACTATTATCCGCCTTAGGATGACCTGTTTAGAATTTACCTGTGAGGGGAGGGTGATTCTTTCAGACGCATGTTCAGTTGGTGACTCAGATGGTGACTATTTGTTCCGTGGGTCTATTTATAAGTCGGATTTATGGCCGTTTATTTCTGAGACGCCGGAGTGCTGTCCGTGATTTATCAGTGGGGATCCGTTTATTTCAGGATTCCCCGGGCCGAGATATTTATCAGTGGGGATCCGTTTATTTCAGGATTCCCCGGGCCGATTCAGATGGTTGAGAATGTCTGCTCTGAGATTGTCAGATGATGATGATGATGTATCTGTCTTCCGTTTATTTCGGAACCCGTGGGCCAGATTGGTGGTTACATATTCCCTCAGATGGTTATGATCAGTTCAGAAATCAAGGCTGTGACTCAGAGCAACAAATGATCAGAGGACTTAGAGGATGGCCCAGTGCATTGCATACATCTGCATCATTCTCATTTTGCATTCATCTGCACTCAAACTCACGTCTAGCCATATGGGGAGTATTATTGATTGAGAATCTGGTTGAGAGACATCTTGGATTTCAGAATGCGGATGTCAAAATATTATCTGTCTCGATGAAACCAGAATCCAGGACAGAATCTTCCTCATATGGATAGACGTTGCATTCATGCATATTAACCTGTTTGCTTTTTTGCAGGAATCATTGCTCGCGCTCGTAGAGTCATCCCTTTGCACTCAACCCGTCCTCACAGATATTACACCAGGCGCAATACTCCTAGACTCATGGATCTTCCCAACACAGACATCCTCGAACTGAAAGAGATGGTGAGGGATTTGTTCAGGGTTGTGCAAGGGCTTGCCTTGGGGCAGAAAGCCATGGCTGAGAGATTAGAAAGGATTGAGGGCTGGATGATCAAAGAGAAAGTTCAGGGAAAGGCTCCGTCATCTGAAGTAACAAATCCCTCTGGCTCTGTGGTGAAGAAATCCCTTGACAGTGGTCAGCCCAAGAAGAAGGTTGAATCAGGTGGTGCGCAGACTAAAAGAGAATGCGGTAAGGATCGTTATCACCCTTATGCTGCCACTGCAACCATTCCTGTTGGTGGTTCATCTGTACCACCGAGACATCCGTCACCTCGCCCGGGAGCACAGAGAGCTGGGAACCAGGTAAGAGGAAAGGGGGTTGATCGTCAATTTGATAGGCCACCTATACCGTATGCTCTTCTGTTGAGGAAGTTGAAAGATCTCGGAATGGTACAATTGAGGACATTAGCTCCATTAGAACCTGATCAGAGGCCAACCAACTACGATGAGAATGCTAAGTGCGAATTCCATTCGGGGGCGTCTGGGCATAACATTGAGGGTTGTAGAGCTTTTAAGCATGCTGTCCAAGACCTGGTGGATTCCAAGGCCATTAATTTTGCACAATTTCCCAATGTTAATGCTAATCATATGCCCGCGCATGGTGAGGTGGAGATGAATGCAATTTCTGAGGATAGGAAGACGATTGGGTTGGTGAATGGGGATCGGTTAAAAATGCCGAGGCCTGTGGTCCCAAAACCTCGGAGGAAAGAGGGAACTTTCCCTAGTGTTGATACTTGTTGTATGGCCATCGCCACAGAGGGTGGTGTACCGATGGGGGATATGATCCAGAGAAAGATGAAAGCAGAAATGGACGGTGGAAAATTTGAAACACTCAGTCTGGTAGCTGAAACCGTCAAGGTAGAAAATGCCATTGGTGTTGAGAAAGAGAAAAAGCCGTCCATTTCTTCTTACAAGCAGGCATTGGAAGTGGTGAGAAATGGAGGGATCCCAGGCTGGGGACAGATCATAGGCATTGTGGTAAAGGCGGATATGTTTGGGATTGGTTATCATCTAGGTCAAGACTCGTCTGAGCAGAACAGAGGACGTCGTCCGTCGTTCACCTTTGTCAGTGCCGGAATGCTAGATTCAGATCACGCCTATACAGTGGGTAAAGAAACTGACAGTGACTGGGAGATTGATCAATGGATAAAATCGTGTGTACCAGGAAGCTGGAAGGCCTAAACAAGATCATCACTGACACTCGTCCGGAAGAGTAATATTTCTTGTTTTCAGTTTATATGCATGGAAGCCATATGTGTTGCCCGACACGTAATGGTTCATTGTAAGGGCCACCTCATGTTTATAATTTGCATTTTTCTGCATCATTAATAAATGGATGTTTTTCAGTCAAAAAACGGTGTTCCCTATTTTTCATTTATTTTTGCAGTTTAAAAACAAATAAAAATGGCAATGTTTATTTTTCATTTTTTTCTTTTTTTGATTTGTCTCGTCCCAAAGTCGAAAAATAATTCTCCGGATCTCGTTGATAACAATTTGGTTACACCTCATATGACTTCGACAATTCGATCTATCATGCCGAAGAAGAAGGCGAAGAAGATTGTGATCTGCTGGGATTAGCCAGGTTGTTGAAACAAGAGGAGAAGGTGATTCAGCCGCTCGAGGAGCGATGCAAAGTTGTTGTTCCAAGCACCGCCGAGGTCAGGAAGGAAGTGAAAATTAGAGCCGCTTCAGAGGCAAGTCAAGAGCAGAATGGTAGCCTTGTTGAAGGAGCATGTGGATACTTTTACCTGGTCATGTCAGGATATGCCAGGTCGGATACCGGTGTCATTGTGTACAAGCTACCAAGGAAAGGAGACTGTCCTCCAGAAAAGCAGAACGCCAGTGCCTGTATCAGAGAGCCATGGTGACTTTGTTTCATGATATGATTCATCATGAAATGGAATGCAATGCTATGACATGATAGCAAAGTCCCAAACAGAAGAGGGGCATCCGGTGGAGACAATTCAAACTGAGGTTGAATTTAAATCAGTGCACTACCAGAGTGCGATCCGGTAAATCGTTGGGGTTCATTATAAGAGAGGAGTCGAGGTTGATCCTGCTAAAAAAAAAAAAAAAAAAAAAATGCCTGAACCGAGAAAAAGAGAAGAGGTTCGTGGTTCCTTCGAAAGAGTGAACTATCTGTCATGGTTCACATCTCATCTAACAGCCACGTGCGAACCTATATTCAAGATGTTGAAAAAAAAATCAAACGGTCAGGTGAAATAATGATTGCCAAGGGGCATTGAAGAATAAAAGAAAAAGTTGCAGGAACTTCTGATTCCGATGTCTCCTGTGGAAGGAACAATTGTTAATCTGTATTTTGACGGCCTTCGAGGGGTCTACGAGGTGAAGTGGGTCAGCATGACGAGTCTTGTCGAAAAGAGCATGCAATTTACCTTAGCAAAAAGTTTACCGATTGTGAAACAATACATTCACTGTTCGGGAAAACTTGATGCACTTTGGCATAGGCTGCTCGCCGACTGAGACAGTATATGCTGGTTCATACCACTTTGTGGATTTCCAAGATGGATCCGATCAAGTATGGGCTTGAGAAGCCCGCAATGACCGGACGGGTTGCGAGAAGAGCAAAAGAATGTTGACTGATTTGTGATACTCTCAGAAAGCGATCAAGGGGTGTATTGTCTGATTACGTCGCTCAGCAACCCGTGGAGGATTATCAACCGATGAAGTTTGAGTTCCCTGATGAGGACATCTCGAGGTACTCTAATCGAAAGATTGAGAGTGACTGATCCCGGAGGAGGGGCCTGACCCTGAATCCGAACGGATTCTGATGTCTGATGGGGAGGTTAAGGTGAATAAACTTTTTTTACGCGGATAACATTTGAAGGCACCGACGGTGTGATGGAGTAGGAAACTGGTTGCATGGGTATCGAACTTCAGTACGTCTACTGGGGCAACTCTTTTCTCATTAGTGTATGGAATGGAGGCTGTATTACCAGTTGAGGTTCAGATTCCCTCATTGAGAGTCCTGATGGACGTGAAGTTGCAAGAGGCTGAATGGGTAAGGACCCGGTACGAGGAGTTGAGCCTGATAGAGGAGAAGAGGCTAGCAGCCATCTGTCATGGGCAGTTGTACCAGCAAAGGATGAAGCGTGCTTTTGACAAGAAGGTGCGACCTCGGGTATATCACGTAGGTGATATGGTGCTGAAAAGGATCCTTCCTCCTCAAAACGATCGAAGGGGCAAATGGACGCCGAATTATGAAGGTCCATTCGTGGTCAAGAAGGTTTTCTCTGGCGGAGCCTTGTTGTTAACGACCATGGATGGCGAGGATTTTCCATCCCCTGTGAATGCGGACGCAGTTAAAAAATACTTCGTATGAATTGACCCGCTGGACGAAAAGAACAAAATAGTCCAGGCAAAAATGGGCATCCCGGCGAACCAAAAACAGAAAGAAAGGTTCGGGCAAAAGTTAGGGATAAAATGAAAACTGTACACCCGGCAAGTCGAAAACCCCACAAAGGCGACTTGGGCAAAAAAGGGTATCCCGGTGGACTGAAAACCCGAAAGGGCGGTCCAGGCAAAAGAGGGATTGAAACGAACAACTGCGTCTAGCATGATCGTTTGCGCTTGGGTTAAAGCATCATGGATAATACCCGGTAGGGATCAGTCAGAAACGTCTTGTTCAGAAGGCAGAAAGCACGGAGAGTCTGAGGACATAGGGGGTGTAACCGAGTTGGAACTTGATGAGATCACGGGTTTCACATTGCCATTAGGATAGATCTTTCCTTTTGTGCGCAATTACCTCTTTTCAGGAATTGCTTCCTTGTGTATTGCTCAATTTGAGCCACACTTTTCGAATCAATAAAAGGCATATTCAGTCAAATAGTGTTGTTTTTGTTTTTCATTACCGCTTTGATTGCAAAAACATTCAGATATTTTTGATAAAGAATCTTGCATTTTTAATACATACAGGTTCCTTCCAATGCATGTTTATAAGATTGAAAGCTTGAAATCTTATTTGGAAGGTTGAGTGACCCAAGTGTTGAAATCTTGACACGCTTGGGGCACGGTTTTATCTGACGATCTGTTTTGCAGAAACTGTTAGGTATTCTCACTCACTTGCAGGTTGTGGTGTAGAAGCTTTGTAACAGATCCCCAGAGAATTCGCTCAGGGACGAAGGAATGAGGATGAAGCAATGAAGAGACGACGAGAGACGTCTGACGGCCTTTGGAATTAACCAAGAAGACTCTTCAAAGTCGGAAAATTGAAAAGTATGTATAAATTCCAGGAGTACGCTCTCGTCGAGCGCGGCGCGACCTGGAGTACAAGATGATGGAGCAGAAAAGGTCCAGTCGAGTCTGGGAATTCTCAAAAGTGGAAAGCTGATATGAGTATTGGAGGTAGATACCGTGGTTCGATGAGTCGATGGGTGTTCTGTACCAACTTTTCTCATTTCCCGGCTAGGTCCCCAAGCAGGAGTAAAGGACCAACTCCCTAGCAGATCCGAGGTCTGTGACTTCTCCAGCCGAGTCAAGATGGTTATCCCCGGTAGGTTTACAACGGTGTTTCCTCAGCAGCCAGGTCAGAAGGTTGCTACTCCCCGAGTGGAGCGGGTTTCAATGAAATATATCTCCAGCAGTGTTCATCCTACCAGTGGATTGGACAAGTTCCCGTAGCGGACGGATTTTTGCATCCCCAGCTGAGTTGATTCTACCTATGGATTGCATGGGTTGTCCCCAGCGGAGTGGTATTCGCTTCCCTAGCAAGGTCAGGATGGTTATCCCCAGCAGGTGATAGATTGATGCTTCCCCAGTCGACAGGCCTGGAGATTGCTATTTCCCCAGCGGAGTATCTGTGAGCATTTCCCAGTGAAGTTGTCCGGTATCCGTGAGGGTTTCCCGAAGCAGAGTCAGGATTGATATCCCTAGCAAGTCAAAGACTGTTGTTTCCCCACAGAGTGTTGGTGGTGCCTATCCCCAGCAAATTCCCGAGCGGATTGGGTGCAAAGGAGGTTCTTCCCAGCAAGGGTTACCTTTTCCCAGCAGCAGTGGTATTCCCCAGCAGGGTGGAGATCGGAGTATTGCCGAGTCCCTCAGCAGAGTGTCTCGTGCTCCTCAGAAGAGTCCCTCGAGGGGGATACGTTTTTATGCATTCATCATGTAGCGTAAGCATAGCATATTGCATAGAAAAAATAATAAATCGCGTAGCATTTCCATAATTATGGAGCATTACGCAGAAAAAGATCATGCATCATTGTTGCACGTATAAGCTAGTCTCAAGCCGTGGTTACCGTTTGAGAGGTGGTTTTATCAGACAGTGAAGGTGTTACTCCGAGGAGTTCAGCATCGTGATTGAATCAAGGTGTTCCCCAGTAGTGCGATATTGGAGGAAATGTTTCCGTCGGACAGAGATGGAAATAAAATCAGAGAATGTTACGCGATCAGCGCGATTCAAGCCGTGGTTACCGCTTGGGATTTGGTTTTGCCGGACAGTGAAGACGATACTCTGAGGAGTTCAGCATTGTGAGCAACAGTATTTCCCAGTCATCAGTAAGTGTCTGGTCGAGCTTTCTTTGGTGTCAGTAAACATCATCATTCGATGTCCAGTCAACGTCAAGTTATTTCCCAGTCATTGTTTAATGTCTGGTCGATCCTTAATTGATGCCTGTAAACATCCTTATTTGATGCCTGTCCACATCATTGTTTGATGCCTGTAAACATCATTGTTCGATGTCCTGTCAACATCATTGTTCGATGTCCTGTAAACATCATTGTTCGATGTCCTGTCAACATCATTGTTCGATGTCCTGTCAACATCATTGTTCGATGTCCAGTAAACGTCGAGTTTTCTCCCAGTCATCAGTCAGTGTCTGGTTGAAAGTGTTACTCTGAGGAGTGTGGTACCATGACGTCAGATCAGCAGTGTTCCCCAGTAGTGCGATATTGGAGGAAATGTTTCCGTCGGACAGAGATGGAAATGATATCAGAAGACGTTACGCGATCAGCGCGATTCCGGGGTTCAAATGGAGAAAAGGAGATGTTGCGACATTTTCTGGAGATCGGGGTTCAATCAGAGAAGAGTATATGCTGAGGCATTTTCTGGGGTTCAAATGGAGATGGAGTTGAAGATTGTATCCGGGATGAGGTCCTCAGGGTTATCTTCTGTTCATGTGTCACCTTAGACTTTGGCGGATGCCAGTGGAGGTCGTTACGGGTGTCTTCGGAAGAAGAGATGCACATGTTACCTTCCTTTTGTGAAGGTGTACCCTCTGATATGTCGCCCTCAGAGTGGTGTTTGGTGTTATTTCCGGCGTTGCCAGCGGAATTATCACGAGAGATTGGAGAACGGGGTTCAAATGGAGAAAAGGAAATGTGGAGACATTTTCGGGAGATGGGGTTCAAATGGAGAAAGGGAGATGTTGCGGCATTTTTTGGAGAACGGGGTTCATATTGGCGATTGCGGGTTATCGTCAGGCGACTGGGGTCCAAATAGGAGAATGGGGTCCATTTATTTTGGCAAACAGGAGAATGGGGTTCAAATGCAGAGATCCGAGGGTCGTTTGCACAGAGAAAATTTCGGGGTTCAAGAAAATGAAAAAAGAGCAGAGAAAATTTCGGGGTTCAAGAAAAAGGAAAAAAGAAGAGAGAATAATGATCCCGAGTGGATGTGTGGTGTTCAGGCCATAGTTATCCCTGCGTTACCATTTATTTTGGTATCCAGATCGACGTTTATGTTTTGGGGTTCAAGCTGAGTTTTTCCGTTCCGGACGGATTCTTTCAGAAGATTGTTTCTTCGCCGATGCTGACAGGCGCTGTTAATTATTATCCCATCGGAGTGCAAATTGTTCGTCTGTTCTTGGTATTCAATCACTCTTCACCCTGATCATCCGAACGCCGAGGCTATTTCGTATCGACAGGTTCACAGTGGATTGAATAGGGGCAGCTGTAACACCTCAAAATTTGCCCTCCTCTCTTGGGACTAGCATTAACATATTGCATTACATTTTTAGGTCATTAGGCATTGCATATTGCATATCATGTGGTTACATTGTGCAAGCCATTCTCCCAAGTCTTGATCAGAAGATAAGGAAGTCAAAGTGCAAGCCTAGGGTTTACTGACTGATCATTGGCAATCTGAGGATTGGGCTGTGAAATTAGGGTTTTATGATTCTCAATGGATATTGGTCTTCATCCTGATTGAAATGATACATCATCATCATCATGGTTGGTTATCATCAGAAGAATCAAGTGTGGAGGCAGGTTCCTTAAGATTAGGGTTTTGACCACTGGTCGACCCTAGTGAGTTGCATTGGGCCAATCAGGGGATAATCAGGAGATGAGGTTTATGATGGCTATGGGGTTCATTCTATGATTATTTTGAGTTAATTGAGGCTAGGGTGTCACCCTTGAGCCATTTCAGTTGAAGATTGGTGCTCAGTTGGATCAATGCATTGCCAATTTCATCTATCAGCTGAAAAGTCAACTATGGTCAACTGTACATGATCTGATGAATTTGGAGGTGGAAATGAGTTGGATACACTTCATTCATGTTGGAACAATTGTTATTTGACATCTCAAAGCTCGAGAATGGAGAAAATCAAGTCAGAACAAAAACTGCCAAAAATAGAAAGTGACTTGTAATTGAAGTTTCCAAAAGTGGAAAGTTTTGGACCTCAAAGCCACGTGTCCAAGGAAGCTTCAAATGAAAATTTGTTCAACATGAAAGTTGTAGATCTTGTTCTCACCTTTCCAAAAAGTCCAAGAACTTGAAAATCCCATGTACGGTTGGAAAATTAGGGCTCAGTGAAATTCAAAAATGACCCATAATCAGGAGGCCATAATTTCCACATGGTTTGTCCAAATTGCAAGTTCTTTATATGCACAAACTCCATTTGACATGTACTTTCATGGTGCATTATTGGATTTTTCCAAAAGTGGTCAATGCAAAAGGTCAATTTTCAACTGGACAGTTAAATTGGACCAAGGGCAAAATTGTCCAACTTTCAAAATAATTGGAATTTTTTGAGTGGGGATTTTTGCTACACCTCATGAATGGTATTTAAAATTTGTTGGAATCATCACTTCATGCATAGGCCTTGTAATTTGAGAATTGGCTTGAAAAATGAAATGGCTAAATTTGGACATAAACCATACACATGTGAAAATGCAAATTACACATCCAATGAGAGTGGGACAAGTTGCAACAGCTCACACATGTCATTTAGAGAGTGTGTGAGCTGTCATTGAGGTGGCATGAGCTGTCCTATGGAAATTCCATTTTTGCCCTCACTTGAAATTTCACATTTTCACTAACAATTCCAATTTGGCTAATTACATGATTAAGGAATGATTAAGCTCACATATATAAACCTAAACACATTCTAATCATAACAGAATTTCACATTTACCAAAGTTGGATCAAAAGCCTCTTCATTCTCTCAAGTTTGCTCAAGAACACATTGGATCCAAATTCATCAAACTTCTTGATTCCTCAACCAATTCTCGATTTTCCTTTTGCATTCAACTCATATCATCACCATCACCAACTGTTTTTGGAGATTGAAGAGAAAGAAGCCTTGAATCGTGACTGTTCCAAGAAGCTCCATCAATGGTGAAATCGGATTTTGAGCGATAGAAGCCAAGGCACGTGGATTTGGATGCATCAATCATCTTCACTATAGCTTTTCTTCATCTGTTTTGTGGAAGTGAGGCTCGAAGCTGCACGAACAAACACTGCCATTCCAGGTTTGAAAGAAATTCGAATCTCAAGATTTGTTGTATGCTTATATGCGTTTGGAAGAGCATGTTATGTAGATTGTAGTGATGCTTGTAGTTTAGCAAATGATGAACCATAGGAGATGAAATCTGGATTTGAATTTTTGTGTCCAAACCCTAACCTCATCGATTCGTTTGATATAGGAATTGTTAGGTTACAATAGGTTGATATTTGGATTGTAGAGGTTGGGACGGTTCTAACGGCTACTCATTTGCGTATTTTGGTGTTGATTTGAGGTTTTCATGTTCTTGAGCGTTTGTAGCATTTCTGGAAAATGTTGAAGGAAAACGATGATGAATGTGCATTTGATCTTCAAAACTGTTTGAAAATTTGAAAATCATGTTTCCCGCTCCCGCCACCTGTAATTACGAATCTGCCATTACTAATTCCAATTAATTTTAGTTAAATCATAAAAAATTATAAACACCTTTAAAAATTCACAAAAAATTGTAGAAAAATCAGAAAAATATGGAAATTGTTGTGTTGACTTCCTTGTTGACTGTAGAATTTTTTTGACCTATTGGTCAAAGTTGTGCATGGTAAAAATATTGTTTGACCTAGGCTTATTTCACATGTGTTCACATTTGATACATTTTACCATTTGGTTTATGAAATGCACATAATGTAAAATAAATTCTTGACAATTTTTGTGATGATTCTTGACTGATTGATGCTCATTTCCATGTAAATTTCATGAGTTTTTGATACCTGATCATTGAGTTATGAATTTTGGAACTTAGGTGTGACAATTTGTGTCACACCTCATTATGTCAATTTGCTGGATTTTTTGAGTGGCCTATACTTGTTGGAATGAAATGAAATTTTGCATGATGGTTGATTAACATGTTGAGATGCTATATGAATTTTTGTGGAATTTTACATTGCATTTTCAAATTGATTGTGATTTTTCATCTCTGGTGGTTGAATTTACAAGTTCATGTGACATAGGTTGGTAGAATCAAGGTGAAATGCTCATATGGTATTGGATAATCATGAAATTTGGCATGCTTGTAATAGACACATTGTGTGACATCCCTGTTTTGGTCTCATCCATTTCTTTTTTGTTTTCATTGAGTTATGAATTTTTGAAGTGGATGTATGTGTTGATGTTGTGATTTGGAGCCTATAATTGTGTCTGTTTTTGTTGATTTTTATTGACATGGTTCCCTTTGCCCAATTAAGCTGAAATTTGGTGTGCCATACCTGGATTAGGTCCTGTTTAGGTGTAATTTATTTGAGAATGTTTGGATTTGTTTTGATATGGATTTGAATGCAATAGTTCTGTTTGGATGTTTTGTGTTCCATTTGACATAAGTTGAATTGTTTTGTGCATGAAATGAGTATAATGAATGATATGGACATGAGACTAATTGTGTTGGCTTTGGTTTGACATTAATTTGACTTTGGTTGGTGAATACCTTGCTGTTTAGGAATTTTTCTTGCCTTTGGACCCTAGGCTTAGCCTAGTGGTCTAGTTGCTAATATTTGCTTGATTTTTCAGGATCAAAAGCATAATGCACATGGAGAATGAATCAAGTTAAATGCAATTGATGTTGTTTGATGTTTGTACACTAACATAACATTGTTTTGTAGGTTGTGAAGTTTGGGCTTAAGCTTTGAGCTTGCCTTGTTGTGCATTGAGCTGTATAGATTAACTGATTGAACTTTTGCTGTTTAGTTTTGTCTGTCTGAGTACTAACTGTGTTTGACTGTTTCCAGGTACTTTTAGTTGCTCAGTTCCTTGTGAACTTTTGCTTTGCTTTGCTTAAGCAACTTGCATTGAGGTAGGTCCTCTTGACTTCATGTAGTCTGGAGACCCGGCTGTTACCGGGCCGGGCAAATAAATGTCTGAAGTCCTCCTTAAGAGGCGATGATTGTGATTGTTTAATTTTGTGCCTAAGCAGGTAAAGTCCTTAATCAAGGCAATTGGTGGAAGGTAGGGATAAGCAATCTATCCCCCACTATTCAGTTGAGTCTTCTCCTTGCTCCCATTACATGGTTGTAGCATTGAGATCCAAGCCCAAGATTCTGTGCAGTGCACATTGTGTCAGAGTCTCTGAGTATAGAAGGGTTCCCCCATTCTGGACCCATGCTCATTTGTCAGAAGCTCTCCCTGGTTAGGGATAAGAGCTGTGAGGTCTGATCCTCACTTCACCTCTCATCTGCTTCACCTTAGCCTCGTAATGGCAAGGTTAAGAGCGAACCCAGCCCGTACAGACGACTTGCTGAGGCAGTCAAACCTATTGTGTGAGCCACTTGTTTGGTTATAGTGCGTGATATGTGGATATCTGTTTGAGATGCTTGTTCTCATTGGATGTATGCTTGAATTATTCTGTATGCTTGTGTGCTTGCTTCTTTCCTGGATAGGAGTAGTTTGCTTATGCAAGTAGGATAGAAAACCGAACTTAGGGTAAACGATGCATGACAACACTAGGCTCGAGTCCAGCTCCCTAGTAGTGTGTCTTTCCCTGGTTTCTGGCTAGCAATTCAGTCCCTTTCAGGGGAACTACATCGCCTTGATCCTCGTTCCAGACGAGGTATGTAGGCAGGTGGTCGTGCGAGACCACTCCGGGCAACCTTTTTCTTTTTTGTGTGTGTTTACCTATTATCTGATTTTGTGTTTTGGTTCGGATGCCGACGTAAGTCCAGTAATTGGCTGTCGGGCTCCACGTTTGCCCTTTTGTGTGCGTCTTGGTTCGGATGCCGACGTAATTCCATCTAGTGGTTGTCGGGCTCCATGTTTGCCACCCTTGCTTGTTTGTATGTTTTGTGTTGTTTGGCGTGCGTAAGCCGAACTACAGTGGCTCTGATTCTTGTTCCAGACAAGATATGTAGGCATAAGGTGCGATACCTTATCGAGCTCGTTCCTCTTAACCCCACCTGCGTTCCCCGTGTGTGTGTGATGTTTAGCAACCTTTTCTTTATTCTAGGACGTGGATCCCGTCGAGTACGACGGACGTGAGGGGTGCTAATACCTTCCCCTTGCGTAACCGACTCCCTTACCCTTTCTCTTTGGTCGCAAGACCATTTCCTTTCCAGGTTTCTCTGAGCGTTTCCTTTCCCTATCTTGGGATAAATAACGCGCAGTGGCGGCTCTGTGTGTGTTTTTATTTTTTAGCTCGCCGGTTGATTTTTCGCAGGATGCGACACCTGCCACGCTTCCCGCTCCTCATGCAACGTGAGAATCATAAAAATGCAGCATGGAGGTCGTGAAAACGCAGCATATCATGTCCGTTTTCCAGGCAGCATAACTCGAGCTACGGTGCTCCAAACGGGACGATATAAAAAGAAAACTTCAAGTACAAAATGAGAGGAACATCATGGTATTTTATTTTATGCAAAATGGTGACTCTAGCATGATGAAAAATGAACAACAAGGCAAGCATATAAACATGGATATTAATGGAAAAAAAATAATAGCATGAATTCCAATTTAAAATCAAGACTCATGGTGAGGGTTTTATGGACAAGCATAGCATATCATGAACATAAAAAAGGCATGAAGGAAAAAGAAAGCATGGCATAATGGAGAAATACATGAAGTATGGATAGATATCATGAAATGAACATGGGAAGTATGATGAACAAGCAAAGTATTCATGGCCATGGAAGGTTGGAATAAAAGATTACCTAGTGGAGAAAGTCCACTGCTTCTTGTTGGGATGAGAGGAATGGAGGGAAATGGGATGCTCTTCAATGGTGCTTCAATGTTTGTGAAATAGAATGCAACATGAAATAAAAACCAAAATTGCCTTGCCCTAAAGTTCTGCAGCCACTACCTCTCAGATTAGGGTTTTAGAAGCTTTAAATATGTAGGTCTAATGTGTCTTAATGGGTTCAAGTGGCTTGGCTTGGTTCATGACAAAATAATGCAAAAAGTGGGGTGGCATGAGCAAGTTCTAAAAGTAGCAAAACTTAAGTGAGTGATCATAAAACAAATGGCCAAATGAGGAAAAGAGTGTGTTGGTTGGTTTGTGCAACATGACATGGTTTTTCTTGTGCAGCATGAAAACAACCCAACTAGGTGACTTTAAGGCATTGTAACTTGATGAATAAATGTCCAAATGGCAAGGCAATGCAAACAATAGAAAGAGGGCATGGAACTTAACATTTTTCATGTTGAATACAACTTGAAATGGCGAGTGGAAAGAGGTGAAAAATGGCCATAAAGTTCAGGTCTCATGGCTGCAAAATGGTTGGGCCAGTTTGGCCTAAATGCTGTCATAAAATTCAGCCTATGATACCAACTTTAGATGAGTGTATCTTCCAAACCAATGATCCAAATGTGATGGTTCCAAAAAGGTGTGAAAGATGACATATCAAGGTACAACTGTCATGAAGAAAGTATTTTCAAAAGATGCCTTGAAGTGCAAGAAATCTGGCCCATAAGTCTTGACCAAATTTGCAAATTTTGGACTTAGAAAAATTTCTAAGTGTTCTAAAATAATGTCTTACTTTGACCAAGCCTAACTTTCTCACTTTTAATCCAAATGAAACAAACTTTATATCTCTAGAAATCTTGAAACAAGAGGAACAACTTTCATGTTGGAGAAATTTTCAAATGGATCTTGCATCTTGATGTAATATAGGCTTAAAGTGGGTTCAAAAACCATAAAAAACTTGCCTTAAATGGAAAGTCAACTATTTCCAAATTTGGTAACTTTTCCAACTCCTGATTAAATGATGAATCCATGATCCAACCTTGATCAAATTTCACATGTAGGCTCCCTTAGGCATGAATTTTGAGATTCCACTTCCAAAATGTCGGGAGTTGACTTTTCTGGCTCCACAGTTGACTTTTCCCAATCTGTCTGATTTCCGATTCCATTGATCAATTGAAACACCTCTGGCTCAAATAAAGAGCTGATTTTTTGCATGTAGATCCTTGTGGACATGTGGAGGGTCATGGAAATGAGTTTCACTCAAGGAATCAGAAATAAACCGATTTTATACCAAACCCTAGTTTTAGGGCAAAAATGACTAGGAAGTAATTGCACTGATTGCTAATGGATCTTTCTGTGATAATTGTGGATCTTCTTAGGCCAAGATGCCTCTATGATCATGACATGAATGAGCCCCTTCACTTCCAACCAAACCTTGCCTGTTGCAGGTAGCCATGAAACCCTGATTTCTGATTAAATCCATATGCACACTCTGAGAGCTCTGAATCTTCCACTGATGAACTGAGGACCATAATAGGACATATGGAACCCCTTGAGACTTGTATAATTGGAGAATGAAGTTCAATTCTCAGTCTTGCTCTGTGTGGGCTCCTTCTGGTTAAGGAGTGGTCAATCAAACCCTGATTTCCCAAGTCACTAATGTAGTATGCAATGAGTATGACCTAGTATGATGCTAATGCAATGTGAAACAAAATCCCATGCTTTCCATGAAAAATGAAGGGTAAATTTTGGGGTATTACAGTAGGCGCCAATTAGTCTGGCGCCTATGCCTTACGTTTTTTTTAACTGGGGTAGTTTGGGATTTTTTTTGAAAACGGGGTTATTTTGGGATTTTTTTTTTGAAAAAGTGGGGTATTTGGATAAAAAAATCCCTCCTCGACCTATCACTGTCTAGTGATCAGTATACTTTCATGCACATCCTTTCACTACTATGTTACAACAATTTTAAAGTGTATTTTGTTATTTTTACTATTTTAGTGTGTTTTCTTAGTTTAGTTTATTGCTACATTCATTTTAGTTTTGTATGATATTTTATGAATAAACAACTATTTACACATTCTCGCTTCGTAGGTCATAACTTGGGATACGAGAATAGGATTGACATGTTCTAATAGGCGTTGGAAAGATGATAAAATAAGTTAAGAGTTTAATGTTGAAGTCAGAAGCAAATTAGGAATGTAGGAGACTCAAATAAATCGTTCTAGTTTCAGACTTTAGAAAATATTTTGCTTTGGGCCAATTTTAGGCCCGTTTTTATGTTTTCTGACCCAATTAGGATTAGAACCCTAATTCATTATTTCCTATAACCAAAAATCAGCCAGAGTAGTGTTTGTTCATCAATCCATTATTCACAAAATTTATTACTTTGTACAAGTTTCATGGATAACTAACCCCGAAGGTAAATTTTGCTGATTACGGGTTCCACCGCTTTGAGGTTATTTTAATTTCAATTCAATTTCAATTTCTGTTCAATTCTGCCTATGATTTCGTTTGCTTAATTCGATTTCTTTGTTTTCTTAATTTGACCACTACTCATAGGATAAAATTGATTAAATTCAATTGTATGTTAGTTAGCTCCGCCTAATCTTTAAACCGTCATGCTTAATGCGGTAAACAGGAACATAATTTACATGATATTGATAACACTTGTCTAATTGATCTCATAATCAAATAAAATCAAAGCCTCTTAGAGGATTATATTTACAATAGCCAATGATAAGTCGGAACCCAAATCAATATGATTAGCCATTTTATCTTATTCATAATCAATTCCTTTTTACTGTTATTCTATTTGAAACCTAAACCTTAAAACCATTTTTTGTTTCTTTCCTTTGGTTAAATTAACTTAAAGTCCTTGTGATACGACTCAAGTGCCGCTTCCTTATTCTACACTTTATTTACTAATTTTTGAATCGCATGCGATAATGGATAACCTATCATTGTTGTGCAACAGCGGATCACCTATCATTGTTGTCAGACAAGTCCAATAATGTTGAGCACCACTCGTTCAAGATTTTAACAATTATGATCATTATAGTTAGGGATCAACTGTTTTGAAATTCTTATTTAGGGAGATGTGTAAAGTTGTTAAGGCTGGTGTAGAAGGAATGAAAGGATGTGTTATGTTGCTCCAAACTTGAGGGTTTACACGAATTCCATTTATATATAGCTACAATCAGTCTAATGATACCAACCCATCCTTATGCTTCAAAGTAGTTTTATTTATTATTTTTGCTAAATCATATAAAACTTTGTTTCTAAAAAGTGCTTACATTATTATTTATTTTCAATTGTTTATAGATGGGGTGCCACAAATATGAATTACAACAATAACCCATATCATTATCTTATTGGTTACTGAAATATGATAGATCACATGCAGGCAAACCACGTAATATACATGTCTTTACTATTTAAATGAATAAAATCAATTTTGTTACACTAACATATATAATTTATACTATAACCGTTTATATGTAGGTCATATCTTAATTTCCCACCAGAAGACTATGAGGATAGTTTGGTTTTGAATGCAACAACACGTATCATATATTTTTTTATTGTTGAAATACATTGGTCAGATAGAGTGACATTGCAATTTGGATACTAACAAGATATACCTAACCCCTATAGATGCCTCAAAGAACATCATAAATTGACTATGGATGAGTCATGAGGTTATGCTTATAGCGAATTAACAATGAAAGTGGAAGAATCGACACCTATATTGCATGAGAGGAAATACATTTTGATGGAGAAATGAAGTCAAGTCAGGAATATATTTTTTAGTTTCAATCACTTCCATATACATAAGTATCAATCAGTCAAGTTCTTAGTGACCCCTATCTTCATGGTTCTACCTCAAACATGTCAACTTCACCATGACCAACTTAAAGCAATTACAACCAACCATATACACAACCATTCACATCCAACTGTAACCTACAATCATACCAGTATAACTAAAACACACAACAACAACCATTATACACCCATTAATTCCAACAACTAACACAATACACCTAATTCCAACAAACTAACTACCCATACCAAACAAAACAACAACAACTAACAAATTTCACATATCACACACCTTAACAACCAACATACTACACATATCAAACTCCTCAACAACAACAATATTTTCGTCCATCCCTAGCCTGCAAATCAATCCTTAGTCCAACCTCTGTTTATTTCAACCCCAACCTAATTACCAAAACACATCATAGCTTCAACAATCATCAACCTCCAACGTACCGGGATGTTACGTCGCACTTGTAGAATGTTTTGACCCAAACACATACACACAACTACCTAAAACTTTTCCTACGAATTTTGATCCATTCGCACTTATATCAAATCAACTTTCAGTTTTTAATACATCCTTCAATCAATCTACAACTTCAACTTCTTCTCCACCTACTTCAACACAACCATATGGTCGTGGTTTGTGTGTCCCAATTCATAGACGATGTGAAAAGTTTGCATGTCCCAATTCGTAGACGATGTTGAACAGTTAGTCATTATAATCATAAAGATGAGGAACAACAAGAAGAAAATTAATTTAATTTTTCAATTTTTTATATTGTAACATTTAATGTCAAATTTTAATAAATAATATTTTATTATTATTAACTATTATATTTAAATATTAATTTAAAATCATTATTAAATTAATTATGATTAAAAAACGAAAGAAAAAAAAATTAAAAACCCGTACCTCATTTCAATTGCGGAACGTGTAATAACATAAGAGTGGAGTATGTTATATTGAAAAATTTGTTTCAACATGTGACATATTGAGATTTCTTTATGGTAAACTTAACATTTCAAGCAAAGACTCTTGAATGTGTAAAAAAGAATTATTATTTTTCCCTTAACTATAATTTTGGATAGAGATAGATCCCTTAATTATTTTTCGTATTAAATTGATCACTTAACTCTTAAAACGTATTATGTTGATCTTTTTTGTATAATTAGTAATGAATTTAGCGATCTATTTTTAAATTTTTTTGTCGCTAATTAAACAAAAAGGATCAATATGACACCTTTTAAGAGTTAAGGAACCAATTTAACACGAAAAAATAATTAAGAGATCAATCTGAACCCAAAGATATAATTAGGGGACCAAAAATAATATTTTGCAAAAGAAAAAAAAACTTGAAATTTTTTCATCTTTCAATTTTGACAATATTAAAAAAAATTGCTTATTGCATATTCTCTCGGTCTCAAAATAAAAGTCTTTAAGATTTTTATATAGTTTTAAAAAATTAATAATTGAATAAATAAATTGACATTATAATTATACATTGTTATAATTATATAATGTGATTTAATAATTAAAAAATAGTGAAAACAATAATAATTAGGACTAAAGTTAATAAACTTAAATTAATACTGCATTAAAAAAATAAAACAACGTTTATTTTAAAACAATATATTTGAGGGGTTTAATTGTGATTCTCTGACAGTGTAAAACTTGGTGATTCTCTGACAGTGTAAAAAAGTTTTACACTGTCATCCAATAAAAATATATCATTTTGTCATGTCCTATAAGTATTTTAAAATTTTCAGTCTGACTTGACGGGATGCATGATCATCATTGGTTGACAGTGTGTTTACTGTAAAAATTGGTAAACAACCGCTGGTCTTCCAAATCAAGGATACTTTGGTTACTCACATGATCGACCAGATTGATCCTAGGACATGTGTTATTGTTTAGAATTATATTTGAAAAATGATGAACACTTCGACAATATTCATGTATGAAGATTGTTCGTTTAAAAGGTTTTAAAGAGATAAATTACAGAATGTAAAGGAAAGTATAATAAAGGCGCTTGAAAAACGATTTGCAATGGAAGATAAATTCTGGAAAAAGTATAAATAAACTTTAATTGATGTGTAGAAAATGGTGTTATCAAACATATATTCTCAATGATACTCTTTTCTCAATACGCTAGATACTTTGAGTATTTGTACAACAATTGAGCACACTGAAATCCTAACACTAAGATCCCATATATATTCTATGTCGAAATAACCGCTACCAGCGACTTTTCTCCCAGGTAATGACACGTCACGCTCGGCATGTATTCAATCCATTATAACGTTCAACGCGTCTTTTCTTAAAACTAGATAAGAACAAAATACAGTTGTCCCTCTTTCATTCAAATTCAAACATATGTGTCGAACACAACCTTAATGTTGCCTCAATCGAATTACCATTCTAAACTTAGAAGTATTTCTAAGTCTCACAGCAATTCCCTCTTACATAATGATCACTTCAACTGACTTTCTCAGACAATATTTTTTATGTTAAAGTCCAAAGTGTCTTCAAAGATATTATCTCTTCTTCACTCATTGACTCAGAACTGACGTCGAAACTTCCAGCTAACAATTGCCGTACAAATACTAAAAAAAAAGTATCTAGTGTATTAAGAAAAGAGTATCATTGAGAATGTACGTTTGATAACACCGTTTTCTACACATCAATTAAAGTTTATTTATATTTTTTCCAGAATTTATCTTCCATTGCAAGTCATTTTTCAAGCGCCTTTATTATACTTTCCTTTACATTCTGCAATTTATCTCTTTAAAACCTTTTTAACGAACAATCTTCATACATGAATATTGTCGAAGTGTTCATCATTTTTCAAATATAATTTTAAACAATAGCACATGTCCTAGAATTAATCTGATTGATCTTGTGAGTAACCAAAGTATCTTTGATTTAGAAGACCAGCGATTGTTTACCAATTTTCACGGTAAACACAGTATAAAATAAATTTACACTGTTAGTAAATCATCTCTTTTCTCTTATTTAATTAATGAGACTTTTATTTTGAATTGAGGAAATATCTTAATTCCTAAATATAGGCAATGGTTTACATTTCAATCCTACATCAAAGCAACTATTATGAGCATGACGGCCTATTTGTCTTAGTTTTTTTTAAAAATAATTTTTATAATGTTATATATTTTTGTTAAAAAAATTTATAATTTTTTTATTAATAAAAGTTTCAAATAAAATTTGATTTGAATACTTATTTTTAAAATATTATTTTAGATTTTTAATAATTTTATTAAAAAAAAAATTAGATTTTTTTTTATTTTAAAATAACTTAATTTTAAATCTATTTTATATAATTTTTCATAAATATTATTTTTGAATTTTATGAAAAAATTGTAAGTTTAACATGTTTTAATATTAAATAATATATGTTTATATTATAAAACACTGAAATTGATCTTTGAAAACCAACAAATTTATTTTTTTAAAAAAATATTTTAAAAAACATATTCATACAAATTATTTTTAATAATTAAAAAAAATCTATTTTTTAAAATTAAAACGCTCCATATCTTTTCTAACCTATTATGCAGAAAGTATACATATATAAATTAAAACCTTAAAATTTGATTTAAACTAGTTTGGTTTGAAAAAAATAACTTTAGATTATGTGTAATCAAAGAAATGGACATAACTGCAATTTTTCAAGAGAGCATAAAACACATCAATATAAACTTTGAGTTGTTCTAATTCCAAAATTACCTGTAGCAGTGGACCACTTGTAAGAATGTCGACTGATTCCAATTACAAAGCTGCTTCAACAATTTACCAATGAGTGAAATTAAGAAGTTCCAAAACTTGTACAGCTATTATTAAAATATTATTTTCTTGTCTTTAATATAAAAAAGTTTTTTTTTATTAATTGATGAATTAATATATCGGTATTAAAATATTTTGATTTTTTAATGAATCTAAATAGTAAATTTTTTATCTATTAAATTTATTGACAAAAATATATTTATAGGTTTATTTGCATACAAAGCTGTTTTTTTAGTGCATATAAGGTAGACTATTATATAGTTCAAAATTGATCATGTTCACACAATAATCAAATAGAATTTTATTAAATATTTTCATAATTAAATTATAGTTAAATAAGATTTTTATTTATTTTATTATGGTTAAACTGCAATTAAATTATCTAAAATCTCAAAAAGAAATTAAAAAAATTAAACAAACGTCAATTAATGAATGCAAAACTAGATACTAACTTAAATTATGCATCAAAGCAACTATGATGAGATATGACAATTGTCTAAAGTTGTTATTTTAAGCACGATCTTTTAATTTTCCAACCTTTAAGCAAAAAAAAAGTGCATATAGAATTTCATATTGAAAACAGGATTCAATATATTATTTAGATCAAACATATAAAATTCAGCAACATCGTTATTCCTACGCCATTTCCTACATTAAATATTTACATCTTATACACTGTTCACCGTATTTATACGGTAAACAGAGTATTTTAAAAATAAAATAATATATTCATAAATAATACATGAACAGTACGTCAACAGTGTCTATGAATAATACACATGAACAATGATTTAAAATAGTGAAAAAAATTGGTTAATATAAAAAATTGGTTAATGAAGTGACGAAGTTGGTTAATAAACGTTCAGATATTAAAATTATTTTTTTAGTGATAAACCAAAGTTGATTAATGAAAAGGAAAATATTCGCTAATGAAACTATGAAATTGGTTAATAAATGTCTAGCCATTAAAAATAATTTTGAATAGCCACTAAAATTGATTAATAAAAGTTATGAAGTTAGTTAAAAAAATTATGAAATTGGTTAATAAACATTCAGATAATAATTTTTTTTTATATTTTTTTAAAAATAATATATTATTATAATATTTTATTATTTAACGTATTGGTGAAGTAAAATACGGTGTAGGTGTAGAATGTAAGGTAAGAATAACATTTTTTTAAATTTAGTTACAACGTTGTCCAATAAGTTAAAGGTCTGTCCTTGGAAGTTACACAATTATGAAAAAATATCTCTGAGTCACCGATCCAATTGATTATTTCACACGGATTAAAAAAAATAAAAGAGAGAAAATGATAATTTTACTGAACTACCCTTATCATATATTAAAAATGATGAAAATAGTATTAATTAGAAAATAAAAATGAAAAAGATGCATTAAAATATTTCAAATGACTCACTTATTAATTAAAATATTTCAAATGACTCACTTATTATTTGACAAATGAAATAGTATATATCAATCATGTTGACTCTTTTTCTAGAATAATATTAAAAAACAAAAGCCTTTTCACTTTAAATTAGAAAGTAGATGTACCAAAAACTGCTTTATTTCTACTTTATTGCTATGAGATCTTTTTGTGCTAAAAGTACACGTCATCATATCTCAAAGACACACTTCGTATGACATAGCAAAGCTGCAAAAATTGTATGAAGCATGGTTGTTCTGATGCCATGAGTGTGATTATAGTATGCGCATACATTTATGTCTTGTATTACACCAACACAAAATTGAAAAACCCTCCATGAGACTACATAATTTTAATGTCAATTCTTTGACAATCAAGCAAAAACTAAATTGTCAACTTGATTAGCAACTGAATTCATTCATTATACCAAAACAATTTTGAAGTATTGGAATACAAACCAACATTACACAAATTATAGTTGAATAGTTGTCACGAAAAGATTATGAAATGATCACATTCGAAAAACATTCTTAAACAAAATAGATTTATTTCTCGAATAGTAAGTTCTTATATAAAACAAATTTTAATACTGGAAGCTACATCGAGTCCTTCATTATGAAATGTAGTCCTTTCTCCAAGCCAACTAATCCTTAATATTTGATGAATATGTTTCATATTGTTGAGATAATTATAATTTGTTGAGATAGTTATAGAATGTTGAGAGTATAATTTATATTATTGAGATAATTATGGATTGTTGAGATAATTATAGGTTGTTGAGAAAATATCTCATATTATTGAGATAATTATGGGTAAAGATAATTGTTTGTTGAAGGAAACTATGGATCAGGTTTTTAGATAAACTAAAACCTTGTATTATATATATGACTTGTAACATTGTAATCTATATGTAATTCACAAGACATAAATAAAAAGAACTATAGCTACTTTATAGTCGCGGACGTAGGCAATTTGGTTGAACTGTGTGAACAAAATTTTTGTGTGTTTCTCTTTACTCTTATATGTATTCGCGTTTATGTTCTAACAATTGGTATGAGATGATGCTTAATCCGGGAGGTGCGAAATTCGAAGTGACTCGGTTTGACGGAATGATCAATTTCGATTTATGGCAAATGAAGGTTAAGGATTTGTTCGCTCAACAAGGTTTACTGAAGGCACTTCGTGATGAGAAACCGACATCACAACCATTGATTGAAACGAGATGAAGGAGAATGTTGTAGGTTTGGCGATACTTTGCGATTTTGATGATATGATGAATCATATCCTGGATCTCACAACTCCGAAGGATGTCCGGGAAAAATTGGAAAATTAGTACATGTCCAAGACACTCATGAACAAATTATTCACGAAACAGCGTCCCAATAGCCTGAAGATGCAGGAAGGAGACGATTTTCAGGCTCATGTCAACGCTTTCAATAACATCCTCGCTGATTTGACACGACTTGGTGTGAAGGTTGATGATGAGGATAAAACCATTATTTTGCTGTGCTATTTACCAAACTCTTATGATCACTTGGTGATCACTCTCACGTACGGGAAATAAACAATCACGCTGAATTCTATTTCTTATACTCTTTTGCAACATGCGCAACGTCGCCAAAGTCTAGAGGAAGGTGGAGGAAACTCAGGTGAAGGTTTGTTTATGAAGGAAGGTCAAGACCGTGGCAGAGGCAATGGCAAGGCAATGAGTTCTGGAAAGAAAAAATTGTTATGGTTGTAAGCAAATTGGCCATTGGAACAGGGACTGTCCAAACAAGTCAAGAAATAGTAGTTCAATAAATGTAGTTCAATCTGATGACTCGTGTAGTGAAGAGAATTTGCTTTGCATTTCATCTACAAAGTACAATGCTGCATGGATTCTTGATTCTGGGTGCTCCTACCATATGACGTTGCACCGGGAATGGTTCAACTCTTTTAAATCATGTGATTTTAGATTTGTCTATTTAGGTGATGACAATACTTGTACCATAAGTGGAAATGGGATTTTTTTTTGTTGGATAATGATGGTGTGCGCATGTTGAGTGAGGTGCGTTATGTTCCAGAATTGAGGAAGAATTATATTTCTCTGGTAACTCTTCAAGCAAATGGTTATTCATTCTGGTCAAATGGAGATAAAGACATCATAAGGGTTAGCAAGGGTGCAATGACAGTGATGGCAAGGAGGACTGCGGACAACATTTATAAGTTGTTACATGGCACAATTATGGGTGATGTATCATATGTTGAAACTGATAATAATGCAACCAAACTGTGGCACATATGCTTGAGTCATATCAATGAACATGGGATGATGGAACTACATAAGAGGAATTTACTGAAGGGTGTTTGTATTTGCACAATTGGATTTTGCAAGTATTATGTTCTTGGGAAACAATGTAGAGTTTGTTTCAAGACCAAACAACACAGGACTAATAAAATATTAGACTATGTCTATTATGATGTCTATGGGCCTACAAAAGAGCCCATCGTTGGAGGTTCCAAGTACTTTGTGAAATTCACTGATGATTTTTCTCGTAAGGTCTGGGTTTATTTCATGAAATATAAATTTGAGGTCTTTTCTAAGTCCAAGCTATGGAAGGCGGAGGTTGAGAACCAGACATGGAGAAAAATAAAGTATTTGCATTCTAATAATGGAACTGAATACATAGACAAGAAGTTCATGAATTTTTCTGAGAAGAATGGAATCTATAGGCACTTTTATGTGAGGAATATACCACAATAGATTGGTGTTGTAGATAGGGTGAACAAGACTCTGACAGAGAAGGAAAAGTGACTTCGGTTGAATGCTGGTCTTTTAAAAGGTTTTTGGGAAGCAACACTCAATATGGCATATTATCTGATCAAGAGATTACCACAACCTTCATTGGATGGCAAAGTTGTAGAGGAAGTATGGACAGGTAACCCCATTGCAAGTTGAAGAGGTATTTGTATGGCTTGAAGCAGTCTCCAAGGTAGTGGTACAAGCGCTTTGATTCATACATGCTCTGGATTGGCTATAAAAGGTGTGATTATGATTGCTATGATTCATACAACTTTCCTATTACTTTATGTTGATGATATGTTGATTGTTGCCAACCATTTGTATGATGTAAATGAGTTGAAGACCAAGTTGGGTAAGGAGTTTGATATGAAAGATATGAGTGCTGCAAAGAAGATACTTGGGATGAAAATTCACAAGGACCATGGTTGTCTTAGAAAAGCTATGTTAAACGTTTTTTAGCAAATTTGACATGAGCAAAGCAAAGCCTTTGAGTACTCCATTAACGAATCATTTTAAGCTCTCTTTAGAAAAATGTTTGAAGACAAACTCAGAGATTAAAGATATATCTAAGATTCCTTATTCTAGTGCAGTTGGTTGTTTGATGTATGTTATGGTTTTGTACTAGACCGGATTTGGCACAAACAGTTAGTCAAGTGTGCAAGTTCATGTCCAAGCTAGGGAAGTAGCATTGAGAAGCAGTCAAGTGGATCCTAAGGTACTTGAAGGGTACAACGAATCATGGTATTATGTTCAACAGAATCAGTGTGTTCCATCAATTTTAGGATATGTGAATTTTGACTATGCATGTGATCTATATGATAAGAGGTCTACAAAGAGGTATGTTTTTACTCTTGCGGGGGGACATATATGCTGGGAATCATCAGTTCGATCCATAGTAGTTATGTCTACAAATGAGGAAGAATACATGGTTGTAGCTGAAGCTGCCAAGTGAGCATTATGGCTTACAGGGTTAGTGAAAGAGTTAGGTGTTGAGCGAGGTGGAGATCAGTTACATTGTGATAGTCATAGTGCTATATATTTGGTGAACAATCAGGTGTATCGTGCCAGGACCAAGAACATTGATGTGAGGTTCCACAAGATCAGGGAGTTGTTGGCGTCCGAACATATATTACTTCAGAAGGTTCACACTTCAGAGAATGCAACTGATGTATTGACCAAGCCAGTCACCAGTGACAAGTTCAAACACTATTTGGACTTATTACATATTACTCAATTTAAGCAGGAGGTGTACCTCCTCAGTTTCCAGGACGAAGTTGTGCAAGAAGTCTTCATGGGGGTTTGATATTTGTCAATGTGGAGATTGTTGAATATAGCTCATATTGTAAAGATAATTATGAGTTATTGGATAACTGTAGGTTTTTGAGAGTATAACTCATAATGTTGAGATAATTATAGGTTGTTGAGATAACTATAGGTTGTTGAGAGAATATTTCATATTGTTGAGATAATTATGGGTAGAGATAATTGTTTGTTGATGGAAACTAGGGATTATGGATTTAGATAAACTAAAACCTCGTATTATATATATATATATATATATATATATATATATATATATATATATATATATATATATATATATATATATATATATATATATGGCTTGTAACACTGTAATCTATAAGCAACTCATAAGACATAAATTAAATGAACTATAGCTAATATATAGTCGCAGACATATGCAATTTGGCCAAACTACGTGAACAAAACTTTTGTGTGTTTCTCTCTACTCTGATATGTATTCGCATTTTTGTTTTAACAATATCATTTGTAATTTTTGTGGTTTATGCTTTAGTGTCTTGTAAGCCATTCCTTTTTTCAGGAGTTTTGTTGGAAGTTGATTATGGACTCAGTTTGCTACAACAGAAAGATAATATTGTTTTCATTAAAGTAAAATATGCATTCTTTGATAGTCATATAAAAAAAGCTCCTTAATAAAAGGATTAGTGCATATGTAGTATAAAAAACTCACAATTGGATAGTTGAGAACTTTTGGTGGAGTAAAGTGACCATTATTGGTAGCTCCCAATTCTTGTTCATCAATATGAGTAGTGATTAAGGCATGTTTGAAGTATGTTGTTTGTATGCATGCAAGTAGAAATGTGTATTAGGATTATTAATGCCTCTTGAATAAAGGCTCAAAGAGGCAAATTGTGCATTTGTGTTTAATTTAAATTTTTTATTACTTAACAAGTAAATTGTGTTAGTATCCATAAAAATTAGAGATAAACGTTGTGGAAAGAAAATAATATGATAAAGTAAATAACATAACTAAAAGAGATAGAGTTACATAGATGACACTAGAGAATTATTTAGTTTCGGTCGAGCGTTGCCCTACTCCTGTCTCCAAGAGATATTCTTTAGATTTCACTATAAAATTGAGTTTTTATAGGTTATTTCCCACAAACCTTTAATACAAGCGAATCAAGATATTTTACACTGACTTACCCCCACAACCAAAAGAGAGTTTTTCACAGGATCAACTCACAAATCAGGTAGAAATTTCACCGACTAATCTCAATAACTAAACAAAACTTTTGCAAGTTTAGTTCTATAACCAAAAAGGATTTTTCAAGTGGTTTTTCTCAAGAATCAAACTCAATTATTCAAGAGTATTTCACTTTTGAAAATAACAACAATGACACGACATAAGTACTACCTTTTTCTCATAAGCAGTTTTTCACTCACAAGACACTAAGAAAACTTTGGTGAAAAGAAAATATTTAGAGAGAGAGAGAGAGAGAGAGAGAGAGAGAGAGAGAAAAGAAAGATAAAATGTAAAGAATTAGGAAAATATTGAATTCTGGTGTAAAATGAAGTGAGGAGGTGCCTCCTTAATATCTTAGGAGTTACTCCCCTACTTTCACAAGACTCTGGTCACTCCGACAGACACGACCAAACAAACTTTACAACTCTAAATATTTCATGCTTCTCCTTTTCCATATTTTCCAATTGTCAATATGACAAACACTTTTTTTGGAGCCTTGAATCTTCTATTTGACGAGGCTTGATATAAATTCAAAATATCATTATTATTATAATGTAACGTTGTTGTCACTAAAACATCAGAATAATTGTCAACATCTTGATCATCAACTTCATACCTGCAAGCACATAGATCCACGTTTTTCGCATTTTTGATAATGACAAAACATCTCTCAGAGAGGTGGTAGAAGAAAACACAAGTAGATAAAGTTTAGAGCGGTTAAGCTCCCCCTCACATGAGTAGATAGTATGTTCTACTCCCTCATGAGAGTATAGTTATCCCCCTTGGCATGATTAAAAAGGCGGGAAACAAATATAACACATAGATTAGAATTTTCTCAAGTAAAATGAATGAGTTACCTGATAAAGAGATGAGCGAGAATATTTTAGAGTGATATGCATATGAGATCGTACTTCTCCCCATATATGGGAGTATCCAACTTTGAGATCAAACAATCGGTAAGCTTTAGAAGTCTTTCTCCCCTTTATTTTTTCTCGAACAAAGCTCAATTATATTTGAAGCTTTCTAAATCAAGAGGCACTTCAGGAATCTATTTCTTTCTTGATGATATTGCTTTCAAGAGATAATTATTTCCCCTTAGAAAATATTTAGACATGTTATTTCTAGCCTCCTGGGCCTTGGATTGATATTGTGATTTAAGCATACTGCCAATCAAAACAGTAATTCTTTGTATAAGTTCCATGAAGCATTTCCATTCAAAATAATGTTTCTAATTCATGAAAAAAAACACTAGTTCAGGTTGTATTCGAGTACAATACATCTGTATTCAAATATAACAATTGCAACATTTAAAGTTTTTGAAAACTAACCACCAGTATTTGGATACAATAATGGTGTATTCAGATACAACTTTGCTTTCAGCACCTGTATTCATATACAATAATACTATATTCGGATAGAACTTTGCTTTCAACATTAAAAACAACTTTTTAAGACAAAGTTTCCATGGGTTTTCATGCAATAACTTCAAAAAAAAATCATGTTAACTTTGATTGATATTTTATGAGATTTTAAGTGATATATAAGATGAATGGTTATATATCAAAGATAAAGAAAATCTTAACTTTGTTCAATGTTGATCTTTTCCACTTTGTCATTACTGATTGTCGTCTTCATCTTTATCATTCATTGTCTTCATCTTTTTATTCTTTATTGCTAATTTTTGAATTTATTTTTTTATTCTTTTGTTGATGTATTTTTCTTCATCAAAATCCTAGCATAGGTCAAGGAGAGACTCTTCTTCACAATCTTTTTTTTTATGACAAACATCCTTTAAAATTTTCTTATTCATTAACTAGTTGTTTTAATATTTCTGAATCCTGCAATATGTGCAACAACTAGAAACTCCCCCTATTTTTTATGCCTCTCCCTATCTTTTACAATTCAAGACTTTCTCCCCTTAAAAATACCATGAATAATACCATACCATTTCTCCCTCTTTTGACATCACCAAAAAAATAAGAAAAAAAATAGAATAACCAATGAAATATAATGGAAAGGGAAATAATACAATTTATATTATAGTATTTAGATCGAACTCTAGTCTCGACAAGGGTAGTTTCATTGTTCGACTAGGATGTGCATGTTGTAGTCGAAGTTTGTTCTAACATGTAGTAGTCAAAATTGTTTTATGTACTTTGTTACGTAGTAGCCATGTGTGTCTTGCATGAGAAGTTATCATCACACATAACATACATATGCTAGTAGTCTATAAATAGGTTGCTCTCTCAGATTGTTGAGAGAGAGAGGTTAGTTGTTAATCACTTGTAATATGTTAACCCTAATTGAGAAAGTGCTTAGAAAACCGTTATAACCAACTTTGTTTCTTCTTTCTCTTTGTGAATTGAATCGTTTTCTTTATTTTTCAAGAAATCTCTATTTCTCACATATTTTCTGCATTTGGCATCGTTTATCAAAACAAAATGGTGTAATGAGCATGGATCAAGATGTCGTCAACAAAGTAAAAGATTGAGAAATTCACCGGTGTGAATGATTTTGGATTATGGAGATTAAAGATGCAAGCTCTTCTTGTTCATTAGGGTTTGTTAGAAGCGTTGAAGGAATCCGAAATAATGGATGTTTCCCTAATGGAGAAGGAGAAAACGATGATGATTGAGAAAGCCCATAATGCCATCATATTGAGCCTTGGTGATAAGGTTTTCCGGCAAGTCTCGAAGGAGAAAACAGCAACGGGTGTATGGAAAAAACTTGAAGGTTTGTACATGACCAAGTAGTTGGTAAATCGCCTCTACCTAAAGAAATCTTTGTATTCATTCAAGATGAGTGAAAACAAAGTCTTGGTTGAGTAGTTAGAAATGTTCAACAAGTTGATTCTTGATTTGGAGAATATCGATGTCAAAATCGATGATGAATATCTAGTGTTGTTGTTGTTGTTGTATGCTTTACCAAGCTCTCATGCTCACTTCAAAGAAAATGTCTTGTATGAAGAGAGTCCCTAACCATTGAAGAAGTTTAGTTGGCCTTGTACTCGAAGGATTTGAACGAAAGAAAGGAGCATAAACTATCATTTATTGGTGAAGGATTGTCCGTAAAAGGAAAATTCTAGAAGAAGGATGGTAAGTTTGAGAAAAAGAAGGGTAAAGATTATCACAAGTATTATGGTGGTAATGCTCTTGATATTAGGTGTTATCACTGTAAGAAGTAAGGTCATACAAGAAAAGTGTGTCCTGATAGGTTGAAGAGTTTTGGAGATGACACGAACAATGGAAATGCAACCATTATTCAAGATGATTATGAATCATCTAATGTCTTGGTAGTCCCGAGCAACAATTCTAGCAAGGAATGAATCATAGATTCTGGTTGCACTTGGCACATGACTCCAAACAAAGATGTATTTGAGGAATTATGTGATCAAGATGGTGGATTAGTGAGGCTGGGAAATAACAAAGCCTACAAAATTGGAGGAATTAGATCAGTGAGATTCAGGGTCCATGATGAGTCAATAAAGTTGTTGACTGGAGGAATTAGATCATTGAGATCCACTTTGCAGTGATTTCTCTTGGTGAATTCGACAAGAAAGAGTATGTGTTAAAGGGAGAGAAGTGTATCCTAAAGTTCGTGAAGGGGTAGAAGGAAGGCTAGGATTGTAAGTGGTTCATAAGATATTGTATCCACAAAACCTGTGTCGAAGACAGATCCGTGGTACATGAGATTGGGCCATGTTAGTGAAAAGAGCCTGGTCAAATTGGGGAAACAAAATATGCTAGGTGGTGACAAGGTCGAAAAACTGGAGTTTTGTGAACCTTGTGTGTTTGGTAAAGCCATTAGAGTGAAGTTATAAAAAGGAAAACAAAGAACACATGGATCCTTTGATTACATTCATGCAGATTTTTATGGGCCTGCAAGAAATCCTTCACACTCAGGTGCAAGGTATTTTCTATCCATAGTTGATGATTATTCCAGAAAGTTATGGATATTTACTTAGAAGACTAAAGATCAAACTTTTGAGTATTTCGAAAGTTGAAAGACTCTGGTAAAAAATCAGACTGGCAGGAACATCAAGAGGTTGATGATCGATAATGGCCTTGAGTTCTACAATGAAGATTTCAACAATTATCGTGTTATGTCTGGTATTGCTAGGCACAAGAATGTAACAGGTACTCAGTAAAATGGTCTATCTGAAAGATTCAATTGAACTATCCTAGAAATGATTAGATACACCTGGGTTAGTGTTGGATTGAAGAAGGTGTTTTGGGATGAGGCTATTGTGTAGCCTATGCTTACATTAGGCAAGATAAATTCGAACCTAGAGCTATGAGATGCATGTTCCTTGGGTATCCTGAGGGAGTTAAAGCCTATAGGTTGTGGTGCCTAGAACTAGGTCATAGAGGGTGTGTCACAAGTCGTGATGTGGTTTTCAATCAAGCTGAAAGAAAATTGATGATAATGGTCAAAATGCAAAGATCTCTGAAGATGAGATGGATCTGAAAGAGTTTCCTGCCGAGGTGGTACATATTGATGTTGAATTGCACAACCCACATGAATTGAAGAAGAAGCACAAGGTGCTGATGAAGATGAGGAGACTTATAATGACTACATGTTGGCAAGGGACATGGCAAAGAGAGTCTTCAAGACACCTCAAAGATTTGGGTATGCATATCTCGTAGAATTTGCCTTAATCTCTGCAAGTGAGGTTCTTGATGAAGAACCCAAAGACTATAAGGAAGCTATGAGGAGTTAAAATAAGACTAAATGGTTGAAAGCTCTGGATGATGAGATGAAATCTCTTCATGATAACAAAACTTGGGAGCTGATAAAAAAACATGCAGGGGCCAAGTTAGTCATCTATAAATGGATTTTTAAGGTTAAATGAAGGAATTGAATGAGTAATGTCGAAAAGATTTAGGGCAGGGTTGATTGTTAGGGGGTTCACTCATAAATAAGGAGTAAACTTTAATGATGTGTTCTCACTTGTTATAAAGCGTAGATCCATTGGGATGTTGTTAGCCATGGTGACAAAGTTTGACCTAGAACTTGAACAAGTGGATGTGTAGACCGCTTTCCTGTATGGTGATCTAGATGAAACAATCCCGATGAGGCAACCTGAAGGGTATGCAAAATGAGACAAGGAGGATTATGTGTGAAAATTGGATATTTCGTCTTATGGCATGAAACAATATATTTGACAATGGAATAAGAGATTTGATAAGTTCATGGAACACATAGATTTCACTAGGAGACAATTCGACCTAGAAGTTCACTTGTTATTGTTGCTTTATGTGGATGACACCCTCATAGAAAGCAACAATGTCCAGGATGTGTGAAGGTGAAGGATGAATTCGCTAAGAAGTTTGAAATGAAGGATATGGGAGTTGCCACCAAGATTATTGGGATTGACATCCGGAGAGATAAAAATTCGTCAAAATTAAGCTTATCTCAAGAGACATACCTAATGAAGATTCTCGGTAAATTTGGCATGTCGAATTCGAAGTCTATCGTAACACTAACAAATCCTCAATTCAAACTGAGTATGACTCGAAATCCAAGTATTGAAGTCGAAAGAGTATATATGAATAACATTCCTTATGCTAGTATAATAGGTTCTTTGATGTATGTTATAGTTTGTACGAGGCCAGACATAACATACGGAGTAAGCCTTGTAAGCAGGTATATGGCCAATCATGGAAAGGCATAGTAGAAAGCTTGGAAGTGGATTCTGATATACATAAAAGGATCCCTGAATAGGGTCTTGGTTTATGGTGGAGCCACAAGTGATAACAAAGCCGAAATTGAAGGATTTGTCAACTTTGACTATGTACGATGTATGGATACCATAAAATCTCTTTTTGGATATGTTTTCACTATGTTTGATACAACAATCAGTTAGAAATATTCACTTTATAAGGTTGTAGCCTTATCAACCACTGAAGTTAAATACATTTCCCTTACTGAAGCAAGCATTGTAGCTTGAAGGGTTTGCTAAGGAATCAAAACTTCAAGGCCAAGTTATCACTGTTAAATCTGATAGTCAAAGTGTCATACATCTTTCGAATAATTTAACCTATCATGAGAGAACTAAGCACATTGATGTTATGATGCATTTCATCAGGGGGGACATTGAGAAAGGAGGAGTGAAAGTGCTAAAGGTTTCGACTGAAGATAATGATGCTGATATTATCACCAAGTCATTTCCTAGTAGAAAGTTCTTTCACTGTTTGTAATTGATAAAACTGCACGGTGATGCTAGTTTGTTCCCTTGATGTAGTAGAGTTTGTTCCAAGGTGGAGATTTGTAGTATTTGGATCAAACTCTAGTCTCGACATGGGTAGTTTCATGGTTCGACTGGGATATGCACGTTGTAGTCGAAGCCTGTTCTAGCATGCAATAGTCGAAATTGTTTTATGTACTTTTTTATGTAGTAGCTATTGTCATACCCCAATTTTGTCCGGCCATTTGTGGTTTACCCATGAGATCTCTTTGTTTCAAAGGCTCATTTGCATAAATGTGTCCATAATCTAAAATGTGGTTTGAATCTTTTTACATTACTAATCTAAAACCTATTTTTTTATTAGTAAGTATTAAGAGCCATGTTATTATTTCTATGATCACTATTTACTAGTCCATTTACACATCCCAAATATTTATGCCAAGTTCTAAGTTCTTCATAGGTGCCCAAACTAAATTTTCATTTTTTGAGGCATGTATGTGTTTGTTTTTAAATTAAAATACCATATTTAGATTTATGTGTTGAAATTAGAATATGTGTTGTTTTTTAAAATTAAAAGTTCCATATTTAGATTTATGTGTTGAAATTAAAATATGTGTTGTTTTTTAAATTAAAAGTTTCATATTTAGATTTTTGTGTTTAAATTAGAATATGTGTTGTTTTTTAAATTAAAAGTCCCATATTTAGATTTTTGTGTTTAAATTAGAATATGTGTTGTCTTAAAATTAAAAGTTCCATATTTAGATTTTTGTGTTTAAGATAGAATTGTGTTGCTTTTTAAATTTAAATCACTATATTTGGTTTCTCTGTACTTAAGTTAAAAGTGTGTTGTCTTTAAAAGTTGAAATTGATTAGCATGAATAAATATTGAGTTAAGTTTTGAAAGCTTAAAAGGTTGAATACATAGTTTTTTATGGCCATGAGACTTCAAATCCAACAAATTGCAAATAGCCAAAATACACTTTAATAATTCGATTCATTTCAAATCCAACAAGTTACAATGGTCATTAGACTTTTAATTCAATAAGTTACAAATAACCCAAATACACATTTGTCTTTAAAAAACTTAAGTAATTACATTTCTAATTAAATGAAAAAAAGTGTTGTTAATTGTCATACCCCAATTTTGTCCGGGCATATTTAAATTTTTATAAAATTCGATTTAATTTTCAGTTTACATCATATGTACAGCATAACATGCATTTTATCATTAATAATAACTAAAATATCAGTCATAATAAATTTATTGAAAATACAGGCAAATCGGTTGAATCATTCCCTCATGTACGAACAAAATTGGCGGATAAAAAGTTTCGAAATTAAAATTACAGACGCCAGTATTATTAATCTACGGTTCATGTAGTTTAACCTGGTGTGCTCGTTGTATTTTCCAGCAGCTGTTTCAGTTGCGTTTTGACCCGCCTGAGCCTTTTAACCGATGCAAACTTATTTCAGAATTTGAAGAAACACTGTATATTTTCAATAAGTATATTTTGCACTGATCATTTTCATGCATCCGATTTAATTTTTTGAGCAAATTTTTGCCCGACTTTTATTCATTTTTAGTCATTTTAATTTTGTTCTTTTGTCAAAATAGTCAGATTGAATAAATAAAATTTTCCATGTTATTATTTTAATTTTATCATGATTATTTAAAAAGTTGTGGATTTTATTTGATTCAATTGATTTAAATTATTTTAAAACGACTAAATCATATTGTCATACCCCAAAATTTGCCCGTTAAGTTTTCAGGACATTTTTCAAGACATTCTAATCCATTTTCAAGACATCAATGTTAAAGGAACAAGGGTCCAGCGCACAGGTTACCAAATCCAGAAGATGGCCTAAACTGGCATGCTCGCTAGGCGAGCAAACCCTTCGCTAAGCGAGGCCCACACGTCATTCCTTCGCTAGCTGCTCGCCTAGCGAATCCTTCGCTAGCTCACTCGCCTAGCGAACTCACGAAATACCAGAAAATTTTGGGCTTAATTCTGAGCCCACCAAGACACAATTATTATAAATACCAGAACTTCATACACAGAAAGGGATATAGATAGACGGTGGACAGAGAGGGAACAAGCAAACCCTAACAGAGGCAACCGGAAAAACCCTGGAGGCTAACGAAGAGAATTCAGAGTAACCCCCGGATACCCCGAAGGAAACTCATCTGCACAAAGGTTACCTCCGCCCAACTCAATTGCAAACAGGTTTGCCACACCCCCCACTAATTTTATGCTTCTAATTTGATATCTGCAAATACATGGGGCATTATTTCTAAATTTCACATTATGTTTTGCATATGGGTTTAAGTATGCATGAATGTATAACACAATACCTTGAATGTTTAACCATGTAATTTCTGTAATGGATGCCATAGGGTTTGGGGTTCCTAAAATCGCACTGTTATCAAAGAAGAACCCAAAACCCGCAGCCGTTCGCCAGCACTTCGCTGAGCAAACACGTAGCGAGGGTTCGCCAAGCCTTCGCTAGGCGAGGCAGTAGCGAACACGACAGTGTTTTTTTTTTTCATTTGCATTCTAATCTGTTCTACACTTGATTGACATGTTTCCTATTGCATTTACACGCTGTTTGCCTGACACTATTATTGCTGTGATTCTTTTGTTTGGTGCAACCCTTGGTTACACCCTAGCTTGGTATTCTAACCCGTTTGTTGAATTTTTGTGAGGGTTCACATACTCCTGAAGAGACAGTTTATTAGGTATTCCACTTTCTTTGTGGGATACCCTTGTGAAGATTTATTTTAATTACATGACTGATTACATTGCCTTCGAACATATGATCTGGGCCCTCTCTTTGTTGCCTTACGATATTACGGCCATGTCCCGCGAATGTAAGGATACCCTTAGAAAAGACCCTTCGGTTAAATCAACATAGTCCCTCGAATGTTGCCTTCGGATACATGACTTTGTCCCTCGATGACCCTTCGTGGTAGCCTACGGTTAAATGATGATCTTCCCTTCGAATGCTAAGGTATCCTTACAAATGTTGCCTTCAATGACCAATCGACGACCCTACGATGTCCCTTTACATCCAAAGGATAAAACTACTTACTTCTCAATAGTAAGGACAGTTTTACCCTCTGAAGGATCGGAAATACCTATAAAGACCTTGGTTAGGTATAACTCTTAAATGCTTGCTCGTAGCTTAAAATACTTTTCACACCTCCCACTTTTCAAAACATCTTTTAGAAAATCACCACTTGGCATACATTCGCACCAGAATCATCGCCGAGTTATATTTTTCTAAACATCTTTCAAAATCAAACGAGATAAACACTTTGTATACATTCGTACAAGAATCATTATAAAGTTAAACTCTCCATTCAAATATTTTCTAAACACGCCACATTTCTCAAACACTTTCTCGAACAAGGAAAACATAAGTGAGCTAAGCAATTAAGAGCCCATGGATAACCATGGATACAAAGGGTGCTAACACCTTCCCTTTGTATAATGTACCTCTCGAACTCAAAATCTAATCAAGGTCTTTCCTGTTCTTTTCCGCCTTTCCTTATTGGATAAAAGAAAAGTCGGTGGCGACTCTTGCTATCCGCGACATTGTTTTTCAAAACAAAACACAAAAGTCAGTTCACCGTATAACAGAACTGGCGACTCTGCTGGGGAGTTAAAAAGAGAGGTTACCTTAAAAAAATAAGGTCATTTATGTTTTCGGATTGTTCCTTCATCTGATTTACTTTTAAGGGATTGTTTGGGTATTCTATGCTTGAGTGAAAGATCCTACACCCGGATCTAGTGTACCTTAGGTAAGTAGCAAGAGATCATCGCGACTGTCCGGCGTATACTGGAACAGTTAAAATGATGGCTACGGTTAATGTGACACTTTAGATGTCCTGATGTTCCTCATGTTTACTTGAGGAAAAATTTGGCGTCTGCGTGGTGTCATCAAGGCATTAACCAGACCTTTAGAACCCTAATTGACTCATCCTAGCCATTAGAAAGTAGTGAGATAACTGACTTCGGTTCCGACTGGGGTTGGTTGATACTCGATACTACACTCTTTGAGATTGGACTTTAGGGAAATTTTGGTCAACCGCTTGGTGTTGCACTGAAGTGGACTTAAGGAAAGGTCGATGATTTGAGATCCTTCTAGAACCCGGTTACTATTCTAGGACAGGTGGAACCAACCAAACTTCAGTGGGGAGGGTACTTACCTATGGAACTCATGCAAGCCTTAAAACCTAGGAATGATTGCGGTGTGACTTGTTTGTGTTTGTTACTTACATAACATCATAACATCATAACATCATGACATTGTACTAACCATTTCAAGGGCTTAGGGATTTAACTTTGCTCTGTTAAATAGGCTATGGTTTCCAGGAAGACCATCCGGATCAATTTTGTAGCGACCTCTCCTCAACTCAAGGATTTAGTGTCAGAACTTCCCGATCATGCTCAGTTCATCAAGAAACATGGTTCACTCCTCAATTTAGTTACCACCGGTTTCAAAGAAGATATGATGAGAGTTCTATTCCAGTTCTTCGATCCTAAACATCATTGCTTCACCTTCCCAGATTATCAGTTGGTACCCACATTAGAAGAATTTTCCAGACTGCTTGGGATACCTATCCTTGATCAAACACCTTTCAGTGGTTTAGAAAAGATTCTGAAGTCTGAAGAAGTCGTTGCGGCTTTACACATGACAAAGTCCGACATTGAAACTAATCTATGGTTTGGTGCTATTTCCTAACCCAGATCAATTCATAGACATAAATGCTGTTAGGATATTTCTCACTCATAACCCTGTGCCCACCTTGCTTGGAGACATTTTGCATTCCCTTCACACTCGTACTATGAAAAGGCAAGGGACTCTCATGTGCTGCGTACCTTTATTATCTAGGTGGTTTATTTCGCACCTTCCTCAATCAGTCTTGAAAAATGAGCAAAATTTGAAATGGTCTCAAAGGATAATGTCGCTCTCCCATTCGGACATCCATTGGTGTCCCCAACCCAAAGAAAATGTTATCATCATTGACCGTTGCGGAGAATTCTCTAACGTACCACTCCTGGGGATAAGAGGAGGTATTACTTATAACCCAACTTTAGCCCTAAGTCAGTTCGGTTATGCTAGAAGAGACGGTCCACATGAAATAATTATTCAAGGCACTGTGTTTGACTATGACAACGACTCTCAAGGTCTCCGTCAAAGGTTTGTACGAGCTTGGGGCATGGTGAAAAGAAGTACTTTAGGACAGAAAAACTCTATTCCTATGGAACCTTATCTCAGATGGGTACGCGCCAGAGCTCGTGAGCTTACCATGCCATATCTTGCAATCGCACCTCTGATTGTTGAACCAAAAGTTGAAGGAGGTGCCCCTCAGATCATTCCTTATCCAGATATGACTACCAATGTTGAAGAATTGAAGAAATCCTAGATCCAATTGAGAGAGGAAAGCGATACTTTTGAAACTCAATTCGGTGCAAAAAGGAAGAAGGTATTAGAGCTCACCAGCCAGATTAATGAGAAACGAAGACTCAATGCATATCTCCGCCCAAAAAGAAGCCGTCCCTGGGAGACTTGAGCTTTCATTGTATTTTATTATCATTTTTTGTAATGAAAATTGATTAAAGAAATTATTAATAAAAGTTCCCTTTTTGGTGGTTTACGCAAAGTTAAATTCCAAAAGTCCTTGAAAACATTTCATACATTGCATAGCATAACATAGCATTGCATAACAAGTACTCTAAAAGATCAATGTTCTCACGGTCTTCCTTCTAAACAGAAAGATGGCTCTCGAACAAACTGTCAAAGATCTTCAGGCTCAGAATGCTCAATTCCAGGAGATGATCTTGAACTTATCCAAGGGGCAGGATGAGCTGAAGGCTTTCTTGCTCGAGAAGAAGAAAGACAAGAAAGCTGTGAGTTACATTAACCCAGGAAGAAGGCTTAAAGGACAGGCCGCAGGAGTCAAGATTAGAATTCCGAAGGATCAAGAAGAGGAGACAGAAAATGATTCGGAAGAGGAAAATGTTGATCCCTTCAACCTTGAGGACGACGATGAAGATTATGAAAATGAACAGTACTCTCCAAAAGATGATAAGTATAAGTTGCTGGAAGAACGCATGCTAGCTATGGAGGGTCAGAAGGCGCCCGGTCTGGATTTCGAAGGCTTAGGTCTGGTCTCTGATGTGGTCATTCCCCGCAAATTCAAAGTCCCCGCTTTCACTAAGTATGATGGTGCGTCTTGTCCTCAGATGCATCTGAGAGCTTATGTGAGAAAGATTCAGCCGTATACCACTGATAGGAAGCTATGGATCCATTTCTTTCAAGAGAGTCTGTCTGGCACACAGTTAGAGTGGTATTATCAGCTCGAGAGCTCTAACATCCGCACCTGGACTGATTTGGCGACAGCTTTCTACAAGCACTACCAGTATAATTCTGAATTGTCGCCTACTCGGCTACAGTTGCAGAATATGACTATGGGATCTAAAGAAAGCTTCAAAGAATATGCTCAAAAATGGAGAGATTTGGCTGGCAGAGTCAAACCCCCTATGACTGATCGAGAATTAGTGGACATGTTCATGGGTACATTGACTGGCCCATTCTACAGCCATCTATTGGGAAGTTCCTCATCGGGTTTCACTGAACTTATATTAATAGGTGAACGGGTTGAAAGTGGCCTTCGAAGTGGAAAGATACAGGTGGCTACCTCTGCAAGCACCAAAAAGTCCTATCAGGGGAGGAACGAATCAAATGCTGTGTACGGTCAGAGGAGTCATAACAAGAAGAATCGTGACCATACTATTGGAGCAGTTACGATTGCAGCACCGCCATCTCAAAACTTCCAACACAGACAAGACAGGCCAATAAGACAGTTTACGAAGATCAATATGACTTTAGCACAAGCGCTGCAGGGTATGCTAAAAGCAAATTTAATTACCCTTAGAGATCCTCCTGCAAATCCCAACACTACTTCTCCTCGTTATAATCCTAATGCCAGGTGTGCATATCACTCCGATAGCCCCGGGCATGATACAAACGATTGTTGGTTGTTGAAGAATAAGATTCAGGATATGATCGACGCTGGAGAAATTGAATTTGATCCTCCGGAGACTCCTAATGTCATCACTGCTCCTATGCCTAATCATGACAAGACTGTTAATGCGGTGGATGACAATTCTCACATTTCTAATGTAGCTGACTTAGCATTTCCTCTCCTGATCATCAAGAAGAATTTATTACAAGCTGGTTTATTTCCAGGTTGTGCTGAAAATTGCGATCTCTGTATACTCCAACCCAATGATTGCTTGAAGTTGAGGAATGGTATTCAACGACTGATGGATGATCGTACAATTCTCTTAGAAAAGATTCCGGAGGTGGAAAACCCCATTGGAGAAATATCCGTGATTGCTAGGTCCAAAGTTCCAGTGAAGATTACCGCCACTAGATTGCCTGTGAAGATTACTGCTGAGCCCAAGGTAGCTCCCCTAATTATTACTGCACCTGGCCCAGTACCGTATTCCTCAAGCAAAGCCATTCCGTGGAATTATGGAGGTGATGTTTACATCCACGACATAAAGCAAGATGATAATTCTGCTAATCCTAATGACGTTGACATTGTTGGGACTAGTAAAATTACTCGAAGCGGAAGGATCTTTTCTCCAGAAATCTTACCTCCCGTCCCTGAAACTCGAGGAAAAGAACCAGTAATCAATCCTTCTCAGTCAAGGACACCAGTCGAAGTTACTACCGAAGATGTTGCCAAACAGGAAATGGAAGAAATGCTGAAAATCATCCGCAAGAGTGATTTTGATGTGGTAGAACAGTTGGGGCATACTCCGTCTAAAATTTCGATGTTATCCTTGTTGTTATCTTCTGAATCTCATGCCAATGCATTGATAAAATTCTTGAAGACCGCTCATGTACCTCAGGAGACATCCGTCGATCAGTTCGAAAACTATGTTGCTCACTTGGCTGTTGACAATGGCCTAGGCTTTTCCGATGCTGACCTGACACCAGCAGGAAAGAATCACAATAAAGCTCTGCATATCTCCATTGAGTGTAAGGGGATCACCTTGTCTCATGTGTTGATCGATAATGTCTCTTCTTTGAATGTGCTACCGAAAGTTGTGCTCGATAAATTTGACTGTAAAAGCATTGAACTGAAACCTAGTAACGTTGTGGTGCGTGCTTACGATGGTGCGAAGAGCGTTGTCCATGGTGAAGTGGTCCTCCCTATCAAGATAGGACCTCAAGTCTTCAACACTACCTTTCACGTAATGAACATTCGTCCTGCCTATTCCTGCTTGTTGGGACGACCTTGGATTCATGGGGCAAGTGTTGTAGCTTCGTCTCTCCATCAAAAGCTGAGGTATCCAATAGAGGGTAAGATTGTCACTGTGTGTGTGGAGAAGAAGAGTATATTGTCAGTAGTGTGCATACCTTCAGATACGTCGAGATGGATGGCGAATTCTTTGAGACTCCTTCTCAGTCATTTGAAGTAGTTCCTCCGACCAGTCCTGTCCTTGAGCCAACCGCCCGTGTGCCCAAGGTTATTCGTGCTCCTCCTGCTATGACTTCTCTGAAAGACGCTTAAGCCGTGGTCGAAGATGGTGGTCGTACTGGCTGGGGTCAACTGATCAACTTACCGTACAAGTCTGATAGATTTGGCCTGGGATTTAGCTCTGAAAAGGTAGTCAAAGATCAGATTAATGCTGTAGAAGATGCTGATAGTGATTGCGACTTGGATAGCTGGATTTTCCCAACAATTGGTGACGGACTCAATAATTGGAAGGCTGAAGACACTATCCCGATTTCCTTTAGTCAGGAGTAATTGTTATTGTCTATTTTAGTGTTGCAAATTTTTAATTTTTACAATTGAATTTCTTAAAGCATTGTGTCTATGCCCGGGGCACAAATAGCTAATTTGTTAAGGGTTTTGTCATTTTCATAAGCATATCCACATTCAATAAATCAATGGACTTTTTGCATTCAAATATTGCGCTCTTTATCTTTCCTGTCATCTTTTAAACAAGCTATGCTTTCTTACACACACTCACGTAACAAATTGCAGATCCATATCCACTCTGGATCCTGTTGATAATAATTCTGCTACTGTTCATTATGACTTTGCAAATCCGATCTACCAAGCCGAGGATGGAAGTGAGGAAGATTGTGAAGTACCTGGAGAGCTTGCCAGAATGTTACTGCAAGAGGAAAAGACTATACAGCCGCATGAGGAATCAATTGAAACTGTAAATCTGGGTACTGAAGTAGACAAGAAAGAAGTCAAAATAGGAGCAGGCTTGGCAAACAGTGTCAAAGAAAGATTGATTCAGATGTTACATGACTATATAGAGATTTTTGCTTGGTCTTATGAAGACATGCCAGGACTGGATACTGATATAGTAGTGCATCATTTGCCAATGAAGGAAGATTGTCATCCTGTTAAGCAAAAGGTTCGTCGCATGCGTCCTGAAATGTCTGAGAAAATCAAAGCCGAGGTTATGAAACAATTCGATGCAGGTTTTCTGGCTGTTACTTCTTATCCTCAATGGGTTGCTAATGTGGTACCAGTGCCAAAGAAGGATGGTAAGGTGCGAATGTGTGTAGATTACAGAGATTTGAATAAAGCGAGTCCCAAAGATGACTTTCCACTTCCGCATATTGATGTTCTGGTAGATAACACCGCTCAACACAAGGTATTCTCATTCATGGATGGATTCTCAGGTTATAACCAGATTAAGATGGCACCTGAAGACATGGAGAAAACTACGTTTGTGACGCAATGGGGCACTTTCTGTTACAAAGTAATGCCATTCGGTTTAAAGAACGCAAGGGCAACATACCAGCGTGCTATGGTGGTTCTGTTCCATGATATGATCCATCATGAAATGGAGGTATATGTGGATGACATGATAGCCAGATCTCATACTGAAGAAGAACATCTCGATCATTTATACAAACTGTTTGAGAGGTTGAAGAAATACAAGTTGAGATTGAACCCGAACAAATGCACCTTTGGAGTAAGATCCGGTAAACTCTTGGGCTTTATTGTCAGTGGTAAAGGAATTGAGGTTGACCCGACTAAGGTGAGAGCTATTCAAGAAATGCCAGTTCCCCGTACAGATAAAGAAGTCAGAGGTTTCTTGGGACGCTTGAACTACATTGCCCGATTTATCTCCTATTTGACTGCTACCTGCAAACCCATCTTCAAATTACTGAGGAAAAATCAAGAGATGATATGGAATGATGAATGCCAAGAAGCTTTTGACAAAATCAAGAAGTACCTCCAAGAACCTCCAATTCTGATGCCACCAGTTGAAGGAAGACCTCTAATCATGTATTTGACCGTGTTAGAAAATTCGATAGGGTATGTGTTGGGGCAACATGACGAGTCTGGTCGAAAAGAGCATGCCATATACTACCTTAGCAAAAAGTTTACCGACTGTGAAACAAGATACTCATTGCTCGAGAAAACTTGTTGTGCTTTGGCTTTGGCTGCTCGCCGACTAAGACAGTATATGTTGAATCATACCACTTTATTGATTTCTAAGATGGATCCTATCAAATATATATTTGAGAAACCTGCCCTCTCCGGAAGAATAGCAAGATGGCAGATGATTTTAACCGAGTATGATATCCAATATACTACTCAGAAAGCAATCAAAGGAAACGTGTTAGCTGATCATTTGGCTCATCAAGAAGTTGATGATTACCAATCTATGAATTTTGAGTTCCCAGATGAGGATGTCATGCTTGTTACTGATTATGAAGAACCTGGACCAGATGAAGGACCCGAACTGGGATCCCGATGGACTATGGTTTTTGACGGATCTTCTAATGCATTGGGCAATGGTGTTGGTGTTGTAATTATTTCCCCCAAGGGTTGCCATACGCCTTTCACTGCTAGACTATGTTTTGACTGTACCAACAATATGGCTGAGTATGAAGCATGTATTTTGGGACTCAAGGCTGCTATAGACCTGAGAATCAAGTTTTTGAGTGTGTACGGAGACTCAGCCTTAGTAATCAGTCAGATCAAAGGAGAATGGGACACTAAACATCCGAATCTCATCCCTTATCGAGAGCGGGTGTTGACATTAATCCCATACTTTGAAGAGATTACATTCGAACATATTCCACGAGAAGAGAATCAGTTGGCAGACGCATTGGCTACCATGTCATCTATGTTCAGAGTCAGATGGGATGATGAAGCTCCTGCGATCACCATTGCACGATTAGATGAACCAGCATATTGTTATGAACTGAATACTGATGAAGTGGAAGAGAAACCTTGGTTCCACGAAGTAAAAAGATATTTAGAAACTCAGGAATACCCTGAAGGGGCATCCATCAATGACAGAAAATTTCTGAGGAAGTTCTCCGCTAAATTCTTTTTGAGTAATGGAGTATTATACAAACGTAATCATGATTTGACTTTGCTTCGCTGTGTGGATAAAAAGGAAGCAGAAAAGATTATGGAAGACATACACGAGGGTATTTTCGGGACTCATTCTAGTGGACATACGATGGCCAAGAAGATTCTGAGATCAGGGTATTATTGGTCTACCATGGAAGCTGATTGCCACCATCATTCCAGAACTTGCCACAAGTGCCAGATCTATGCGGACAAAGTACATGTACCTCCTACTCCATTGAACGTGTTGACAGCACCTTGGCCCTTTGCAATGTGGGGCATTGATATGATTGGAGAGATTAAACCTACTGCTTCTAATGGACATCGTTTCATTCTTGTTGCTATTGATTACTTTACAAAGTGGGTAGAGGCAGCCTCATTTGCTTCTGTCACCAAGAATGTGGTGGCACGGTTCATCAAGAATAGTCTCATTTGTCGGTATGGCATTCCTGAAAGAGTTATCACTAATAATGGTACTAATTTGAACAACAAGATGATTACTGAACTCTGCACGCAGTTCAAAATAAAACACCATAACTCTTCTCTGTACCGGCCAAAGATGAATGGCGCCGTAGAAGCTGCTAATAAGAATATTAAGAAGATCATATAAAAGATGACAGTAACATACAAAGACTGGCATGAGATGTTACCCTTTGCTCTTCATGGTTATCGCACTTCAGCGCGCACTTCGACAGGGGCAACTCCTTTCTCTCTAGTCTACGGAATGGAAGCCATTTTACCAGTGGAAGTTCAGATTCCCTCTCTAAGAATTATGAAAGATGCAGGCTTAGATGAAGATGAATGGATTCAGACTCGACTCGATCAGATAAATTTGATTGATGAAAAGAGACTTGCGGATGTTTGTCATGGGCAGGTATATCAGAAGCGCATGATCCAGGCATTTAATAAAAAAGTCAAGAGACTGGTATATCAAATTGGCGACTTGGTAATAAAGCGTATCATTCTACCACAAGGTGATTCTAGAGGCAAATGGACTCCCGCATACGAAGGGCCGTTTGTAGTTAAGAAGGTATTCTCTGGTGGAGCCATGATGCTTGCTACAATGGATGGCGAAGACTTCCCACATCCCGTGAACGCAGACATAGTTAAAAAATACTACGCATAAAAGAGACCCGCTAGGTCGACGTATCTAGGCAAAAGTAAGGGCATCCCGGCGAACCAAAAGGGTTCGGGCAAAAATTAGGGATTAACATATAAAAATGTACACCCGGCGAGTCGAAAACCTGAAAAGGCGGCTTGGGCAAAAAAAAGGGTATCCTGGTGGACTGAAAACCTGAAAAGGCGGTCCAGGCAAAAATTAGGGATTAAAGCGTATGACTATCTCCCGTTCTCGGTCAGCTTCACCCAAGTCAAAGGGACTGAACAAGCCAATCACTTCTATCCGACAGCAGGAGATGAGAGGCTTGAAGACATAATGACAGTAGTGGAATTAAAATCAATAGGACTTTTTCTTCGTAGCTTTCTCTTTGTTTTCTTGACAATTTCCTCTTACTAGGATTTCTATCTCCTTGTACTCAAATTGCCTGTTTATAGGCCCTCTTTCAAAATCAATACAATTTTATTTCCAAAAAGATGCTTTTGTTTTACTTTCTCTGTTTTGTTTGCATAAACGTCCATTGATTTAATTCAAATTAATATATGCGTTTGACATGGTTGATGTTTACCGAAAATACATGCATAAAATAGAAATAGCAATTACTAAAAGACTTTAGGGTCGAGGATAAAGTCTAACCATGCTTTCCGATGAATCCAGTTGCTAATCCTATTCCCCAGCAAAACCAGTTATTTCCTAGAAGAAATTGGCATTACTAGACAGACTGGTCACCTCTTTTATCCCCAGCCAGGTCCTGTGGAATATTTCTACCATCAGACAAGAAATCAAATATCCCCAGCTAAGAAAGGGCCATCAATACAAATATCTCCAACCAGAATATGGGGATTTATTTTCCCCTGGCAAAGTTTTTCGGACGCATAATTCATTCATGCATCATTTCACATCATATACATGCATGCAATGTTCGCATTTATGTTCACAAGCATAAAACATCTCATGCATCATGACATGGCATGGGGCTGACTTTTTCAGGTTAATTATCCTCCCGATATAGTCAAAATAAAGGTTCATTCAGACGGACGCCCTCATCGGTTACATTTGAGATTCAGATGCATCTTTCAGATATAATCCATATGAATGTTCATTCTGATAAGCATTCTGACATCCTCCTAATGATGGCATCTTTAAGCCCATCCCGGACATTTATCGCGAGTACAACATATACAAACATTATCAAATATAGCCTAACGTACAGCTCATTCTGATTCAGCCTAACGTATGGCTCCTTCAACTGTTCCAATACGGTCTAGCGTACGACCCATTTGGATGTTCATCTCCTCAGATACCACCTAGCCTACGGTACATTCTGAAGTGTAGTCTAGCGTATGACTACCCCTCTTATCATCAGATACAACCTAACAGATGGCTCATTCTGCTCAGATACGATCTAGCGTACGATCCATTCTGATCTTTATTCCTCAGATACTACCTAGCATACGGTATATTCTGAAATGTAGTCTAGCGTACGACTACCTTTTATCATCAGATACAGCCAAACGGACGGCTCATTCTGCTACTCAGATACGATCTAGCGTACGATCCATTCTGATCTTTACCTCTCCAGATACAGCCTAATGGACGGCATTCTGCTACTCAGATACGATCTAGCGTATGATCCGGTCTGATCTTCCATCCCCAGTGAAGTCACCCGCCTAATGGACGACTCATTCTGCTACTCAGATACGATCTAGCGTACGATCCATTCTGATCTTTACCTCTCCAGATGCAGCCTAATGGACGGTTCATTCTGCAATTCAGATACGATCTAGCGTATGATCCATTCTGATCCTTTATCCCCAGCAGCGTATGACCCATTCTGATCCCTATCTCATCAGGTTCAGCTCACCCTAACAACACCTAATGGATGACTCATTATACGGCCTAGCGTGCGACCCAGTATGACACCCATGTCTTCAGATATGGTCTAATGTACGACGCACTCTAAAGCCTCCATCATCATACTTTCTGGATGGCATCTCTAAGCCCATCTCCATCAAGACTAACTTTTAATTAACAAGCGCAAATTTTTGGGCATTCTAAGTGTTCAATAATCTTCCATCTCCAGATCACGAATGGCATACATGCCATTCTAACTCTCTCGGTTTATGAATATTGAACAGGGGCAGCTGTCATACCCCAAAATTTGTCCGTTAAGTTTTCAGGACATTTTTCAAGACATTCTAATCCATTTTCAAGACATCAATGTTAAAGGAACAAGGGTTCAGCGCACAGGTTACCAAATCCAGAAGATGACCTAAACTGGCATGCTCGCTAGGCGAGCAAACCCTTCGCTAAGCGAGGCCCACACGTCATTCCTTCGCTAGCTGCTCGCCTAGCGAATCCTTCGCTAGCTCACTCGCCTAGCGAGCTCACGAAATACCAGAAAATTTTGGGCTTAATTCTGAGCCCACCAAGACACAATTATTATAAATACCAGAACTTCATACACAGAAAGGGATATAGACAGACGATGGACAGAGAGGGAACAAGCAAACCCTAACAGAGGCAACCGGAAAAACCCTGGAGGCTAACAAAGAGAATTCAGAGTAACCCCCGGATACCCCGAAGGAAACTCATCTGCACAAAGGTTACCTCCGCCCAACTCAATTGCAAACAGGTTTTCCACACCCCCCACTAATTTTATGCTTCTAATTTGATATCTGCAAATACATGGGGCATTATTTCTAAATTTCACATTATGTTTTGCATATGGGTTTAAGTATGCATGAATGTATAACACAATACCTTGAATGTTTAACCATGTAATTTCTGTAATGGATACCATAGGGTTTGGGGTTCCTAAAATCACACTGTTATCAAAGAAGAACCCAAAACCCACAGCCGTTCGCCAGCACTTCGCTGAGCGAACACGTAGCGAGGGTTCGCCAAGCCTTCGCTAGGCGAGGCAGTAGCGAACACGACAGTGTTTGTTTTTTTTTCATTTGCATTCTAATCTGTTCTACACTTGATTGACATGTTTCCTATTGCATTTACACGCTGTTTGCTTGACACTATTATTGTTGTGATTCTTTTGTTTGGTGCAACCCTTGGTTACACCCTAGCTTGGTATTCTAACCCGTTTGTTGAATTTTTGTGAGGGTTCACATACTCCTGAAGAGACAGTTTGTTAGGTATTCCACTTTCTTTGTGGGATACCCTTGTGAAGATTTATTTTAATTACTTGACTGATTACATTGCCTTCGAACATATGATCTGGGCCCTCTCTTTGTTGCCTTACGATATTACGGCCATGTCCCGCGAATGTAAGGATACCCTTAGAAAAGACCCTTCGGTTAAATCAACATAGTCCCTCGAATGTTGCCTTCAGATACATGACTTTGTCCCTCGATGACCCTTCGTGGTAGCCTACGGTTAAATGATGATCGTCCCTTCGAATGCTAAGGTATCCTTAAAAATGTTTCCTTCAATGACCAATCGACGACCCTACGATGTCCCTTTACATCCAAAGGATAAAACTACTTACTTCTCAATAGTAAGGACAATTTTACCCTCCGAAGGATCGGAAATACCTATAAAGACCTTGGTTAGGTATAACTCTTAAATGCTTGCTCGCAGCTTAAAATACTTTTCACACCTCCCACTTTTCAAAACATCTTTTAGAAAATCACCACTTGGCATACATTCGCACCAGAATCATCGCCGAGTTATATTTTTCTAAACATCTTTCAAAATCAAACGAGATAAACACTTTGTATACATTCGTACAAGAATCATTATAAAGTTAAACTCTCCATTCAAATATTTTCTAAACACGCCACATTTCTCAAACACTTTCTCGAACAAGGAAAACATAAGTGAGCTAAGCAATTAAGAGCCCATGGATAACCATGGATACAAAGGGTGCTAACACCTTCCCTTTGTATAATGTACCTCCCGAACTCAAAATCTAATCAAGGTCTTTCCTGTTCTTTTCCGCCTTTCCTTATTGGATAAAAGAAAAGTCGGTGGCGACTCTTGCTATCCGCGACATTGTTTTTCAAAACAAAACACAAAAGTCAGTTCACCGTATAACACATATAAAAACAACATTATAGGCATTTTAATTTATTTAAATAGTGTGTGTTTCTTGGTGTGCTTCTATGATTCAATCCAAACCGTCGATTCGAGTTAATCAGTGGCCATTATTAGCAATCCACACCTATCCTACTCATCCAATCAAAATTAGGATTTAATTAATACTATTATTAAAGAAAATCTAAAAATAAATAAAAGTATAAAAAAATCTCTCTCCAATCCACACACTCTCTCTCTGGCAAAAGAAAAGAAAATGATTGTATATTTGGTGACATCTAGCATGCACATGACACTCTTCTTCCAACGGTAAAAAAAATATTATTATAAAAAGAAAAGAAAAAGTAATAAAAGATACAACAGAACTACTCTCCTCAAGATACTCTCTCCAACACACTCAATAATCAATTTTTTTTGCTAAAAATAAACTAACAAAAAAGAAAGGAAAACGAAAGAAAAAAAGACACCATTGTTCCTCTTCTTCATTTCCTCATCCACTGCAAACCGCCGGAAATCCACAACCACCACCCTTCACTACTCCCTCGCCGGCGAACCCAACCACAAAACCACCGATCTGCAACCTTCCTCACGCCGGTACTCCGCTCTGATAACAACTCCACACCACCGTCATCATTAAACCTCGTCGTTCTTCACCCTTCAAATCGTCACCTCCCTTCTTCCGATCTCTACCGTCAACCAACACAAAGCCCCTTTTTCAATCGATCCTCCTCCTTCCAACCTTCCTCAAGTTTCGATTTGCAACCGGTTCGCCTCCAAAACGCTCACACGACGACAACACAAATCGTGTCAACAACTTCGGCCACACACACCCACCGTCCGGCTTGAAACCACGCAAACCAATACACCCTGTTAATCTTCCTCCGTCCAAACAACCTCCTTCCGCCGTTCCGACGAACACCACCAAACCGTTCACACTCCGCAACATTGTCGATATCGAATTACTTTGCCGAATTCCGTCTCACAAAGTTTAAGGAGCGGATCTGAGTTGTTTCGGTTGACGTTTACGGTAACGACAACAATGTCACAAGCCACCACGGTTTGACGGTAACTTCTTTTACTTCTGTTAACTTATATTGATTGTTTATAGTTGAGCATTTCTTGTTAAACTTGCTTTCACGGTTTTTACTACTTGTAGTTATTTTGTTCTATTTCACAAAGTAAATTTTTCCGACCTGTTATTCATGTTTTATTACTATATTGTTGTTGTTAGGGTGAGTTTTGATTTATGGTGATTATGTGAAGAAATCATATATTTGGAAGGTCATGTGTGCACCTTCTGTAAAAGAGAACAAAGTTTTTTTTTTCCGGAAAATGCGTGTGGTTGTGTACTTATTTTTAATTGCTCACTGTATATTTCTTTTAATAAAAAAGATGGTGTCATGTATCTATGGTTGAGTTGAAGGTTACCTTTTAACTTAGAAGGATTTTTTGTTCTTTCCTAAGATACAGCGCCTCAATCTTTCTTTGGGGTTTAATTTTGTCAATTTTTTTATTTATTTGTTTTACAGTAAATTTACTAATGGGCTTCTATTTTATTCTTACACCCTTCATGAGTGATTAATAGTTGTTTAATTAATTAAGTTAACCAAGAATTATTCAAATTAGTTATCTTTTAATTTTAATTCTTTTGAATATTAGATTTAATAAAATAATATTAACAATTCCTTTTTGTATTAAATGAGAAAGTTTAGATTTAATAAAATAATATTAACAATTCCTTTTTGTATTAAATGAGAAAGTTTAACCAAATTTCAGTAACTTAGTTTTGCTAACTAGAAATGGACCGGTTTATTTAACTATTACAATTTCACCATTTATGTTCTACCATCTTTGTATAATACAAAGCCTAATTCCGTTCCATTTCATCATCAATATTAAACATGATTAAACCATTAAAAATCAAATAATTCTCGATTCAATGTCGAGCCCATTTTTTAAATACCTTTGTAAGTCGATCGCTTTAAAGCATCGCCATCAACCTCACATAGCTTACTCTTGGGCTTTCTTACAATGAGACCTATTCGGTTTTTGAATAATCGAGTAGATGAACAATTCACTAAATAGAATTCATTTCATTCATAAACACAAATTTAGAACCTCGATCCAACATCGAGTATTTTTTATCCAAGTCAAATTAAAATACCCAATCACAATTAAATACCATTTTATTTTGGAAATAAAAAGGGGGATGGTTTTGAGTTTTCAATTCCTCTCCTCGGTTATTTGAATACGAGTTCTTTTACTCGGTTAGTCAAGTAGTCGTCATTTCTAATCCATTTAAGCAAAAACAAATCAAATCCTTTTATAACAAGAAACTAAAAGGGAGATAACTTTGAGTCTTCAATTTTTTTCCACGACTATTTGAATACAAGTTCTCTTACTTGGTTATTCAAATAATTGTCGTTCCTCTACAAACATCTAAGCCCGATTAAATCAAATTATTTTCATAATAAGCTAAATGAAAAAAGAGATGACTTTGAGTCTTCAACTTCTCTCCTCAATTGTTTGAATACGAGTTCTCTTACTCGGTCAGTCGAACAATTGTCATTTTTTACAAACATACAACTTAATCAAATCATTTTCAATCAAAACTATACGAAAAGGGAGATGGTCTTGAGTTTTCAATTCCTCTTCTCAAATGCTTGGATATGAGTCGTCTTATTCATCCATTCGAGCACTTGTCGTTTATTCTAAAATACATCGACCATACATAAACTTATTTTTATAATCACTTAGATGAAAAAGAAAGTGGTCTAGAGTTTTCTATCCCCTTTCCCGATTATTAGGATACGAGTTGTCTTACTCGATTATCCGAGTATTTGTGATCTATTCAAAACACTTTAACTATTATCACATCTTTCTTATAATTAAGGATGAAAAAGAAAGTGGTCTAGAGTCTTCTATTCCCTTTCCCGACTATTGGGATACGAGTTGTCATACTCGACTATCTGAGTAATCGTCATCCAACCAAGATCGAAACCAATCAAAAACATCCAACTCAACTTGTCACCCTCGTGTGATCAAAACTCTTTTCAAAAAGAACACTATTTAATCCTTTCTAATGCACACAACAAACTAAATGCTTAAGCCTCCGCCGAGAGTAGACAAGCCAATGTTTAGCCTTTAGGATGCGATCTAAACAGTCGTTCATTAAAAGACACCAACCAACCGTAGTTCCCCGAACTACGAATGCTCTGATTTCCTTATTTAAGGATACGTAGGCAGGAGATTGTTGTATCTTCGCGAGCACACTAATAAAAAACCTCCCTTTTCTCCTTTCTGAGGTTCTCATCCATTTCTATTTTCGATATTTTATAACCCAAAGATAACAAACAAACATAAATTAACACACGAAATGTAAATTAGAACTAAAAGGTTCCCGTTGAGTACAACGGACGTAAGGGGTGCTAATACCTTCCCCTTACGTAATCCACTCCCGAACCCGAATATGGTTGCGACGACCATTATTCTATTTTTCAAAGGTTTTATCGATATTTCCCTATCCCTTCATTGGGATAAATAAAGTTCGGTGGCGACTCTGTTCGAACATTAAATTTTTCCGCGACCATCGCGAGGGATCGTATTTTTCGAGATGCAACACTAATGACCAAGACCAAGTAGCTAGGTTGAAAACCCCCTGGACTTGGGCGCGCCACCAAGTTGACATTCTTACAGCCACCTTCCATTCCATCAAGTCATTTCAGAGTTGTAATCTGCAGAGAAGAAAAACAGCTTATTTAAAAAGCACTTTTCAAAAGCACTTAGAGAACTGAAAAACAACTAAAAAAATTACTTAGATTAAAACTTTATCCAAAAAGCACGTCACAGTTGGTCTAAAACAAGAACAAATCAAATCCCACATAATCTGGGATGAGACAAATCGAAAAAGGGAGGAGTTTTTTAAGACTTAAAAATTCTTCATAAACATTCATGAGAAATTAACAGGATACACAGTAAAGAGATTTTTCTAAAAAAACCTAAAGAACACAACAACAACAACAGCGAACGAAAACATCAAGAACAACACAACAATTCTTCTAAAAATCCTAAACAAAAACACATAGTAACGTTTCAAAGAACACACACATCGAAAAACACAGAGCAACCATACATTACCGAAGGTAAAGAAGAGGAGCGGACGACGCAAGCGCGAATCCTCTCGTTACCGGATTCGAAGCCTCCGATCTAAAATTTGGTACTTCTCGCCCATCAATTTCGGTAGAGCGGCGTATCCGTAGGTAAGCACATCTTCATCGTTTTCACTCTAATTTTATTACGTTTGCATATAAAGCTGTTTAGGTTTGTCTTGTTTAGGGAGGAATTAGGAATCTGGCCAGGGATTAGGAATCAAGAGGTCGAGACGGTGATAGTAGGGTGAGGACTTTGTCGCCGCCGGCGATAAGCCTCGATGCGGCGGAGGCTTTAGGGGTTTCGATCGGCCATGGGAGAGGGAGAGAGCGACGATGATGTCGTTTTGCTGGGACGTTGATTTGGGATTTTCATTCCCGTTGATGTGGCTTAAGGGATAGCTTGGGCCTTAAGCCCAATCTCCCTTATTCATTCATTATTTGGACCATACACCCCACTTCATTATCCACACCCCCATACGATTGGGTTGTCCCTTTTAGGCCCATGCTGATTGTTTTAGAATGTTAATTAGAAACATTTTAGAATTTAATTATATTTCTTTTTTTTTAGAAATGATTGTAGATTAATTAGAATTCTAATGTGATTTAGAATTGTTTTAGAATTTTAATTTAATTTAGAATGATTTTAGAATTTAATCTTTGTTAATATTTTAGAATTTAATTAGATTTCTTTTTTCTTTAGAAATGATTGTAGATTAATTAGAATTCTAATGTGATTTAGAATTGTTTTAGAATTTTAATTTAATTTAGAATGATTTTTTTAGAATTTAATCTTTGTTAATATTTTAGAATTTAATTAGATTTCTTTTTTTAGAAATGATTGTAGATTAATTAGAATTATAAGGCGATTTAGAATTGTTTTAGAATTTTAATTTAATTTAGAATGATTTTTAGAATTTAATCTTTGTTAATATTTTAGAATTAATATTTTGGATAATAGTTTAGAATTGAGATTTTCGATTGTTTAATATTGTTTTGAGTTTTAATTTAATGATACTTTTGTTAATTGTTTAAACTTTAGTTATTTGTTTTAGATTTAATATTTTATTGCAATTCTCTTGTTATTTCATGTTGATTTCGATTAACACCTAACATTTAACGATTAACTCTAATTTTTTTTAATTTCCGCAATTAACATCTAACTCTTTTAAATTCCGCTCCTAACATTTTTTTTTTTGTATATTTACTTTACTTTGCTTTATGCTATATCATTGTACATTCTTCATCTCATCTTAAAATGAACCTAAAAATGGTAAAGACTTAAAAAAAATACAAAAAAAAAGATAATAATTCCCATGCCATCAATGCAAACCAATTTTTAAAACAAATAGAACTTCTCGATTCAAAGTCGAGCCCATTTTAAATACCTCTGTAAGTCGATCGCTTGTAAAAGTATCGCCATCAACCTCACATGGCTTACTCTTGGGCCTTCTTACAATGAGACCTATTCGGTTTTAATTAATCGATTAAATGGATTATTCACTAAATAAATTCAATTCATTCACAAGAATGCAATTTTTAAAACCTCGATCCGACATCGAAAGTTAAATTAAAATACTTAATCACATCTAAACGACACTTCATTTGAAAATGAAAAGGGGGATGGTTTTGAGTTTTCAACTCCTCTCCTCGATTATTTGAATACGAGTTTTCTTACTCGGTTAGTCAAATGGTCGTCATTTCTAATCCATTTAAACATAAGCAAGTCAAACCCTTTTATAACAAGAAACCAAAAGGGAGATAACTTTGAGTCTTCAATTTTTTCTCCACGACTATTTGAATACAAGTTCTCTTACTTGGTTAGTCAAATTATTGTCGTTCCTCTACAAACTTCCAAACCCGATTAAATCAAATTATTTTCATAATAAGCTAAATGAAAAGGGAGATGACTTTGAGTTTTCAACTTCTCTCCTCAATTGTTTGAATACGAGTTCTCTTACTCGGTCAGTCGAACAATTATCATTTTTTACAAACATACAACTTAATCAAATCATTTTCATAACAAACTGTACGAAAAGGGAGATGGTCTTGAGTTTTCAATTCCTCTTCTCAAATGCTTGGATATGAGTTGTCTTACTCAGCCATTCAAATATTTGTCGTTCATGCTAAAATACATCAACCATACGCAAACTTATTTTCGTAATCACCCAGATGAAACAGAAAGTGGTCTAGAGTCTTCTATTCCCTTTCCCGATTATTAGGATACGAGTTGTCTTACTCGGCTATCCGAGTATTCGTCATCCATTCAACAACACATTAACTATTATCAAAACCTTTTATAATTAAGGAGGAAAAAGAAAGTGGTCTAGAGTTTTCTATTCCATTTTCCGATTATCAAGATACGAGTTGTCTTACTCGAATATCTGAGTAATCGTCATCCAACCAAAATATCTCAATACAACCAGTCAAACAAAATATCCAACATATTAATCCAACTTGTCACCCTCGTGTGACCAAAACCCTTCTTTCAAAAAGAACACTGTTAATCCTTTTTAATGCACACAACAAACCCATGCTTAAGCCTCCGCCGAGAGTAGACAAGCCAGCGTTTAGCCTTTAGAACGCGATTTAAAACAGATGTTCACTAAAAGACACCAATCAACCGTAGTTCCCCGAACTACGAATGCTCTGATTTCCTTATTATACCATAAGGATACGTAGGCAGGAGATTACTGTATCTTCGCGAGCACACTAATAAAAAACCTCCCCTTTCCTTTTCTGAGTTTCTCATCCATTTATATTTTTTAATATTTTATAACCCAAAGATAACAAACAAACATAAATTAACACTCGAAACGCACATTAGAACTAAAAGGTTCTCGTTGAATACAACGGACGTAAGGGGTGCTAATACCTTCCCCTTACGTAATCCACTCCCGAACCCGAATATGGATGCGACGACCATTATCCCATTTCTTAAAGGTTTTATCGATATTTTCCTATTCCTTCATTAGGATAAATAAAGTGTGGTGGCGACTCTGTTCGAACGTAATTTTTTCCGCGACCATCGCGAGGAATTGTATTTTTCGAGATGCGATAGATGGCGACTCTGCTGGGGACTAGCTCCAGGAAAAAGAGAGTGAAGCCTAACTTAGTTCAGTTGATGTATTGTGTGTTAATTTTATCTGTTTGTTATTTATTCTGTTATTATTATGCTGTCATGATGATTGTATTGTGATTTATTGAATATGTCTTATTTGGGGTTCTCTGGTCGGTGATACTTTGTGAGATAGGCTCTCTACCCGAGTCTGAGAAAAACCATAAGATTAAGTTGGTGGTTGCATAGTGGGCGCCCACAAGGAGTCTTCCTTGTTGGGAAGAAACGAAGACCCCGCTTAGAGGAGATTCTCTTGAAATATTATTGCCCGACGAGTTTTCGTCACAACGATAGTATTCTCAAGTTGGATCAATGACTCTAGAGACCTTTCCCAACTGTCATACGGTGAACTGACTTTGGGTGCTTTTGCTTTGGAAAGCAAATGTCGCGGATAGCAAGAGTCGCCACCGACTTTTCTTTTATCCAATAAGGAAAAGTGGAAAAGAACAGGAAAGACCTTGATTAGATTTTGGGTTCGGGAGGTATATTATACAAAGGGAAGGTGTTAGCACCCTTTGTATCCATGGTTATCCATGGGCTCTTAATTGCTAGATCACTTATGTTTTTCTTGTCTGAAAAGTGTTTGTGAACTGCTTAGAAAATGTTTTGAAAAGAGAGTTTAGCTTTGTAATGATTCTTGTATGAATGTATACAAAGTATTTATCTCGTTTAATTTTGAAAGCTGTTTAGAAAAATATAACTTGGCAATGATTCTAGTATGAATGCATACCAAGTGGTGATTTTCTAGTAGATGTTTTGCAAAGTGTGATGTACGAAAAATGTTTTAGGTTGTGAGTCAGCATTTAAGAGTTATACCTACCCAAGGTCTTTATGGGCGTTTCCTATCCTTATGAGGGTAAAATTGTCCTTACTATTGAGAAGTAAGTAGTTTTTATCCTTTGGATGTAAAAGGGACATCGTAGGGTCATCGATTGGTCATTGAAGGCAACATTTGTAAGGATACCTTAGCATTCGAAGGGACGATCATCATTTAACCGTAGGCTACAACGACGAGTCATCGAGGGACAAAAATCATATATTCGTAGGCAACATCCGAGGGACTATGATTTATCTTATAGGGACATGATGATTTAACCGAAGGGTCTTTGCTAAGTGCATCCCCACATTCGCGGGACATGACCGTAATACCGTAATACCGTAAGGCAACAAAGAGAGGTCCAAGATCACATATTCAAAGGCAATATTTTATAATCAATTAGGTAATTAGGATGAATCTCTACAAGGGTATCCCACAAATAAAGTGGAATACCTAGCAAACTACCTTTTCCGGGAATATGTGAACCCTTACAAAATTCAGCAAACAGGTCAGAATACCAAATCAGGGTGCAATCAAGAGTTGCCCTAAACAAAAGGAATCACAACAGTAATAGTGCCAGGTAAACCATGCATGGTTACAATAAAACATGTCAGATGAGCAGAAATCAGAGCAGAAAAATCAGCGACTGTCATGTTCGCTGCTGCCTCGCCTAGCGAGGGCCTGGCGAACACTCGCTACATGTTCGCTTAGCGATGTGCTAGCGAACGGCTGCGGGTTTTGAATTTAAGAATAGTACGATTTCAGCAAGCTCCAAACCCTATGACATCCATTACAGAAATTACATGGTTAAACATTCAAGACATCCATGCATACTTAGATCCACATGCAAAACCTAAGATATATTTATAAATTCAATCATTATGACACATGTAAATTGGAAGCATAAAGCGGTAGTGGTAGTGCAAACCTGTTTGCAATTGAATTGCAACGTTGAATTGGCAGATCACTCTTAGGATTGGTGCCGGATTGAGTTGGGTGGAGGTAACCTTTGTGCAGATGAGTTTCCTTCAGGGTTTCCTTTAGGGTTGTTCTGAATTCTCTTGGTTAGCCTCCAGGGTTTTTCCGGTTGCCTCTGTTAGGGTTGGCTTGTTCCCTCTCCGTGTCCTCTGTCTATCTGTGTCCTTTTTTTCTCCCCCCTTTTTTCTGAATGAGGTCTTGGTATTTATAATAGTTTTTGTGACCTAATGGGCTCAGAATGAAGCCCAAAATTTCTGGTATTCGCAAGCTTCGCTAGGCGAGTGGTGCAGCGAAGGATTCGCTAGGCGAATGATTTTGCTCGCCTAGCGAGCAAGTCAGTTTAAGTCATTTTCTGGATTTGTCCGCTTGTGTGTTGGGTCTTTGTTCCTTTAAGATCAATGTCTTGAAAAATGAGTTGGAGTGCCTTGAAAAATGTCTTGCAAGATTAACGGGCAAATTTTGGGGTATGACAGCTGCCCCTGTTCAATATTCTTAAACCGAGAGAGTTAGAATGGTATGTACGCCATTCGTGGTCTGGAGGTGGAAGATTATTGAACACTTAGAATGCCCCAAAAATTTGCACTTGTTAATTAAAAGTTAGTCTTGATGGAGATGGGCTTAAAGATGCCATCCAGGAAGTTTGATGATGAGAGCCTCAGAGTGCGTCGTACATCAGACCAATTTGAAGACATGGGTGCCACACCGGGCCGTACGCTAGACCGTATAGTGAGTCATCCATTAGGCTGTCGACTTCGCTGGGGATAAAGGATCAGCATGGATCATACACTAGATCATATCTGAGTTGCAGAATGAGCCGTACGTTAGGCTGTATCTGGAGAAATGAAGGTCAGAATGGATCGTACGCTAGATCGTATCTGAGTTGCAGAATGAGCCGTACATTAGGCTGTATTTGACGAAGTGAAGGTCAGAATGGATCGTACGCTAGATCGTATCTGAGTTGCAGAATGAGCCGTACGTTAGGCTGTATCTGGAGAAATGAAGGTCAGAATGGATCGTACGCTAGATCGTATCTGAGTTGCAGAATAAGCCGTACGTTAGGCTGTACCTGACGAAGTGAAGGTCAGAATGGATCGTACGCTAGATCGTATCTGAGTTGCAGAATGAGCTGTACGTTAGGCTGTATCTGACGAAGTGAAGGTCAGAATGGATCGTACGCTAGATCGTATCCGAGTTGCAGAATGAGCCGTACGTTAGGCTGTGTCTGACAAAAAGTAGTCGTACGCTAGACTACACCTCGGAATGTACCGTACGCTAGGTAGTATCTGAGGAAATGAACATCCAAATGGGTCGTACGCTAGACCGTATTGAAATAGTTGAAGGAATCATATGTTGGGCTGAATCAGAATGAACCGTACGTTAGGCTATATCTGATAACATTTGTATATGTTGTATTTGCAATAAACGTCTGGGATGGGCTTAAAGATGCCACCATTAGGAGGATATCAGAGTGCTTATCCGAATGAATGTTCATATGGATTATATCTGAAAGATGTATTTGAATCTTGAATGTAATCGATGAGGGTGTCCGTCTGAATGAACCTTTATTTTGACTATATCGGGAGGATAATTAACCTGAAAAAGTCAGCCTCATGCCATGTCATGATGCATGAGATGTTTTATGCTTGTGAAAATAAATGTGAACATTGCATGCATGTATATGATGCGAAATGATGCATGAATGAATTATGCGTCTGAAAATTTTGCCAGGGGAAAATAAATCCCCATATTCTGATTGGAGATATTTGTATTGATGACCCTTTCTTAGCCGGGGATACTTGATTTCTGTCTGATGGTAGAAATATTCAACAGAGCCTGGCTGGGGATGGAAGAGATGACCAGTCTGTCTAGTGATGCCAATTTCTTCTGGGGAATAACTGGTTTTTGCTGGGGAATAGAATTAGCAACCGGATTCATTGGAAAGCATGGTTAGACTTTATCCTCGACCCTAAAGTCTTTTAGTAACTGCTATTTCTATTTTATGCATGTATTTTTGGTAAACATCAATCATGTTCAAACGCATATACTCATTCGAATAAAATCAATGGACGTTTATGCAAACAAAACAGAGAAAGTAAAACAAAAGCATCTTTTTGGAAATAAAATTGTATCGATTTTGACAGAGGGCCTATAAACAGGCAATTTGTGTACAGGGAGACAAAAATCCTAGTAAGAGGAAATTGTCAAGAAAACAAAGAAGAAGCTATGAAGAAAAAGTCCTATTGATTTTAATTCCACTACTGTCATTATATCTTCAAGCCTCTCATCTCCTGCTGTCGGATAGAAGTGATTGGCTTGTTCAGTCCCTTTGATTTGGGTGTGTCGCACCTCGAAAAAATGGGGATACGACTTCAAAGCGAAGCGCGATCGCACGCTCGCAATGATGGACTGAACAGAGTCGCCACCGAACTTTATTTATTCCTAAAAAGGAAAGGGGAAATATCGATAAAACCCAAGACAAAAGAAAGGATAAGATATGGTCATCGCAACCAATATCAGGGTTCGGGAGTCGATTACGCAAGGGGAAGGTATTAGCACCCCTCACGTCCGTTGTACTCAACGGGAACCATTAGGTTAGTCGTGTGCGTTAGTGTTAGTTGAAATATTAGGCTTTTCGAATTATTAGGTGGGAAAGAAAGAAAGGATGAGAAGAGAATGTTTTTGGATTTTTGACGAAGGACTAAACCTAAGTTTTTTATTAGTGGGCCTGACAAGATTTACGAATCCTGCTCCTACGTATCTCAAAAGAGAAATCAAGGCTTACGTAGTTCTGGGTAGAAAAATGTTTGTTTGTTGGTCGATTTTAGCGAAAGCCATATTGTATTAATCGACGAAAACATTGTTTTACCCAAAACAGATGAGGAGTGGACGCATACCACACATCGAACGGATTTATAAATCTACATTCGGAAAAGCGTCATTTATCTCTACTCAACAATCGTGGCCGAAACATTGTTTTGTATCACTTAAGACAATATATCTTTCGTTTATGAAAAAGGTTTTCGATTAATCGCACGGCGGCAAAAAAAGAGTTTGATTGGTTGGATGTATTTTGAGTGATGGCGAGAGCTTGGATGAGCGAGATATACATCTCGAATCCTAGTCTCAGGAGTGCACGGTATACACCATGTTCCATTTCCATCTTTATTGAAAAAGTATTAAGGTAGGAATTAGGTATTTTGAAGTTTGAAAGACGAGTACTTGTGACCTACAAGCTCTTACAGCTTGGGTCTAATACTCGGGACTACGTCTGGACATTCCACCCAGGCAGTCTGTTTCTTTCCAATATTGCTAAGAAAATGATTCGGATATTTATGAATGTTTTGGAGGGAAGACGAATATTTATGGCTTGCAAGCTCTTACAGCTTGAGCCTAATATTCGGGATTACGACTGGACATTCCATCCAGGTAATCTTTTTCTTCCAACTTTATTAAGAAAATGGTTTAGATATTCATAACTATTTTGGAGAGAAGACGAATATTTATGGCTTGCAAGCTCTTACAGCTTGAGCCTAATATTCGGGATTACGACTGGACATTCCATCCAGGTAACCTTTTTCTTCCAACTTTTATTTAGAAAATGATTTTGAATATTGGAGTGTTAAAGAGAAGACGAATATTAACGGCTTGCAAGCTTTTACAGCTTGAGCCTAATATTCGGGATTACGACTGGACATTCCATCCAGGTAACCTTTTTCTTCCAACTTTTATTTAGAAAATGATTTTGAATATTAGAGTGTTAAAGAGAATACGAATATTAACGGCTTGCAAGCTCTTACAACTTGAGCCAAATATTCGGGATTACGACTGGACATTCCATCCAGGTAACCTTTTTCTTCCAACTTTTATTTAGAAAATGATTTGAATATTAAATTAAAACAAATAAAATACCGAGGTTTGAAATTATTGAAAATTAAGTTGATGTTGCTTAAGAGCTCATTGTAAGAAGGCCCAAGAGTAAGCCATGTGAGGTTGACGGCGATGCTTAAAAGCAATCGACTTACAAGGGTGTGGAAATGGGCTCGACATTGAATCGAGAATTAAATGATATTTATCATAATTTTTTTTGAATGGTTTTTTTTATCAATGAAATTGAGATGATTTATCATGATTAAAACACAACTCACACATAAAAATAAATGATTTGTACAAACGAAGTAGCAAGCACGAGTAAAGAAAGAATAATCACCTAAGTTATATTAAAAATAATAATGAAAAAAAAATAATAATGAATAAACAATAGAAACATGTTAGTTAAGTAGTAAGACCATATAATCAAATGTGAGAATTAAAGAAAATGCGAGAAAATCCAAAATGTTAAAAAAAAAAAAAACCAAAACAAACACACCTGGGTATCAAACCCAGGACCAAAGAGGAAGAGGGTTATCTCCACCTCCACCAAACCATGACTTGCTTACTGCTATATTAAGACCAAACAAAACTAAATTCTAACCGAGAACTCCCCAAGGAAGAAAACGAGAAGGCCCAAGCATGAGCCGCTGAGCTGGGGGTAACTAAAGCCCAAAAATCCTAAGCTCCAAACTCGGGTCAAAAGAGGCCCATTCCAAAATATCCCCCTCGTGTGAACGGAGAAAAAAAGATCCCAACGGTCACCCTAGCCGCATGGCTGTTGGGTGACGGAACAAAGGATACGGTTAATCTGGCGAGATATGAAGGGTTAGCAAGGGAGATGAATGTCATCAATGACATTAATGCTATGGTGCCAGTCCCAAAACACAAATCCTCCTCCCAATATTCACAGGATTAAAACAGTGACTGTTGATAAAACCAGCTAGATTCGTACACCACCAATCATAAAAACCGGTATTGAGAGTTCTCAAAACAAACTTCAACACAGACACAACCTTCTGGATCTAAAAGGAGAGCGAGCTATGACTCAAGAATTCGCTCGAATCGCAAGCAGGGCGCCGACAAAGCAAACAAACGAAAAACCAAGAATCAATAAAGCAAAGCGGAGTTTCTACCTTCTTGGAGGTTAGAAGAAAGAAATGAAAGAGAGAAAACTTTACCGGAGGCTTACGATTGGAAAGTGTATCTGAAGTGAGTATTTTCGCTCTGCCGGTTATCTCTCGTTCTACCTTCTCCTCTTCTTGATCTTTTAGGGTTTTTTCTTTTTGAATTGTAGCCACCGATTTTTCATCCTCCTTTACTGATTCTCTCCCCCCTATTTATGTTCTGCCGATTAGGGTTTCAATTGGTGTCTTTGGTATTCCAGAAGAGTATCTCTGCAGATTACTTTGGATGTACTCAGAATCGAATTGCCCTGTTTAATGCTAAACCCGAAAATGATATTCTGAGCTCGTGCTTTCTTCTTCATTTTTGTCTCTATTCCATTTTGGGAATTTGTTTAAAAAAATTACTGCCTTGCTGATTGCTTTGTGTTACTGCAGTGAAAAAATTATTGAAGATTCAAGAGCGGTTTGGTTCAGGTTCAATGGTCTGTTATGGACGTTTGGGTTCAATTGTGTACTGGTTTTGTTTGGACTTGTTGATGCGGATTGTTGGTTGTTGCTGCTGCAGTTGTGATGTTTGCTGCTGAGGAGAAGGCGTATTCATCATATTTGTAGAAGACCTAGGTGAATTAACATATGGAATTGGTGAAGCTGTTGTATTGTCTGTCCTGTTTTTTTTCGATTCCAATTGGCTTTAACCATTTGCCTTTTATTGTTTGTTGCAGACTCAAGCTCCGATATAGCTACTTCTTTGTCATGTACAATGGCAGCAATGTATTCCTGGTTTTTATGTTAACCACTGCATTTATTTTGGACCATTGAGCTGCAATCATTTCAACTTCTTCAACTCTCAAAGAATGTATTGTAGTTAACCACTTAAACTTCTGAATGTGAAGGCTCTGTGGACAGGGACGAGTCTGTGCCATAATTCCAAAGCCAACTGAGGTTCTTAGTTTCTCACATATCATATTTATATCTTCAATTGGAGACTTGACAGAGTCCTGCATTGAAGCATGGGAACAAACAGATAAGGTTGAACTTTCAGTTGCAGTGAATCTTTCATTGTTACGGCTAATGTTGAAGAATCTTTAGCCAACTCCGTCTGAGCATTCTCTTTGATTGTCAAAACTTGTAAGTAGGCATTATCTTCTAAAGCTACCTTGGTCTCTATCTAGTTTCACTTGCTTTGGCTCCACTTTCTTGGATCCTTTGCATTGCTTGACATTGGTTCTATTTGATGGCAGGTTGGAGGTTCTGGCCAGGTGACATGGTGGACCGGGAACAAAGAAATTGGTTGTAGTTTCCAAGAGCACACTCTTACGATGTTGGTGCAGTTGGTAGCATTTTAAACATATCTTGTTTTACTGCAGGAACATGTGTCGAAGTGAGTGCGAAAACCAAAATTCATGTGCATTACTTTGTCAAATTCACCATGTATGTGCCATGTTTGATCATGATTTGGTTGATGCCGCTGTGATTTCACTATGGCTTTGTTGCAGGGTGATGACAGGATGCAAGTGTAAGGCTTGTCATGGTAAGTTCAAGACCAAATCCAAGTGTATTCTTTTGTCCATTTGGTTCAAGAAGCATCGAATGTCGACGACTTGAAACTTTGCTTCCTTGTATATTGACAGATACTGTCCTGCGACTCTTTCGCTGTTGATGATATTTCTTCAACTCACCAGTTGCAACTGTAACCTCAGAATACATAAGATTCACCGACTTGGAGCTGACATAAATGCCGGAAAAAAATACAGGGTTATGTACTGTCATTCTCATTGAACAATTCACTGTCAACCTCTTAGTTGGAACTCCAGTTATGTCTGACCCTTCCTTGCACTTTTATGTGATTTTTTCCTTTTTATTTCTACTAATAAATCTTTGAATCTTCATTTGAAATTTGGTTTTGGGTACTGCTGCTGATGATGGAGCTGGAAGCATTCCAACAGAACTTTGTGGAAGACCGACAGTCCTTGTTGGAGAAGTACACTTTAGATTATTCGATCCAAGCTTGTCAAAACTATCCTTTGACTCTTCAGTTCCATTAAGGCTTGTATAATCTTCTGATTGGGACATCCGTGGTCTTTTCGAACCTGAACTGTTACTCCTATTAGATTTTGATGATTTACGTTGCAATGGTACACCTTCCATTGTGGAAGTAATTAGACCACAATTTTGCCATTACCACTGAGCTTATTTTTGACCAAATCTTCGCACTTGATATGGGGAAGCTGATTGGAACTTTTACATGGTTGAGTCTTTAGAAATTCAGTACAGGAAGAAAACTCAGCAGAATTTTTCATATTTGCAACATCATTTTGGAACGAAATAGAGTGAGCGGGTTGAAGGTTCTATTAGGAATTGGAAAGTGATGTTGAAACCTTCTGTTATGATATTGATGTGTTGTTGAACTCTTTTTTGGAATGAATTATTGGAATGCTTGAATTTAGATTCTTGATGGAGCTTTGATTGTTCATTAAGATTGTATTTGTAGGATTTATGTAATATGATGAACTTGTAAGAAAATGTTGTGAAATGCAATTTGGAACATGACTTTGTAATTTATGGAAATGTTGTAATGCTTGTGTAATGTCATGGTTTTATGATTTATGCGCTTTGAGCGCAAATGTATTTTGGAATTGGAATGAAATTGACAAATGCAATGGTTATTTAGTGTCGGAAACTTATGACATTTACATGAATAAATGGTTGTAACAAACTTGGTTCGAATGAAATGAGTTTGTGGTTATAGAAATGGATATGGATTTTAGAAATAATCTAAGACTCATCTCAATGTCAATTAAAAAAAAACCAATAAAACCAAATAAAATCAAATTAATCTATAATTTGTTAAAGTTACTTTGATATCAATTCTAACATTTATTTGAAAATTAAAATCAATTAGAGTTTGAATCATTAGTAAAAAAAACAATTAAGATTAACTTGAAATTTGGAATTAGATTTACTTTTAAATTAAATTAAAATTGAAAATTAAAAAAAGTCAAATAACTAAAATCCATTTTGCAATCAAAAAACACCATGATCAAAAAGCTAGATAATAACCAATGTTTGGAAATGGATGGTTGCCTTTGGTCATGAATGTATGCAAATGAATTTTAGGCCAAGTGCCAAATAAAAAATGAAAAAATGGAAAAAATTCAGGATCAAAATTGGGGTATGACAGTTGCCCCTATTTAAGTATCTTCAACTAGAGAATATGAAGCAGGACACTCTTCATATGATCATAGTGGGAGATGGTTAAATACTAAGGAGACCCGAATTTTGATCCTGAATCCCTATGACATGATGTGATATGATATGATATGATATGATATGATATGATATGATATGCATGGATGCATGATTTTTTGTAATTTTATCTGCTAGGGATATGGTAGACCCTTGACAGGAGATGCTACTAGACAGACCAACCTGTGGGGAATGCTGATGGTCCACAGGGAGAAAGACAAATGGTAAAAAAAAACAAGTTTGCTGGGGAAGACAGTCCTGCTGGAGAATCAGACACACACTGGGGAGTAATCGAAGTGGAATTTGATAAGCAGTACTCAGAATACAAGGGATTTCGGTAGTAAGTTCACATATGACTTACTAAACCCGAATAAAGGAAAAGATGCTACAACAAATTCATATATGACCTGACAACGCTGGGGAATATCAAGAAGTTCTGACAGCAGGTTCAGGTATGACCTAACAAGCTCGGAAAAATTCAAGAAGAGTGTATCAACAGGTTCATATAGGACCTGGTAATACTGGAATGAAAGCTCGACAGTAGGTTCATATATGACTTGACAACACTGAAACAATCATAGAGAAGGACTCTTCAGAAAAGGTTCATATATGACCTGACACTGGAATAAGGTTCAACAATAGGTTCATATATGACCTGAATAGTATTGAACAAACAAAGGGAAAAAATCTTCAGAACAGGTTCATATATGACCTGACACCGGAATAAAGTTCAACAACAGATTCATATATGACCTGAATAGTATTGAACAAACATAGGGAAAAAATCTTCAGAACAGGTTCATATATGACCTGACACTGGAATAAGGCTCAACAACAGGTTCATGTATGACCTGAATAGTATTGAACAACAGGGAAAAACTCTTCAGAACAGGTTCAAGTATGACCTGACACTGGAATAAAAGCTCAATAACAGGTTCATACATGACCTGAATAGTATTGAACAAAAGGAAAAACTTCAGAACAACTTCAAGTATGACCTGACACCGGAATAAAGCTCAACAACAGGTTCATACATGACCTGAATAGTATTGAACAAACAGAGAAAAAATCTTCAGAACAGGTTCATATATGACCTGACACCGGAATAAAGCTCAACAACAGGTTCATATATGACCTGAATAGTATTTAACAAACAGAGAAAAAAAATCTTCAGTACAGGTTCATATATGACCTGACACCGGAATAAAGCTCAACAACAGGTTCATATATGACCTGAATAGTATTGAACAAACAGAGAAAAAAAATCTTCAGTACAGGTTCATGTATGACCTGACACCGGAATAAAGCTCAACAACAGGTTCATACATGACCTGAATAGTATTGAACAAAAGGAAAGAACTTCAGAACAGGTTCAAGTATGACCTGATACCTGAATAAGGCTCAATAACAGGTTCATATATGACCTGAATAGTATTGAACAAAAGGAAAAACTTCAGAACAGGTTCAAGTATGACCTGACACCGGAATAAAGCTCAACAATAGGTTCATATATGACCTGAATGGTATTGAACAAAAATTGGATTTGAAAATGACTGCGAAAACCGGATGTGGGTTTAAGGGCACCAAATACAAACTGGAATCAAAGGTCATAGGATCATAGAATCGACAACAAGACCTGAGTCAATGCAAAATGAGCACGAAGTACATTTCGGCTATGCATGATTTGAATTTCCTTTTATGCATGATATATGAATGATCATGATTATGAGAATGCTGACACTGGGCAGATCGGGAGTTTGTAGGGACTGTTTACAGAGATTTTGATTCCTCAACACCAATACTCATACCCGTACAATTAACAGGCGCATCCAAAGGAGAAACTATCATGATTGACAGTTATAAACAACCAAAGGTACATCCTTCTAGAGGATCAATGAGTTATATTCCATGGGGACTTTTGTTGGTGATCCAGGAATATTTATGCAACTTCGAGGCTTTCGGGGAAACAAATGATTTTCCTTTGATTTTCACATATATCAAAGTAATTTTGTTCTTTTTACTAAATTCCAAATTCTCTTTCAAGTTTCAAAACTTCATTATTAACAAATAAATGACATTTTGCATAACAAAGAAAAGCGTAGATGAACACAAACTAACAATGATTGGGAAAACGTGTATTTTATTCAAGAATGGTAGCACACAAATGGCGTAGCTCCATAGAGTGTTACAATTTTTGGAAAATGGCAATAAGGAAAAGTTTACATTGAATTCAGTGACCACTAACATCCTTAATAGGTATGATTCCCCCAAAACCTTGCTCCTAAGGGGAGTGATTGGATTAATCTTCCACCTCAAATTCTTCGGTGTTAATCAATAACAACTGACGCAGTTTATGCCTTTTGCCCCTAACTTTTGCCTGGATCGCCCTTTCGAGTTTGTTTTCAATCCACCGGGACGCTCGTTTTTGCCTAAGTCGCCTTTTCAGGTTTTCAACTTAGCGAGCTACCATTTTTATTCATCCCTAACTTTTGCCTGGACCGCCCTTCCGGGTTTTCAGTCCACCGGGATACCCTTTTTTGCCTAAATCGCCCTTTCAGGTTTTCGATTTAGCGGGTTTTTATTAGGCATAGTATTTTTTAACTGCATCAGAGTTCACGGGGTGTAAGAGCTCTTCATCATCCATAGTTGTGAGAATCAAGGCGCCTCCGGAGAAGGCTTTCTTCACAACATATGGGCCTTCATAATTGGGAGTCCACTTCCCACGTGAGTCCTTGTGTATTGGCAAGATCTTCTTAAGCACGAGGTCTCCTTCTCTGAATTCCCGAACACGTACTTTCTTGTCAAAAGCCCTTTTAAGCCGTTTCTGGTATAACTGTCCATGGCACAAAGAAGTCATTCGCTTCTCATCTATGAGGTTCAACTGATCAAATCTATTTTGAATCCACTCAGCCTCTTCTAGCTTGGTCTCCATCAAGATTCTCATTGAAGGTATCTCTACTTCAATTGGGAGAATTGCTTCCATCCCATATACCAGAGAAAACAGGGTTGCCCCTGTTGAAGTGCGGACGGAAGTCCGGTATCCATGCAGTGCGAAGGGTAGCATTTCATGCCAATCCTTATAGGTTTTCACCATTTTTTGCAGGATTTTCTTGATGTTTTTATTAGCGGCTTCAACAACACCATTCATCTTTGGACGATAGGGTGAAGAATTATGGTGCTCAATCTTGAAGCTCTCGCATAATTCTTTCATGGTCTTATTGTTCAGATTCGTCCCATTATCTGTGATGATCCGGTTTGGAATCCCATAACGGCAAATGATCTCTTTCTTGAGGAACCGTGCAACCACTTGTTTTGTCACATTAGCGTAAGAGGCGGCTTCTACCCATTTGGTAAAGTAATCAATGGCAACCAGGATGAAACGGTGACCATTGGAAGCTTTAGGCTCGATGGCGCCAATCATGTCGATGCCCCACATTGAGAAAGGCCAAGGTGACGTCAAAACATTTAGCAGGGTCGGAGGCACGTGTACCTTGTCGGCATAGATTTGACATTTATGACATTTTCTAGCATAATTGAAGCAGTCGGATTCCATGGTCAACCAGTAATAACCAGCTCTCAAAATCTTCTTGGCCATGGCATGCCCATTGGCATGAGTTCCAAAGGATCCTTCATGAATCTCTTTGATCAACAGGTCTGCTTCACGTCCATCCACACATCTGAGCAGAATCATGTCGTGATTTCTCTTGTACAACACACCATTGCTTAAGAAGAATTTGGATGCTAACTTCCTCAATGTTTTCTTGTCAAGGGTTGTTGCATCTGTTAGATATTCTTGATTTTTCAAAAAGCATTTGATGTCGTGAAACCAGGGTTTACCATCAGCTTCCTCTTCAACTGACTGACAGTAGGCAGGCTCAACTTTCCGCTCGATCTGAATGAGAGGTGCTTCATTATGGAATCTGACTTGGTACATTGAAGCCAACATAGCCAAAGCATCAGCAATTTGATTCTCAGTTCTCGGGATATGACGGAAGGTGATTTCGTCAAAGTATTTTATTAATTCTATGACATAGGCACGATATGGGATCAACTTGGTATCACGAGTTTCCCATTCGCCCTTGACTTGGTATATCACCAAGGCTGAGTCTCCACATACTTCGAGGGTTTTGATTCAGAGATCAATTGCTGCTTCAATGCCTAGGATGCACGCCTCGTATTCTGCTATATTATTTGTGCAATCAAAACACAACCTTGCTGTGAAAGGAGTGTATCCACCATTTGGATTCAACAGGACAACTCCTACGCCATGCCCCATGTAATTGGAGGAACCATCAAACATGAGCTTCCACCGAGATCCGGGTTCAGGTCCTTCATCAGGTCCTGGGATTTCACAATCCTTTACTACCATAATGTCTTCATCAGGGAAGTTAAATTTCAACGACTGGTAATCTTCAACGGGCTGGTTTGCCAGGTAATCAGACAACACACTTCCTTTAATGGCTTTCTGAGATACATATTGGATGTCATACTCAGATAGTAACATCTGCCAACGGGCGAGTCTTCCAGTTAAAGCAGGCTTTTCAAAGATATACTTTATTGGATCCATTTTTGAGATCAACAAAGTAGTGTGGCAAATCATGTATTGTCTTAGACGACGAGCGGCCCATGCTAAAGCGCAACAAGTTTTCTCTAAGAGTGAATATCGGGATTCACAATCGGTAAACCTCTTACTCAGATAATAGATAGCATGTTCCTTTCGACCGGTTTCGTCATGTTGTCCCAACACACATCCCATTGATTTTTCAAGCACAGTTAAGTACATAAAGAGTGGTTTCCCCTGGACAGGTGGAATTAGAATAGGGGGCTCTTGCAGGTATTGTCCGATTTTCTCAAAAGCCATTTGACAGTCAGAGTTCCATTCGACTGCTTGATCTTTTCGAAGCAATTTGAAGATAGGCTCACATGTGGCCGTCATATGTGAGATAAACCTCGAGATATAATTCAAACGTCCCAGGAAGGCTCTAACCTCTCGCTCGGTGCGTGGAGCAGGCATCTCTTGTATAGCTCGGACCTTGTCGGGGTCCACCTCAATTCCTCGTTGACTAACAATGAAACCAAGCAACTTCCCTGAACGAACACCGAACGTGCATTTTGCAGGGTTTAATCGTAATCTAAATTTTCTGAGGCGTTCAAATAGCTTCTTCAGATGGCTCATATGATCCTCTTCATTCTGAGATTTAGCGATCATGTCGTCAACATAAACCTCTATCTCCTTGTGCATCATATCATGGAAAAGAGTGACCATAACTCTTTGGTAAGTTGCCCCGGCATTTTTGAGACCGAAAGGCATCACCTTGTAGCAAAATGTGCCCTAAGGGGTAATAAAAGTGGTCTTCTCCATGTCATCTGGAGCCATCTTGATTTGATTATAACCTGAGAATCCGTCCATAAAGGAAAAGACTGCGAACTTAGCAGTGTTGTCTACCAGAGTGTCAATATGTGGCAGGGGGAAATCATCCTTCGGACTTGCTTTGTTTAAATCCCTATAATCAACACACATCCTGACCTTGCCATCCTTTTTTGGTACAGGTACTATGTTAGCTATCCATTGAGGGTACTTTGCAACTGCTAGAAAACCGGCATCAAATTGACGTTTCACCTCGTCACAAATCTTTAGAGCCATGTCGGGTCTCGCTCTTCGGAGCTTCTGCTTCACTGGTGGACAATCTGGCTGTAACGGTAGCTTATGGACCACAATATCAGTATCTAAACCTGGCATATCCTGATACGACCAAGCAAATACATCTACATATTCATGTAGCAACTTGATCAATATTTCTTTGATGCTTGCCTCAAGTGTAGTCCCAACTTTGACCTCTTTCTTGTCTTCCTCGGTGCCAAGGTTGATTGTTTCCACTGGTTCTTGATGCGGCTGAAGGGCCTTTGACTCGTGCTCTAGCATCCTTTCTAATTCTGCAGGGAAATCACAATCTTCCTCACTATCCTCTTCCGCTTGGTAGATGGGGAGTTCAAAATTATAGGAAGTAGTGGGGTCATCGAATTCAACTGGTTTATTGATTATTCTGCATGTTTTTTAATGAGGGTTTTTTTTAGTAAAATGGAAATAAAAAGCAAAAGAAATAAAAAATATTTTTGTAGTTTTTGAAAGCGTTGCCATTTTAAGGAAAGAAAAACAAAGTAAATGAACGACAAGAATTTGAACAAAATGCTCTTTATTTGTCATAATGATATTTTTTGAAATTCAAAAGGGGCCCTACAAATGATCCATTAGCCTTGGGCAGAGCTAAGGATTTTCAAAAACACAAAGGAAAACAAAAATTACTTTGACACAGGAAAAACTTCTGGAATCTCAACTGCTTCCCAATTTGTTAGGGATGTTTCACATCGGTATATCAGGTTTGATGTTTCTCCATCTTCAGTGTCATCTTCCACTGCTCCAACTTGATCTCCATGGATAAATCCTTTGCTCAAGAAAACTTCTTGTATGCTCCGCACACGGTCCTTTGCAGGGACCAGGGCTCCTCCATTATCAGAAGGCTTGTACCCCAAACCAAAACGGTCATTTTTCTCATTGACATTGATGACTTGCCCCCAACCTGCAGGGCCTCCACTTTCAATTGCTGATTTTGCGCTCTTCAAAGAGGCGAATGACAAACTGGTTTTCTCAACAGGATCCTTAACTTCTTCAAGTGTGGCATTGGATATTTCAAGTGCTTGAAAAGAGGTTTCTAAGGCATCCTCATCGGCCTCAATATAACGGAAAGAGGAGAGTTGACGGATGATAAAATCTTCTTCACCTGAGACAATGACGAGCTTGTTATCGACAACGAACTTCATCTTTTGATGCAGAGTAGAAGTCACTGCCCCAGCAGCATGTATCCATGGGTGTCCCAAAAGGCAGCTATAAGCTGGATTTATGTCCATGACTTGGAAATTGATGGGGAATACATGCGGTCCGATCTGTATTGGTAGCTCTACCTCCCCAACTACTGTCCTTCGAGAGCCATCAAATGCTTTCACCACAAGCGCACTAGGTTTCAACTCCGAACCTTGGTAAGATAATTTAGCAAGTGCCCTCTTTGGTAGGACATTGAGGGATGATCCAGTGTCAACTAAAACTCTGGCCAGAGCATCTTCTTGGCACTTTATGGATACATGCAAAGCGCGGTTGTGATTCTTCCCCTCCTTGGGTAACTCTTCATTGCTGAAGCTTAGAGTGTTGCAGGCTGTGATATTGGCGACCACTCCATCGAATTGGCCGACCGTTATATCTTGGGTAACATGAGCCTGAGCAAGCACTTTCAACAGAGCCTCCCTATGAGCTTCGGAATTCAGAAGCAACGACAAGATAGATATTTTTGATGGTGTTTGATGTAACTGATCAACTATCTTGTAGTCAGATTTCTTTATTATCCTTAGGAACTCACTTGCTTCATCTGTTTGCGCAGCCGGCTGTGCCCCTCCATGTTCTGGGGTAGGATTTACATTTGCAGCTCCCCTTGTTGGCTCTTGAGGGTTCACATTAAAATCGGGAGTATAAATCCGACCATTGCGGGTCATCCTGCTTGTCCCTGCAATGTTAGTGACGTCAGTGTCAACATTCTCCAAAACTTCCTTACTTTCAGCAATTTTGGGCTTTCCATCTACCATTCCATCCACCACTGTTATGTCGTACTTCCAGGGTACCGCCTTGGTGCTTTCAAAAGGAAATGGGGTAGGCATGCAAACTACCACGGGTGACGGATGAACAACGTCTCTTCTGTGATAAGTTACCTCAAACGGTTCTGGTATATTAAAAACGGGTTCAATGACTGAAACTTCCTCATTTATTGTTGGACCACAAATTTGTAAAACACCTTGATTCATCAAATTTTGAATGTCATTTCGTACCACTTTACACCCTTTTGGATGAATGGCACATTCCTCACAGTTGTCGTGACATGTGTCAATCAATCTAGGCCCCACCAATTCTGCATGAAGTGCTAGCAGCGGAGTTTTAACATCTTCCACGTTTTTTATTATACACACATCAGAAGCATCCTCGACGGCATTAACATCACCATGTGCTGGCAAAGGGTTGCTCTTGACATTGGGTCCGACGTCTCGAAATGAAAGAATCTTCTTCTCAACCAGGTCTCGCACAATATGCTTTAAAGCATAACATCCTTCTAAATCATGTCCAGGGGCACCCCCATGGAAAGGAAAATGGGCGTCTGGATTGTACCATGGAGGTAAAGGATTTGGTGGAGGACCCAAAGATCTGGGAGTCACCAACCCTTTCTGTAGTAATGATGGGTACAATTCAGTGTATGTCATAGGGATTGAAGCAAATGGAAGTCTACCTCTCTGTACCCTATTTTGATTTTGAGGATTTTGTGGACGAGGAGCCTGTGCCCTCGGCTGTTGATAAGTAGGTGGCGCTGGCGCTTGCTGGTATATCGGCGCTTGTTGAGCGGGTTGATAAACATGAGCTTGTGATTGGTTAAAATTTGGTGTGACTGCTGCCACATATGGTTGTTGAACATATTGTACTGGATAAATCGGTTGTTGTTGAGCAAATTGGTGTTGTTTCTTCCATGAATGACTCCTCCTTTGACTGGTTGACACTGCATTTGTATCACCCTCCTTCTTTCTTTGAAACCCTCCAGGAAACTTTTTGGCATTACTACCAGATGTTTCAGAGGTAGTCACCATCTTTCCATTCTTCAATCCCAACTTGACCTTTATGCCCACGGCGACCAGATCAGAGAAGCTCGCAGATACACTACTCACCATTCTTTCATAGAACACAGGTTTGACTGTATCCATGAACCAATCTGCTAACTCCTTCTCAGCCAGAGGTGGTTCGACTTGCGAGGCCACTTCCCTCCATCGTTGCGCGTATTCCTTAAAAGACTCCTTGTCTTTCTGGGACATGCTGAGCAGTTGTCTCCTATCTGGGGCCATATCCATGTTATACTTGTATTGGATGAAGGCATCAGATAAGTCCTGGAAGCAACGAATCCTGCTTTGATCAAGGCTTAAGTACCACTTGGAGGGAGCACCCCTCAAGCTGTCCTGGAAGCAATGTATCATAAGCTTGTCATCCTCTACATGCGCAGCCATTTTTCAATAGTACATAATAAGGTGACTCTTAGGACACGAGTGGCCCTCATACCTATCGAAATCTGGGGTCTTGAACTTCGCAGGAATCACAAGACCCGACACCAAGCACATCTCCTTAGCAGTAGCACCAAAAACTTGGTCCCCTTCCATAGCCCTCAATCTCTTCTCAAGCATCTGGTAATTCTCCTTCATCCCTCTTATGTCTTCCTGTCTTTCCTCATCTTCGTCTGAAAAGTCCGGAGCATGTTGTTGATCCTCAAAGTAGGGTTGCACATGTGCACGAACGAGAGGAGGTGCAAACGTGTGAACCACTGGATGATTTTCATTGATGGTCGGTAGAGGAGCAGTCTGCTGAGCGGATGGTGCAAAACCAGGGGCGCCTTCCACCGTAGGCGTGAAACCGGGAGGTAAACCATAGGTTGGCCATGTTGTTGGTACCGTCCTTGCAGGTTGGGGTTCAATCGATGGGCCGACGATTTCTGAAACAACCGTCGTTTGGGTGTCTAACTTTGCCCTGATGACCTGTAATATCTCCATGACCTGACCCATGTTTCCACGTAGGTCTTCGAGCTCTGAGCTCACTCGCTCCAATTCATGCTCTTGGTCTGCCATTCTTTGACGAGCTCTGGCACGAGTATTATACTGGTGTTGAAAATTCAGCGTGAAACTGGAGGAAGAAAGGACAGAATGAGACTTTGTTTTTTGAAAATGTATGAATGCATGTGTGGATGCATCTTGTTTGCAAAACTCTTAGTTATCTTTATTATTTATTCCAGCAATGTTAGAATATAAGAACAACATGTAATAATTGAGACCCAAAATGACAACTTCCATTAATCAAAATCAAATTCGAATACAAAAGGATTTAACTTCAAGTACACATGATTCGAATACAAAAGACTTAAACACCAACAATTCAAATTCAAGTACAAGTAAACTTAAGTTCTGTCTCAGCTCTTATGATCGTAGCCAGATCTGTGGTGAGCTCATTCATCATTTTCTTGATAAACTTGACGAAATTGAAAACTTGAGGAGGTGTGTTTTCTGGACACATACACCAGTCCGCTTCCTGGAGTTTTTCTGGGAGTTCCAACATATTTAGGTTAACAAACCTAGCTAAGTTGCGGAACTTGCCATTCCATTCAACATAGAGCTCTTGGAGTTTCTGGATGACCTTTTGATCTTCATCTAAGGTTGCTCTAGCCTCTCTATACAACCTTTTCCAGTACACACAATCATTCTTTAGGAGTAAGTAGGCTGCATCACCTTCTTGGCTCTCCAAAACTGCAAACCTCCTAGTAGCTTCTTCCAACTGGTACCTGAGATGGTGACAGTTTCTTTCAGCTTCTTCCTTTTGGAGTATCTCGCGAGACAATTTTTCCTCGCATTTCTTCAGAGCGTCCCTCAAGTCACGGATTTGTGCCTCAAAGTCGAGCTTAATTTCTTTTTTATCCATAAGAGATTTATCCAACAGTCTCCCTAACTCACAGATCCTATACTCAGCTTTCTTGAGCTCTTCCTTCCTGGTTCGGATCATTGATGTGGAACCTAATAGGATATGATCAAGATCATCTTTCTGGTCTTCCAATAGCCGGGCTCTCTTGTTGCTATCCTCAAGTTCTTGGGCTTTTCCCTTACGTTCCTCTTTCAAATTATGATTTTCCAAGATAACTCGGTTCATCTGAATTCGTAATTCAGCATTCTCCACTTCGAGCTCCTTAACCTTAGTAGCAAGTTTCTCCATGTCCTCAGGGAGTATGGGCTCGGGCTCAGGAGTTTTAGGAAAAGCTGGAGCCTTTAGGATAAATGGCAACTGGATTTTCTCAACTCTTTCTTTCACCCATTGCGTGTAAGGTTCTTTGGCAAGAACGTTTCTTTTTCCAAACTCTTTACCTTTTCTTACAACCTTTAACCAAGCCTTTCGTACTGCTCTTACATCAGGATTGCTGGCTTGGATGTCAGAGAGCACAAATGGCTGTAAGTCCTTTGCGTCAGGAGGACCATCCATGGAGTAACCGTGTTGTAATCGAGATAACATAGGGTTATAGTTGATGCAACCCTTGGTTCCCAACAACGGTACATTAGGAAATTCCCCACAACTGACTATAATGTCTGGGGTTTCCCACTCTCGGATATACCATCTGATGGAACTTGCGGTGAGAGAAGCTAATTTCTGGGGAGACTTAAGTTCTTTTGCCACAAAAGGACCTTCTTCGGGCATGTGTTGCATGAACCAAGTGTAAAGCAACGGAGCACAACACAACAACATTCCACCCCTCTTTTCATGTCGAGCGTGAAGGGCATAGTAAAAGTCAGCTAGGAGAAATGGTACTGGATTGCCAGAGAGAAAGACTTCTATGGCCACTTGATCCACAAATTTTTCAACATTTGGGAAGAGCACAATCCCATGGATCAATAAAGCCAACACAGCATAGAATGCATTCCAATTTCCACTTTTCTTGAACTTCGGGGCTAAATCTTCTAAAAATATTGCGGCAAAACCTTTGCAACCCCCTTTTTCAACCCAATTGTCTCGAATAGTCGGGACATTGATACTTAGGGCTGAAGCTATCTTCTTTGGGCCCATATCTTCTTCGAGCTTTGGAAACGGATTAAAATCTTTCAACTTGAGACCCACGATCCTCTCAACTTCTTCCAAAGTAGGAGCTAGCTGGAAATCAGCGAATGTGAAACAGCGTAGAGGTGGATCATAATATTGTGCCAGAGAGCCAATAATTCCATAGTCAGCTTTCTTATTTAGAAGGCTCAAAATTTTCCCATAGCTTTTTCCAAACTCATCACGTCTGCTGAGAGACAAATCAGAGATCAAATCCTTCAGACTGTCCAACTTAGGTTCCTTGTACTTAAGTGTGAAAGTGTGTCTCATTGAAGTTGTCATTTTCAAGTTCTCAATTCCTGAAACAAATAAGAGACAACTAAGAGCTTGCTTTTTTATGATGTTGATGCAATGTATGAATGTAATGCATTTTTTTTGTATAGGTTCAATAGGCTTAAGGCATGGATAAGTCTGATTGCTTTGTATGGAACATGGTTCTCACCAGGTATGGTCTAAGGGTTTTTTTTTTGAAAAAGTTCCTAGAGGCATGGATCCATTAGACTGTTTGCTACCTGCGGCAACTTACTTACCGGGCATCAACTCCATCTAAAGAATCTACTCTAAGTGAGGTTCTCGCATCGATCCAACGAGAAATACATCTCGGAGACCCACACTACGCAACCATCTTTCCTAGTTGGGCAAAGAACTAAGGTTCTACAAATGGTTCTCAGAGTCATGGACCCTAAAGAAAATATCGAAGCTTACGGCAACTTACTTGCCGAGCGACAACATCCTCTCAAGAACTAAGGTTCTACAAATGGTTCTCATAGTCATGGACCCTAAAGAAAATATCGAAGCTTACGGCAACTTACTTGCAATCAGAGTATCCAAGTACCAAACCATAATCGAACCAATACGACAGATTCATATCAATATGACAATAGAGATAGTAAAAACAATAAAGAAAAGCCACATAGGTAATCAAACAAAGGCACACAAACGACCTAACTAGGCTTGACTCACTTAGGGATGTTCTTGTCCCCAGCAGAGTCGCCATCTGTCGCACCTCGAAAAAATGGGGATACGACTTCAAAGCGAAGCGCGATCGCACGCTCGCAATGATGGACTGAACAGAGTCACCACCGAACTTTATTTATTCCTAAAAAGGAAAGGGGAAATATCGATAAAACCCAAGACAAAAGAAAGGATAAGATATGGTCATCGCAACCAATATCAGGGTTCGAGAGTCGATTACGCAAGGGGAAGGTATTAGCACCCCTTACGTCCGTTGTACTCAACGGGAACCATTAGGTTAGTCGTGTGCGTTAGTGTTAGTTGAAATATTAGGCTTTTCGAATTATTAGGTGGGAAAGAAAGAAAGGATGAGAAGAGAATGTTTTTGGATTTTTGACGAAGGACTAAACCTAAGTTTTTTATTAGTGGGCCTGACAAGATTTACGAATCCTGCTCCTACGTATCTCAAAAGAGAAATCAAGGCTTACGTAGTTCTGGGTAGAAAAATGTTTGTTTGTTGGTCGATTTTAGCGAAAGCCATATTGTATTAATCGACGAAAACATTGTTTTACCCAAAACAGATGAGGAGTGGACGCATACCACACATCGAACGGATTTATAAATCTACATTCGGAAAAGCGTCATTTATCTCTACTCAACAATCGTGGCCGAAACATTGTTTTGTATCACTTAAGACAATATATCTTTCGTTTATGAAAAAGGTTTTCGATTAATCGCACGGCGGCAAAAAAAGAGTTTGATTGGTTGGATGTATTTTGAGTGATGGCGAGAGCTTGGATGAGCGAGATATACATCTCGAATCCTAGTCTCAGGAGTGCACGGTATACACCATGTTCCATTTCCATCTTTATTGAAAAAGTATTAAGGTAGGAATTAGGTATTTTGAAGTTTGAAAGACGAGTACTTGTGACCTACAAGCTCTTACAGCTTGGGTCTAATACTCGGGACTACGTCTGGACATTCCACCCAGGCAGTCTGTTTCTTTCCAATATTGCTAAGAAAATGATTCGGATATTTATGAATGTTTTGGAGGGAAGACGAATATTTATGGCTTGCAAGCTCTTACAGCTTGAGCCTAATATTCGGGATTACGACTGGACATTCCATCCAGGTAATCTTTTTCTTCCAACTTTATTAAGAAAATGGTTTAGATATTCATAACTATTTTGGAGAGAAGACGAATATTTATGGCTTGCAAGCTCTTACAGCTTGAGCCTAATATTCGGGATTACGACTGGACATTCCATCCAGGTAACCTTTTTCTTCCAACTTTTATTTAGAAAATGATTTTGAATATTGGAGTGTTAAAGAGAAGACGAATATTAACGGCTTGCAAGCTTTTACAGCTTGAGCCTAATATTCGGGATTACGACTGGACATTCCATCCAGGTAACCTTTTTCTTCCAACTTTTATTTAGAAAATGATTTTGAATATTAGAGTGTTAAAGAGAATACGAATATTAACGGCTTGCAAGCTCTTACAACTTGAGCCAAATATTCGGGATTACGACTGGACATTCCATCCAGGTAACCTTTTTCTTTCAACTTTTATTTAGAAAATGATTTGAATATTAAATTAAAACAAATAAAGTACCGAGGTTTGAAATTATTGAAAATTAAGTTGATGTTGCTTAAGAGCTCATTGTAAGAAGGCCCAAGAGTAAGCCATGTGAGGTTGACGGCGATGCTTAAAAGCAATCGACTTACAAGGGTGTGGAAATGGGCTCGACATTGAATCGAGAATTAAATGATATTTATCATAATTTTTTTTGAACGGTTTTTTTTATCAATGAAATTGAGATGATTTATCATGATTAAAACACAACTCACACATAAAAATAAATGATTTGTACAAACGAAGTAGCAAGCACGAGTAAAGAAAGAATAATCACCTAAGTTATATTAAAAATAATAATGAAAAAAAAATAATAATGAATAAACAATAGAAACATGTTAGTTAAGTAGTAAGACCATATAATCAAATGTGAGAATTAAAGAAAATGCGAGAAAATCCAAAATGTTAAAAAAAAAAAAAAACCAAAACAAACACACCTGGGTATCGAACCCAGGACCAAAGATGAAGAGGGTTATCTCCACCTTCACCAAACCATGACTTGCTTACTGCTATATTAAGACCAAACAAAACTAAATTCTAACCGAGAACTCCCCAAGGAAGAAAACGAGAAGGCCCAAGCATGAGCCGCTGGGCTGGGGGTAACTAAAGCCCAAAAATCCTAAGCTCCAAACTCGGGTCAAAAGAGGCCCATTCCAAAATATCCCCCTCGTGTGAACGGAGAAAAAAAAATCCCAACGGTCACCCTAGCCGCATGGCTGTTGGGTGACGGAACAAGGGATACGGTTAATCTGGCGAGATATGAAGGGTTAGCAAGGGAGATGAATGTCATCAATGACATTAATGCTATGGTGCCAGTCCCAAAACACAAATCCTCCTCCCAATATTCACAGGATTAAAACAGTGACTGTTGATAAAACCAGCTAGATTCGTACACCACCAATCATAAAAACCGGTATTGAGAGTTCTCAAAACAAACTTCAACACAGACACAACCTTCTGGATCTAAAAGGAGAGCGAGCTATGACTCAAGAATTCGCTCGAATCGCAAGCAGGGCGCCGACAAAGCAAACAAACGAAAAACCAAGAATCAATAAAGCAAAGCGGAGTTTCTACCTTCTTGGAGGTTAGAAGAAAGAAATGAAAGAGAGAAAACTTTACCGGAGGCTTACGATTGGAAAGTGTATCTGAAGTGAGTATTTTCGCTCTGCCGGTTATCTCTCGTTCTACCTTCTCCTCTTCTTGATCTTTTAGGGTTTTTTCTTTTTGAATTGTAGCCACCGATTTTTCATCCTCCTTTACTGATTCTCTCCCCCCTATTTATGTTCTGCCGATTAGGGTTTCAATTGGTGTCTTTGGTATTCCAGAAGAGTATCTTTGCAGATTACTTTGGATGTACTCATAATCGAATTGCCCTGTTTAATGCTAAACCCGAAAATGATATTCTGAGCTCGTGCTTTCTTCTTCATTTTTGTCTCTATTCCATTTTGGGAATTTGTTTAAAAAAATTACTGCCTTGCTGATTGCTTTATGTTACTGCAGTGAAAAAATTATTGAAGATTCAAGAGCGGTTTGGTTCAGGTTCAATGGTCTGTTATGGACGTTTGGGTTCAATTGTGTACTGGTTTTGTTTGGACTTGTTGATGCGGATTGTTGGTTATTGCTGCTGCAGTTGTGATGTTTGCTGCTGAGGAGAAGGCGTATTCATCATATTTGTAGAAGACCTAGGTGAATTAACATATGGAATTGGTGAAGCTGTTGTATTGTCTGTCCTGTTTTTTTTCGATTCCAATTGGCTTTAACCATTTGCCTTTTATTGTTTGTTGCAGACTCAAGCTCCGATATAGCTACTTCTTTGTCATGTACAATGGCAGCAATGTATTCCTGGTTTTTATGTTAACCACTGCATTTATTTTGGACCATTGAGCTGCAATCATTTCAACTTCTTCAACTCTCAAAGAATGTATTATAGTTAACCACTTAAACTTCTGAATGTGAAGGCTCTGTGGACAGGGACGAGTCTGTGCCATAATTCCAAAGCCAACTGAGGTTCTTAGTTTCTCACATATCATATTTATATCTTCAATTGGAGACTTGACAGAGTCCTGCATTGAAGCATGGGAACAAACAGATAAGGTTGAACTTTCAGTTGCAGTGAATCTTTCATTGTTACGGCTAATGTTGAAGAATCTTTAGCCAACTCCGTCTGAGCATTCTCTTTGATTGTCAAAACTTGTAAGTAGGCATTATCTTCTGAAGCTACCTTGGTCTCTATCTAGTTTCACTTGCTTTGGCTCCACTTTCTTGGATCCTTTGCATTGTTTGACATTGGTTCTATTTGATGGCAGGTTGGAGGTTTTGGCCAGGTGACATGGTGGACCGGAAACAAAGAAATTGGTTGTAGTTTCCAAGAGCACACTCTTATGATGTTGGTGCAGTTGGTAGCATTTTAAACATATCTTGTTTTACTGCAGGAACATGTGTCGAAGTGAGTGCGAAAACCAAAATTCATGTGCATTACTTTGTCAAATTCACCATGTATGTGCCATGTTTGATCATGATTTGGTTGATGCCGTTGTGATTTCACTATGGCTTTGTTGCAGGGTGATGACAGGATGCAAGTGTAAGGCTTGTCATGGTAAGTTCAAGACCAAATCCAAGTGTATTCTTTTGTCCATTTGGTTCAAGAAGCATCGAATGTCGACGGCTTGAAACTTTGCTTCCTTGTATATTGACAGATACTGTCCTGCGACTCTTTCGTTGTTGATGATATTTCTTCAACTCACCAGTTGCAACTGTAACCTTAGAATACATAAGATTCACCGACTTGGAGCTGACATAAATGCCGGAAAAAAATACAGGGTTATGTACTGTCATTCTCATTGAACAATTCACTGTCAACCTCTTAGTTGGAACTCCAGTTATGTCTGACCCTTCCTTACACTTTTATGTGATTTTTTCCTTTTTATTTCTACTAATAAATCTTTGAATCTTCATTTGAAATTTGGTTTTGGGTACTGCTGCTGATGATGGAGCTGGAAGCATTCCAACAGAACTTTGTGGAAGACCGACAGTCCTTGTTGGAGAAGTACACTTTAGATTATTCGATCCAAGCTTGTCAAAACTATCCTTTGACTCTTCAGTTCCATTAAGGCTTGTATAATCTTCTGATTGGGACATCCGTGGTCTTTTCGAACCTGAACTGTTACTCCTATTAGATTTTGATGATTTACGTTGCAATGGTACACCTTCCATTGTGGAAGTAATTAGACCATAATTTTTGCCATTACCGCTGAGCTTATTTTTGACCAAATCTTCGCACTTGATATGGGGAAGCTGATTGGAACTTTTACATGGTTGAGTCTTTAGAAATTCAGTACAGGAAGAAAACTCAGCAGAATTTTTCATATTTGCAACATCATTTTGGAACGAAATAGAGTGAGCGGGTTGAAGGTTCTATTAGGAATTGGAAAGTGATGTTGAAACCTTCTGTTATGATATTGATGTGTTGTTGAACTCTTTTTTGGAATGAATTATTGGAATGCTTGAATTTAGATTCTTGATGTAGCTTTGATTGTTCATTAAGATTGTATTTGTAGGATTTATGTAATATGATGAACTTGTAAGAAAATGTTGTGAAATGCAATTTGGAACATGACTTTGTAATTTATGGAAATGTTGTAATGCTTGTGTAATGTCATGGTTTTATGATTTATGCGCTTTGAGCGCAAATGTATTTTGGAATTGGAATGAAATTGACAAATGCAATGGTTATTTAGTGTCGGAAACTTATGACATTTACATGAATAAATGGTTGTAACAAACTTGGTTCGAATGAAATGAGTTTGTGGTTATAGAAATGGATATGGATTTTAGAAATAATCTAAGACTCATCTCAATGTCAATTAAAAAAAAACCAATAAAACCAAATAAAATCAAATTAATCTATAATTTGTTAAAGTTACTTTGATATCAATTCTAACATTTATTTGAAAATTAAAATCAATTAGAGTTTGAATCATTAGTAAAAAAAAACAATTAAGATTAACTTGAAATTTGGAATTAGATTTACTTTTAAATTAAATTAAAATTGAAAATTAAAAAAAGTCAAATAACTAAAATCCATTTTGCAATCAAAAAACACCATGATAAAAAAGCTAGATAATAACCAATGTTTGGAAATGGATGATTGTCTTTGGTCATGAATGTATGCAAATGAATTTTAGGCCAAGTGCCAAATAAAAAATGAAAAAATGGAAAAAATTCAGGATCAAAATTGGGGTATGACAGTTGCCCCTATTTAAGTATCTTCAACTAGAGAATATGAAGCAGGACACTCTTCATATGATCATAGTGGGAGATGGTTAAATACTAAGGAGACCCGAATTTTGATCCTGAATCCCTATGACATGATGTGATATGATATGATATGATATGACATGATATGCATGGATGCATGATTTTTTGTAATTTTATCTGCTAGGGATATGGTAGACCCTTGACAGGAGATGCTACTAGACAGACCAACCTGTGGGGAATGCTGATGGTCCACAGGGAGAAAGACAAATGGTAAAAAAAAAACAAGTTTGCTGGGGAAGACAGTCCTGCTGGAGAATCAGACACACACTGGGGAGTAATCGAAGTGGAATTTGATAAGCAGTACTCAGAATACAAGGGATTTCGGTAGTAAGTTCACATATGACTTACTAAACCCGAATAAAGGAAAAGATGCTACAACAAATTCATATATGACCTGACAACGTTGGGGAATATCAAGAAGTTCTGACAGCAGGTTCAGGTATGACCTAACAAGCTCGGAAAAATTCAAGAAGAGTGTATCAACAGGTTCATATAGGACCTGGTAATACTGGAATGAAAGCTCGACAGTAGGTTCATATATGACTTGACAACACTGAAACAATCATAGAGAAGGACTCTTCAGAAAAGGTTCATATATGACCTAACACTGGAATAAGGTTCAACAATAGGTTCATATATGACCTGAATAGTATTGAACAAACAAAGGGAAAAAATCTTCAGAACAGGTTCATATATGACCTGACACCGGAATAAAGTTCAACAACAGGTTCATATATGACCTGAATAGTACTGAACAAACATAGGGAAAAAATCTTCAGAACAGGTTCATATATGACCTGACACTGGAATAAGGCTCAACAACAGGTTCATGTATGACCTGAATAGTATTGAACAACAGGGAAAAACTCTTCAGAACAGGTTCAAGTATGACCTGACACTGGAATAAAAGCTCAATAACAGGTTCATACATGACCTGAATAGTATTGAACAAAAGGAAAAACTTCAGAACAGGTTCAAGTATGACCTGACACCGGAATAAAGCTCAACAACAGGTTCATACATGACCTGAATAGTATTGAACAAACAGAGAAAAAATCTTCAGAACAGGTTCAAGTATGACCTGACATCGGAATAAAGCTCAACAACAGGTTCATATATGACCTGAATAGTATTTAACAAACAGAGAAAAAAAATCTTCAGTACAGGTTCATATATGACCTGACACCGGAATAAAGCTCAACAACAGGTTCATATATGACCTGAATAGTATTGAACAAACAGAGAAAAAAATCTTCAGTACAGGTTCATGTATGACCTGACACCGGAATAAAGCTCAACAACAGGTTCATACATGACCTGAATAGTATTGAACAAAAGGAAAGAACTTCAGAACAGGTTCAAGTATGACCTGATACCGGAATAAGGCTCAACAACAGGTTCATATATGACCTGAATAGTATTGAACAAAAGGAAAAACTTCAGAACAGGTTCAAGTATGACCTGACACCGGAATAAAGCTCAACAATAGGTTCATATATGACCTGAATGGTATTGAACAAAAATTGGATTTGAAAATGACTGCGAAAACCGGATGTGGGTTTAAGGGCACCAAATACAAACTGGAATCAAAGGTCATAGGATCATAGGATCGACAACAAGACCTGAGTCAATGCAAAATGAGCACGAAGTACATTTCGGCTATGCATGATTTGAATTTCCTTTTATGCATGATATATGAATGATCATGATTATGAGAATGCTGACACTGGGCAGATCGGGAGTTTGTAGGGACTGTTTACAGAGATTCTGATTCCTCAACACCAATACTCATACCCGTACAATTAACAGGCGCATCCAGAGGAGAAACTATCATGATTGACAGTTATAAACAACCAAAGGTCCATCCTTCTAGAGGATCAATGAGTTATATTCCATGGGGACTTTTGTTGGTGATCCAGGAATATTTATGCAACTTCGAGGCTTTCGGGGAAACAAATGATTTTCCTTTGATTTTCACATATATCAAAGTAATTTTGTTCTTTTTACTAAATTCCAAATTCTCTTTCAAGTTTCAAAACTTCATTATTAACAAATAAATGACATTTTGCATAACAAAGAAAAGCGTAGATGAACACAAACTAACAATGATTGGGAAAACTTGTATTTTATTCAAGAATGGTAGCACACAAATGGCGTAGCTCCATAGAGTGTTACAATTTTTGGAAAATGGCAATAAGGAAAAGTTTACATTGAATTCAGTGACCACTAACATCCTTAATAGGTATGATTCCCCCAAAACCTTGCTCCTAAGGGGAGTGATTGGATTAATCTTCCACCTCAAATTCTTCGGTGTTAATCAATAACAACTGACGCAGTTTATGCCTTTTGCCCCTAACTTTTGCCTGGATCGCCCTTTCGGGTTTATTTTCAATCCACCGGGACGCTCGTTTTTGCCTAAGTCGCCTTTTCAGGTTTTCAACTTAGCGAGCTACCATTTTTATTCATCCCTAACTTTTGCCTGGACCGCCCCTTCGGGTTTTCAGTCCACCGGGATACCCTTTTTTGCCTAAATCGCCCTTTCAGGTTTTCGATTTAGCGGGTTTTTATTAGGCATAGTATTTTTTAACTGCATCAGAGTTCACGGGGTGTGAGAGCTCTTCATCATCCATAGTTGTGAGAATCAAGGCGCCTCCGGAGAAGGCTTTCTTCACAACATATGGGCCTTCATAATTGGGAGTCCACTTCCCACGTGAGTCCTTGTGTATTGGCAAGATCTTCTTAAGCACGAGGTCTCCTTCTCTGAATTCCCGAACACGTACTTTCTTGTCAAAAGCCCTTTTAAGCCGTTTCTGGTATAACTGTCCATGGCACAAAGAAGTCATTCGCTTCTCATCTATGAGGTTCAACTGATCAAATCTATTTTGAATCCACTCAGCCTCTTCTAGCTTGGTCTCCATCAAGATTCTCATTGAAGGTATCTCTACTTCAATTGGGAGAACTGCTTCCATCCCATATACCAGAGAAAACGGGGTTGCCCTTGTTGAAGTGCGGACGGAAGTCCGGTATCCATGCAGTGCGAAGGGTAGCATTTCATGCCAATCCTTATAGGTTTTCACCATTTTTTGCAGGATTTTCTTGATGTTTTTATTAGCGGCTTCAACAACACCATTCATCTTTGGACGATAGGGTGAAGAATTATGGTGCTCAATCTTGAAGCTCTCGCATAATTCTTTCATGGTCTTATTGTTCAGATTCGTCCCATTATCTGTGATGATCCGGTTTGGAATCCCATAACGGCAAATGATCTCTTTCTTGAGGAACCGTGCAACCACTTGTTTTGTCACATTAGCGTAAGAGGTGGCTTCTACCCATTTGGTAAAGTAATCAATGGCAACCAGGATGAAACGGTGACCATTGGAAGCTTTAGGCTCGATGGCGCCAATCATGTCGATGCCCCACATTGAGAAAGGCCAAGGTGACGTCAAAACATTTAGCAGGGTCGGAGGCACGTGTACCTTGTCGGCATAGATTTGACATTTATGACATTTTCTAGCATAATTGAAGCAGTCGGATTCCATGGTCAACCAGTAATAACCAGCTCTCAAAATCTTCTTGGCCATGGGATGCCCATTGGCATGAGTTCCAAAGGATCCTTCATGAATCTCTTTGATCAACAGGTCTGCTTCACGTCCATCCACGCATCTGAGCAGAATCATGTCGTGATTTCTCTTGTACAACACACCATTGCTTAAGAAGAATTTGGATGCTAACTTCCTCAATGTTTTCTTGTCAAGGGTTGTTGCATCTGTTGGATATTCTTGATTTTTCAAAAAGCATTTGATGTCGTGAAACCAGGGTTTACCATCAGCTTCCTCTTCAACTGACTGGCAGTAGGCAGGCTCAACTTTCCGCTCGATCTGAATGAGAGGTGCTTCATTATGGAATCTGACTTGGTACATTGAAGCCAACATAGCCAAAGCATCAGCAATTTGATTCTCAGTTCTCGGGATATGACGGAAGGTGATTTCGTCAAAGTATTTTATTAATTCTATGACATAGGCACGATATGGGATCAACTTGGTATCACGAGTTTCCCATTCGCCCTTGACTTGGTATATCACCAAGGCTGAGTCTCCATATACTTCGAGGGTTTTGATTCGGAGATCAATTGCTGCTTCAATGCCTAGGATGCACGCCTCGTATTCTGCTATATTATTTGTGCAATCAAAACACAACCTTGCTGTGAAAGGAATGTATCCACCATTTGGATTCAACAGGACAGCTCCTACGCCATGCCCTATGTGATTGGAGGAACCATCAAACATGAGCTTCCACCGAGATCCGGGTTCAGGTCCTTCATCAGGTCCTGGGATTTCACAATCCTTTACTACCATAATGTCTTCAGCAGGGAAGTCAAATTTCAACGACTGGTAATCTTCAACGGGCTGGTTTGCCAGGTAATCAGACAACACACTTCCTTTAATGGCTTTCTGAGATACATATTGGATGTCATACTCAGATAGTAACATCTGCCAACGGGCGAGTCTTCCAGTTAAAGCAGGCTTTTCAAAGATATACTTTATTGGATCCATTTTTGAGATCAACAAAGTAGTGTGGCAAATCATGTATTGTCTTAGACGACGAGCGGCCCATGCTAAAGCGCAACAAGTTTTCTCTAAGAGTGAATATCGGGATTCACAATCGGTAAACCTCTTACTCAGATAATAGATAGCATGTTCCTTTCGACCGGTTTCGTCATGTTGTCCCAACACACATCCCATTGATTTTTCAAGCACAGTTAAGTACATAAAGAGTGGTTTCCCCTGGACAGGTGGAATTAGAATAGGGGGCTCTTGCAGGTATTGTCCGATTTTCTCAAAAGCCATTTGACAGTCAGAGTTCCATTCGACTGCTTGATCTTTTCGAAGCAATTTGAAGATAGGCTCACATGTGGCCGTCATATGTGAGATAAACCTCGAGATATAATTCAAACGTCCCAGGAAGGCTCTAACCTCTCGCTCGGTGCGTGGAGCAGGCATCTCTTGTATAGCTCGGACCTTGTCGGGGTCCACCTCAATTCCTCGTTGACTAACAATGAAACCAAGCAACTTCCCTGAACGAACACCGAACGTGCATTTTGCAGGGTTTAATCGTAATCTAAATTTTCTGAGGCGTTCAAATAGCTTCTTCAGATGGCTCATATGATCCTCTTCATTCTGAGATTTAGCGATCATGTCGTCAACATAAACCTCTATCTCCTTGTGCATCATATCATGGAAAAGAGTGACCATAACTCTTTGGTAAGTTGCCCCGGCATTTTTGAGACCGAAAGGCATCACCTTGTAGCAAAATGTGCCCTAAGGGGTAATAAAAGTGGTCTTCTCCATGTCATCTGGAGCCATCTTGATTTGATTATAACCTGAGAATCCGTCCATAAAGGAGAAGACTGCGAACTTAGCAGTGTTGTCTACCAGAGTGTCAATATGTGGCAGGGGGAAATCATCCTTCGGACTTGCTTTGTTTAAATCCCTATAATCAACACACATCCTGACCTTGCCATCCTTTTTTGGTACAGGTACTATGTTAGCTACCCATTGAGGGTACTTTGCAACTGCTAGAAAACCGGCATCAAATTGACGTTTCACCTCGTCACAAATCTTTAGAGCCATGTCGGGTCTCGCTCTTCGGAGCTTCTGTTTCACTGGTGGACAATCTGGCTGTAACGGTAGCTTATGGACCACAATATCAGTATCTAAACCTGGCATATCCTGATACGACCAAGCAAATACATCTACATATTCATGTAGCAACTTGATCAATCTTTCTTTGATGCTTGCCTCAAGTGTAGTCCTAACTTTGACCTCTTTCTTGTCTTCCTCGGTGCCAAGGTTGATTGTTTCCACTGGTTCTTGATGCGGCTGAAGGGCCTTTGACTCGTGCTCTAGCATCCTTTCTAATTCTTCAGGGAAATCACAATCTTCCTCACTATCCTCTTCCGCTTGGTAGATGGGGAGTTCAAAATTATAGGAAGTAGTGGGGTCATCGAATTCAACTGGTTTATTGATTATTCTGCATGTTTTTTAATGAGGGTTTTTTTTAGTAAAATGGAAATAAAAAGCAAAAGAAATAAAAAATATTTTTGTAGTTTTTGAAAGCGTTGCCATTTTAAGGAAAGAAAAACAAAGTAAATGAACGACAAGAATTTGAACAAAATGCTCTTTATTTGTCATAATGATATTTTTTGAAATTCAAAAGGGGCCCTACAAATGATCCATTAGCCTTGGGCAGAGCTAAGGATTTTCAAAACCACAAAGGAAAACAAAAATTACTTTGACACAGGAAAAACTTTTGGAATCTCAACTGCTTCCCAATTTGTTAGGGATGCTTCGCATCGGTATATCAGGTTTGATGTTTCTCCATCTTCAGTGTCATCTTCCACTGCTCCAACTTGATCTCCATGGATAAATCCTTTGCTCAGGAAAACTTCTTGTATGCTCCGCACACGGTCCTTTGCAGGGACCAGGGCTCCTCCATTATCAGAAGGCTTGTACCCCAAACCAAAACGGTCATTTTTCTCATTGACATTGATGACTTTCCCCCAACCTGCAGGGCCTCCACTTTCAATTGCTGATTTTGCGCTCTTCAAAGAGGCGAATGACAAACTGGTTTTCTCAACAGGATCCTTAACTTCTTCAAGTGTGGCATTGGATATTTCAAGTGCTTGAAAAGAGGTTTCTAAGGCATCCTCATCGGCCTCAATATAACGGAAAGAGGAGAGTTGACGGATGATAAAATCTTCTTCACCTGAGACAATGACGAGCTTGTTATCGACAACGAACTTCATCTTTTGATGCAGAGTAGAAGTCACTGCCCCAGCAGCATGTATCCATGGGTGTCCCAAAAGGCAGCTATAAGCTGGATTTATGTCCATGACTTGGAAATTGATGGGGAATACATGCGGTCCGATCTGTATTGGTAGCTCTACCTCCCCAACTACTGTCCTTCGAGAGCCATCAAATGCTTTCACCACAAGCGCACTAGGTTTCAACTCCGAACCTTGGTAAGATAATTTAGCAAGTGCCCTCTTTGGTAGGACATTGAGGGATGATCCAGTGTCAACTAAAACTCTGGCCAGAGCATCTTCTTGGCACTTTATGGATACATGCAAAGCGCGGTTGTGATTCTTCCCCTCCTTGGGTAACTCTTCATTGCTGAAGCTTAGAGTGTTGCAGGCTGTGATATTGGCGACCACTCCATCGAATTGGCCGACCGTTATATCTTGGGTAACATGAGCCTGAGCAGGCACTTTCAACAGAGCCTCCCTATGAGCTTCGAAATTCAGAAGCAACGACAAGATAGATATTTTTGATGGTGTTTGATGTAACTGATCAACTATCTTGTAGTCAGATTTCTTTATTATCCTTAGGAACTCACTTGCTTCATCTGTTTGCGCAGCCGGCTGTGCCCCTCCATGTTCTGGGGTAGGATTTACATTTGCAACTCCCCTTGTTGGCTCTTGAGGGTTCACATTAAAATCGGGAGTATAAATCCGACCATTGCGGGTCATCCTGCTTGTCCCTGCGATGTTAGTGACGTCAGTGTCAACATTCTCCAAAACTTCCTTACTTTCAGCAATTTTGGGCTTTCCATCTACCATTCCATCCACCACTGTTATGTCGTACTTCCAGGGTACCGCCTTGGTGCTTTCAAAAGGAAATGGGGTAGGCATGCAAACTACCACGGGTGACGGATGAACAACGTCTCTTCTGTGATAAGTTACCTCAAACGGTTCTGGTATATTAAAAACGGGTTCAATGACTGAAACTTCCTCATTTATTGTTGGACCAAAAATTTGTAAAACACCTTGATTCATCAAATTCTGAATGTCATTTCGTACCACTTTACACCCTTTTGGATGAATGGCACATTCCTCACAGTTGTCGTGACATGTGTCAATCAATCTAGCCCCCACCAATCCTGCATGAAGCGCTAGCAGCGGAGTTTTAACATCTTCCACGTTTTTGATTATACACACATCAGAAGCATCCTCGACGGCATTAACATCACCATGTGCTGGCAAAGGGTTGCTCTTGACATTGGGTCCGACGTCTCGAAATGAAAGAATCTTCTTCTCAACCAGGTCTCGCACAATATGCTTTAAAGCATAACATCCTTCTAAATCATGTCCAGGGGCACCCCCATGGAAAGGACAATGGGCGTCTGGATTGTACCATGGAGGTAAAGGATTTGGTGGAGGACCCAAAGATCTGGGAGTCACCAACCCTTTCTGTAGTAATGATGGGTACAATTCAGTGTATGTCATAGGGATTGAAGCAAACGGAAGTCTACCTCTCTGTACCCTATTTTGATTTTGAGGATTTTGTGGACGAGGAGCCTGTGCCCTCGGCTGTTGATAAGCAGGTGGCGCTGGCGCTTGCTGGTATATCGGCGCTTGTTGAGCGGGTTGATAAACATGAGCTTGTGATTGGTTAAAATTTGGTGTGACTACTGCCACATATGGTTGTTGAACATATTGTACTGGATAAATCGGTTGTTGTTGAGCAAATTGGTGTTGTTTCTTCCATGAATGACTCCTCCTTTGACTGGTTGACACTGCATTTGTATCACCCTCCTTCTTTCTTTGAAACCCTCCAGGAAACTTTTTGGCATTACTACCAGATGTTTCAGAGGTAGTCACCATCTTTCCATTCTTCAATCCCATCTTGACCTTTATGCCCACGGCGACCAGATCAGAGAAGCTCGCAGATACACTACTCACCATTCTTTCATAGAACACAGGTTTGACTGTATCCATGAACCAATCTGCTAACTCCTTCTCAGCCAGAGGTGGTTCGACTTGCGAGGCCACTTCCCTCCATCGTTGCGCGTATTCCTTAAAAGACTCCTTGTCTTTCTGGGACATGCTGAGCAGTTGTCTCCTATCTGGGGCCATATCCATGTTATACTTGTAATGTTGGATGAAGGCATCAGATAAGTCCTGGAAGCAACGAATCCTGCTTTGATCAAGGCTTAAGTACCACTTGGAGGGAGCACCCCTCAAGCTGTCCTGGAAGCAATGTATCATAAGCTTGTCATCCTCTACATGCGCAACCATTTTTCGATAGTACATAATAAGGTGACTCTTAGGACACGAGTGGCCCTCATACCTATCGAAATCTGGGGTCTTGAACTTCGCAGGAATCACAAGACCCGACACCAAGCACATCTCCTTAGCAGTAGCACCAAAAACTTGGTCCCCTTCCATAGCCCTCAATCTCTTCTCAAGCATCTGGTAATTCTCCTTCATCCCTCTTATGTCTTCCTGTCTTTCCTCATCTTCGTCTGAAAAGTCCGGAGCATGTTGTTGATCCTCAAAGTAGGGTTGCACATGTGCACGAACGAGAGGAGGTGCAAACGTGTGAACCACTGGATGATTTTCATTGATGGTCGGTAGAGGAGCAGTCTGCTGAGCGGATGGTGCAAAACCAGGGGCGCCTTCCACCGTAGGCTTGAAACCGGGAGGTAAACCATAGGTTGGCCATGTTGTTGGTACCGTCCTTGCAGGTTGGGGTTCAATCGATGGGCCGACGATTTCTGAAACAACCGTCGTTTGGGTGTCTAACTTTGCCCTGATGACCTGTAATATCTCCATGACCTGACCCATGTTTCCATGTAGGTCTTCGAGCTCTGAGCTCACTCGCTCTAATTCATGCTCTTGATCTGCCATTCTTTGACGAGCTCTGGCACGAGTATTATACTGGTGTTGAAAATTCAGCGTGAAACTGGAGGAAGAAAGGACAGACTGAGACTCTGTTTTTTGAAAATGTATGAATGCATGTGTGGATGCATCTTGTTTGCAAAACTCTTAGTTATCTTTATTATTTATTCCAGCAATGTTAGAATATAAGAACAACATGTAATAATTGAGACCCAAAATGACAACTTCCATTAATCAAAATCAAATTCGAATACAAAAGGATTTAACTTCAAGTACACATGATTCGAATACAAAAGACTTAAACACCAACAATTCAAATTCAAGTACAAGTAAACTTAAGTTCTGTCTCAGCTCTTATGATCGTAGCCAGATCTGTGGTGAGCTCATTCATCATTTTCTTGATAAACTTGACGAAATTGAAAACTTGAGGAGGTGTGTTTTCTGGACACATACACCAGTCCGCTTCCTGGAGTTTTTCTGGGAGTTCCAACATATTTAGGTTAACAAACCTAGCTAAGTTGCGGAACTTGCCATTCCATTCAACATAGAGCTCTTGGAGTTTCTGGATGACCTTTTGATCTTCATCTAAGGTTGCTCTAGCCTCTCTATACAACCTTTTCCAGTACACACAATCATTCTTTAGGAGTAAGTAGGCTGCATCACCTTCTTGGCTCTCCAAAACTGCAAACCTCCTAGTAGCTTCTTCCAACTGGTACCTGAGATGGTGACAGTTTCTTTCAGCTTCTTCCTTTTGGAGTATCTCGCGAGACAATTTTTCCTCGCATTTCTTCAGAGCGTCCCTCAAGTCACGGATTTGTGCCTCAAAGTCGAGCTTAATTTCTTTTTTATCCATAAGAGATTTATCCAACAGTCTCCCTAACTCACAGATCCTATACTCAGCTTTCTTGAGCTCTTTCTTCCTGGTTCGGATCATTGATGTGGAACCTAATAGGATATGATCAAGATCATCTTTCTGGTCTTCCAATAGCCGGGCTCTCTTGTTGCTATCCTCAAGTTCTTGGGCTTTTCCCTTACGTTCCTCTTTCAAATTATGATTTTCCAAGATAACTCGGTTCATCTGAATTCGTAATTCAGCATTCTCCACTTCGAGCTCCTTAACCTTAGTAGCAAGTTTCTCCATGTCCTCAGGGAGTATGGGCTCGGGCTCAGGAGTTTTAGGAAAAGCTGGAGCCTTTAGGATAAATGGCAACTGGATTTTCTCAACTCTTTCTTTCACCCATTGCGTGTAAGGTTCTTTGGCAAGAACGTTTCTTTTTCCAAACTCTTTAACTTTTCTTACAACCTTTAACCAAGCCTTTCGTACTGCTCTTACATCAGGATTGCTGGCTTGGATGTCAGAGAGCACAAATGGCTGTAAGTCCTTTGCGTCAGGAGGACCATCCATGGAGTAACCGTGTTGTAATCGAGATAACATAGGGTTATAGTTGATGCAACCCTTGGTTCCCAACAACGGTACATTAGGAAATTCCCCACAGCTGACTATAATGTCTGGGGTTTCCCACTTTCGGATATACCATCTGATGGAACTTGCGGTGAGAGAAGCTAATTTCTGGGGAGACTTAAGTTCTTTTGCCACAAAAGGACCTTCTTCGGGCATGTGTTGCATGAACCAAGTGTAAAGCAACGGAGCACAACACAACAACATTCCACCCCTCTTTTCATGTCGAGCGTGAAGGGCATAGTAAACGTCAGCTAGGAGAAATGGTACTGGATTGCCAGAGAGAAAGACTTCTATGGCCACTTGATCCACAAATTTTTCAACATTTGGGAAGAGCACAATCCCATGGATCAATAAAGCCAACACAGCATAGAATGCATTCCAATTTCCACTTTTCTTGAACTTCAGGGCTAAATCTTCTAAAAATATTGTGGCAAAACCTTTGCAACCCCCTTTTTCAACCCAATTGTCTCGAACAGTCGGGACATTGATACTTAGGGCTGAATCTATCTTCTTTGGGCCCATATCTTCTTCGAGCTTTGGAAACGGATTAAAATCTTTCAACTTGAGACCTACGATCCTCTCAACTTCTTCCAAAGTAGGAGCTAGCTGGAAATCAGCGAATGTGAAACAGCGTAGAGGTGGATCATAATATTGTGCCAGAGAGCCAATAATTCCATAGTCAACTTTCTTATTTAGAAGGCTCAAAATTTTCCCATAGCTTTTTCCAAACTCATCACGTCTGCTGAGAGACAAATCAGAGATCAAATCCTTCAGACTGTTCAACTTAGGTTCCTTGTACTTAAGTGTGAAAGTGTGTCTCATTGAAGTTGTCATTTTCAAGTTCTCAATTCCTGAAACAAATAAGAGACAACTAAGAGCTTGCTTTTTTATGATGTTGATGCAATGTATGAATGTAATGCATTTTTTTTGTATAGGTTCAATAGGCTTAAGGCATGGATAAGTCTGATTGCTTTGTATGGAACATGGTTCTCACCAGGTATGGTCTAAGGTTTTTTTTTTTGAAAAAGTTCCTAGAGGCATGGATCCATTAGACTGTTTGCTACCTGCGGCAACTTACTTACCGGGCATCAACTCCATCTAAAGAATCTACTCTAAGTGAGGTTCTCGCATCGATCCAACGAGAAATACATCTCGCAGACCCACACTACGCAACCATCTTTCCTAGTTGGGCAAAGAACTAAGGTTCTACAAATGGTTCTCAGAGTCATGGACCCTAAAGAAAATATCGAAGCTTACGGCAACTTACTTGCCGAGCGACAACATCCTCTCAAGAACTAAGGTTCTACAAATGGTTCTCAGAGTCATGGACCCTAAAGAAAATATCGAAGCTTACGACAACTTACTTGCAATCATAGTATCCAAGTACCAAACCATAATCGAACCAATACGACAGATTCATATCAATATGACAATAGAGATAGTAAAAACAATAAAGAAAAGCCACATAGGTAATCAAACAAAGGCACACAAACGACCTAACTAGGCTTGACTCACTTAGGGATGTTCTTGTCCCCAGCAGAGTCGCCATCTGTCGCACCTCAAAAAAATGGGGATACGACTTCAAAGTGAAGCGCGATCGCACGCTCGCAATGATGGACTGAACAGAGTCGCCACCGAACTTTATTTATTCCTAAAAAGGAAAGGGGAAATATCGATAAAACCCAAGACAAAAGAAAGGATAAGATATGGTCATCGCAACCAATATCAGGGTTCGGGAGTCGATTACGCAAGGGGAAGGTATTAGCACCCCTCACGTCCGTTGTACTCAACGGGAACCATTAGGTTAGTCGTGTGCGTTAGTGTTAGTTGAAATATTAGGCTTTTCGAATTATTAGGTGGGAAAGAAAGAAAGGATGAGAAGAGAATGTTTTTGGATTTTTGACGAAGGACTAAACCTAAGTTTTTTATTAGTGGGCCTGACAAGATTTACGAATCCTGCTCCTACGTATCTCAAAAGAGAAATCAAGGCTTACGTAGTTCTGGGTAGAAAAATGTTTGTTTGTTGGTCGATTTTAGCGAAAGCCATATTGTATTAATCGACGAAAACATTGTTTTACCCAAAACAGATGAGGAGTGGACGCATACCACACATCGAACGGATTTATAAATCTACATTCGGAAAAGCGTCATTTATCTCTACTCAACAATCGTGGCCGAAACATTATTTTGTATCACTTAAGACAATATATCTTTCGTTTATGAAAAAGGTTTTCGATTAATCGCACGGCGGCAAAAAAAGAGTTTGATTGGTTGGATGTATTTTGAGTGATGGCGAGAGCTTGGATGAGCGAGATATACATCTCGAATCCTAGTCTCAGGAGTGCACGGTATACACCATGTTCCATTTCCATCTTTATTGAAAAAGTATTAAGGTAGGAATTAGGTATTTTGAAGTTTGAAAGACGAGTACTTGTGACCTACAAGCTCTTACAGCTTGGGTCTAATACTCGGGACTACGTCTGGACATTCCACCCAGGCAGTCTGTTTCTTTCCAATATTGCTAAGAAAATGATTCGGATATTTATGAATGTTTTGGAGGGAAGACGAATATTTATGGCTTGCAAGCTCTTACAGCTTGAGCCTAATATTCGGGATTACGACTGGACATTCCATCCAGGTAATCTTTTTCTTCCAACTTTATTAAGAAAATGGTTTAGATATTCATAACTATTTTGGAGAGAAGACGAATATTTATGGCTTGCAAGCTCTTACAGCTTGAGCCTAATATTCGGGATTACGACTGGACATTCCATCCAGGTAACCTTTTTCTTCCAACTTTTATTTAGAAAATGATTTTGAATATTGGAGTGTTAAAGAGAAGACGAATATTAACGACTTGCAAGCTCTTACAGCTTGAGCCTAATATTCGGGATTACGACTGGACATTCCATCCAGGTAACCTTTTTCTTCCAACTTTTATTTAGAAAATGATTTTGAATATTAGAGTGTTAAAGAGAATACGAATATTAACGGCTTGCAAGCTCTTACAACTTGAGCCAAATATTCGGGATTACGACTGGACATTCCATCCAGGTAACCTTTTTCTTCCAACTTTTATTTAGAAAATGATTTGAATATTAAATTAAAACAAATAAAGTACCGAGGTTTGAAATTATTGAAAATTAAGTTGATGTTGCTTAAGAGCTCATTGTAAGAAGGCCCAAGAGTAAGCCATGTGAGGTTGACGGCGATGCTTAAAAGCAATCGACTTACAAGGGTGTGGAAATGGGCTCGACATTGAATCGAGAATTAAATGATATTTATCATAATTTTTTTTGAATGGTTTTTTTTATCAATGAAATTGAGATGATTTATCATGATTAAAACACAACTCACACATAAAAATAAATGATTTGTACAAACGAAGTAGCAAGCACGAGTAAAGAAAGAATAATCACCTAAGTTATATTAAAAATAATAATGAAAAAATAATAATAATGAATAAACAATAGAAACATGTTAGTTAAGTAGTAAGACCATATAATCAAATGTGAGAATTAAAGAAAATGCGAGAAAATCCAAAATGTTAAAAAAAAAAAAAAAACCAAAACAAACACACCTGGGTATCGAACCCAGGACCAAAGAGGAAGAGGGTTATCTCCACCTCCACCAAACCATAACTTGCTTACTGCTATATTAAGACCAAACAAAACTAAATTCTAACCGAGAACTCCCCAAGGAAGAAAACGAGAAGGCCCAAGCATGAGCCGCTGGGCTGGGGGTAACTAAAGCCCAAAAATCCTAAGCTCCAAACTCGGGTCAAAAGAGGCCCATTCCAAAATATCCCCCTCGTGTGAACGGAGAAAAAAAGATCCCAACGGTCACCCTAGCCGCATGGCTGTTGGGTGACGGAACAAGGGATACGGTTAATCTGGCGAGATATGAAAGGTTAGCAAGGGAGATGAATGTCGTCAATGACATTAATGCTATGGTGCCAGTCCCAAAACACAAATCCTCCTCCCAATATTCACAGGATTAAAATAGTGACTGTTGATAAAACCAGCTAGATTCGTACACCACCAATCATAAAAACCGGTATTGAGAGTTCTCAAAACAAACTTCAACACAGACACAACCTTCTGGATCTAAAAGGAGAGCGAGCTATGACTCAAGAATTCGCTCGAATCGCAAGCAGGGCGCCGACAAAGCAAACAAACGAAAAACCAAGAATCAATAAAGCAAAGCGGAGTTTCTACCTTCTTGGAGGTTAGAAGAAAGAAATGAAAGAGAGAAAACTTTACCGGAGGCTTACGATTGGAAAGTGTATCTGAAGTGAGTATTTTCGCTCTGCCGGTTATCTCTCGTTCTACCTTCTCCTCTTCTTGATCTTTTAGGGTTTTTTCTTTTTGAATTGTAGCCACCGATTTTTCGTCCTCCTTTACTGATTCTCTCCCCCTATTTATGTTCTGCCGATTAGGGTTTCAATTGGTGTCTTTGGTATTCCAGAAGAGTATCTCTGCAGATTACTTTGGATGTACTCAGAATCGAATTGCCCTGTTTAATGCTAAACCCGAAAATGATATTCTGAGCTCGTGCTTTCTTCTTCATTTTTGTCTCTATTCCATTTTTGGAATTTGTTTAAAAAAATTACTGCCTTGCTGATTGCTTTGTGTTACTGCAGTGAAAAAATTATTGAAGATTCAAGAGCGGTTTGGTTCAGGTTCAATGGTCTGTTATGGACGTTTGGGTTCAATTGTGTACTAGTTTTGTTTGGACTTGTTGATGCGGATTGTTGGTTATTGCTGCTGCAGTTGTGATGTTTGCTGCTGAGGAGAAGGCGTATTCATCATATTTGTAGAAGACCTAGGTGAATTAACATATGGAATTGGTGAAGCTGTTGTATTGTCTGTCCTGTTTTTTTTCGATTCCAATTGGCTTTAACCATTTGCCTTTTATTGTTTGTTGCAGACTCAAGCTCCGATATAGCTACTTCTTTGTCATGTACAATGGCAGCAATGTATTCCTGGTTTTTATGTTAACCACTGCATTTATTTTGGACCATTGAGCTGCAATCATTTCAACTTCTTCAACTCTCAAAGAATGTATTATAGTTAACCACTTAAACTTCTGAATGTGAAGGCTCTGTGGACAGGGACGAGTCTGTGCCATAATTCCAAAGCCAACTGAGGTTCTTAGTTTCTCACATATCATATTTATATCTTCAATTGGAGACTTGACAGAGTCCTGCATTAAAGCATGGGAACAAACAGATAAGGTTGAACTTTCAGTTGCAGTGAATCTTTCATTGTTACGGCTAATGTTGAAGAATCTTTAGCCAACTCCGTCTGAGCATTCTCTTTGATTGTCAAAACTTGTAAGTAGGCATTATCTTCTGAAGCTACCTTGGTCTCTATCTAGTTTCACTTGCTTTGGCTCCACTTTCTTGGATCCTTTGCATTGCTTGACATTGGTTCTATTTGATGGCAGGTTGGAGGTTTTGGCCAGGTGACATGGTGGACCGGGAACAAACAAATTGGTTGTAGTTTCCAAGAGCACACTCTTATGATGTTGGTGCAGTTGGTAGCATTTTAAACATATCTTGTTTTACTGCAGGAACATGTGTCGAAGTGAGTGCGAAAACCAAAATTCATGTGCATTACTTTGTCAAATTCACCATGTATGTGCCATGTTTGATCATGATTTGGTTGATGCCGCTGTGATTTCACTATGGCTTTGTTGCAGGGTGATGACAGGATGCAAGTGTAAGGCTTGTCATGGTAAGTTCAAGACCAAATCCAAGTGTATTCTTTTGTCCATTTGGTTCAAGAAGCATCGAATGTCGACGGCTTGAAACTTTGCTTCCTTGTATATTGACAGATACTGTCCTGCGACTCTTTCGCTGTTGATGATATTTCTTCAACTCACCAGTTGCAACTATAACCTCAGAATACATAAGATTCACCGACTTGGAGCTGACATAAATGCCGGAAAAAAATACAGGGTTATGTACTGTCATTCTCATTGAACAATTCACTGTCAACCTCTTAGTTGGAACTCCAGTTATGTCTGACCCTTCCTTACACTTTTATGTGTTTTTTTCCTTTTTATTTCTACTAATAAATCTTTGAATCTTCATTTGAAATTTGGTTTTGGGTACTGCTGCTGATGATGGAGCTGGAAGCATTCCAACAGAACTTTGTGGAAGACCGACAGTCCTTGTTGGAGAAGTACACTTTAGATTATTCGATCCAAGCTTGTCAAAACTATCCTTTGACTCTTCAGTTCCATTAAGGCTTGTATAATCTTCTGATTGGGACATCCGTGGTCTTTTCGAACCTGAACTGTTACTCCTATTAGATTTTGATGATTTACGTTGCAATGGTACACCTTCCATTGTGGAAGTAATTAGACCATAATTTTTGCCATTACCGCTGAGCTTATTTTTGACCAAATCTTCGCACTTGATATGGGGAAGCTGATTGGAACTTTTACATGGTTGAGTCTTTAGAAATTCAGTACATGAAGAAAACTCAGCAGAATTTTTCATATTTGCAACATCATTTTGGAACGAAATAGAGTGAGCGGGTTGAAGGTTCTATTAGGAATTGGAAAGTGATGTTGAAACCTTCTGTTATGATATTGATGTGTTGTTGAACTCTTTTTTGGAATGAATTATTGGAATGCTTGAATTTAGATTCTTGATGGAGCTTTGATTGTTCATTAAGATTGTATTTGTAGGATTTATGTAATATGATGAACTTGTAAGAAAATGTTGTGAAATGCAATTTGGAACATGACTTTGTAATTTATGGAAATGTTGTAATGCTTGTGTAATGTCATGGTTTTATGATTTATGCGCTTTGAGCGCAAATGTATTTTGGAATTGGAATGAAATTGACAAATGCAATGGTTATTTAGTGTCGGAAACTTATGACATTTACATGAATAAATGGTTGTAACAAACTTGGTTCGAATGAAATAAGTTTGTGGTTATAGAAATGGATATGGATTTTAGAAATAATCTAAGACTCATCTCAATGTCAATTAAAAAAAACCAATAAAACCAAATAAAATCAAATTAATCTATAATTTGTTAAATTTACTTTGATATCAATTCTAACATTTATTTGAAAATTAAAATCAATTAGAGTTTGAATCATTAGTAAAAAAAACAATTAAGATTAACTTGAAATTTGGAATTAGATTTACTTTTAAATTAAATTAAAATTGAAAATTAAAAAAAGTCAAATAACTAAAATCCATTTTGCAATAAAAAAACACCATGATCGAAAAGCTAGATAATAACCAATGTTTGGAAATGGATGGTTGCCTTTGGTCATGAATGTATGCAAATGAATTTTAGGCCAAGTGCCAAATAAAAAATGAAAAAATGGAAAAAATTCAGGATCAAAATTGGGGTATGACAGGGTGAAGCTGACTGAGAACGGGACATAGTCATACGCTTTAATCCCTTATTTTTGCCTGGACCGCCTTTTCAGGTTTTCAGTCCACCAGGATACCCTTTTTTGCCCAAGCCGCCTTTTCAGGTTTTCGACTTGCCGGGTGTACATTTTTATATGTTTATCCCTAATTTTTGCCCGAACCCTTTTGGTTCGCCGGGATGCCCTTACTTTTGCCTAGATACGTCGACCTAGCGGGTCTCTTTTATGCGTAGTATCTTTTAACTATGTCCGCGTTCACGGGATGTGGGAAGTCTTCGCCATCCATTGTAGCAAGTATCATGGCTCCACCAGGGAATACCTTCTTAACTACAAATGGCCCTTCGTATGTGGGAGTCCATTTGCCTCTAGAATCAGCTTGTGGTATAATGATACGCTTTATTACCAAGTCGCCAATTTGATATACCTGTCTCTTGACTTTTTTATTAAACGCCTAGATCATGCGCTTCTGATATACCTGCCCATGACAAACAGCCGCAAGTCTCTTCTCATCAATCAAATTTATCTGATCGAGTCGGGTCTGAATCCATTCATCTTCCTCTAAGCCTGCATCTTTCATAATTCTTAGAGAGGGAATTTGAACTTCCACTGGTAAAACGGCTTCCATTCCGTAGACTAAAGAGAAAGGAGTTGTCCCTGTCGAAGTGCGTACTGAAGTGCGATAACCATGAAGAGCAAATGGTAACATCTCATGCCAGTCTTTGTATGTTACCGTCATCTTTTGTATGATCTTCTTAATATTCTTATTAGCTGCTTCTACGGCGCCATTCATCTTTGGCCGGTACGGAGAAGAGTTATGGTGTTTTATTTTGAACTACGTGCAGAGTTTAGTAATCATCTTGTTGTTCAAATTAGTACCATTATCAGTGATAATTCTTTCAGGGATGCCATACCGACAAATGAGACTATTCTTGATGAACCGTGCCACCACATTCTTGGTGGCAGAAGCAAATGAGGCTGCCTCTACCCACTTCGTAAAATAATCAATAGCAGCAAGAATGAAACGATGTCCATTAGAAGCAGTAGGTTTAATCTCTCCAATCATATCAATGCCCCACATTGCAAAGGGCCAAGGGGCTGTCAACACGTTCAATGGAGCAGGAGGTACATGTACTTTGTCCGCATAGATCTGGCACTTGTGACAAGTTCTGGAGTGATGGTGGCAATCAGCTTCCATGGTAGACCAATAATACCCTGATCTCAGAATCTTCTTGGCCATCGTATGTCCACTAGAATGAGTCCCAAAAATACCGTCATGTATGTCTTCCATAATCCTTCCTGCTTCCCTTTTATTCACACAGCGAAGCAAAGTCGAATCATGATTACGCTTGTATAATACTCCATTACTCAAAAGGAATTTAGCGGAGAACTTCCTCAGAAATTTTCTGTCATTGATGGATTCCCCTTCAGGGTATTCCTGAGTTTCTAAATATCTTTTTACTTCGTGGAACCAAGGTTTCTCTTCTACTTCATCAGTATTCAGTTCATAACAATATGCTGGTTCATCTAATCGTGCAATAGTGATCATGGGAGCTTCATTGTCCCATCTGACTCTGAATATAGATGACATGGTAGCTAATGCGTCTGCCAACCGATTCTCTTCTCGTGGAATATGTTCGAATGTAATCTCTTCGAAGTATGGGATTAATGTCAACACCCGCTCTCGATAAGGGATGAGATTCGGATGTTTAGTGTCCCATTCTCCTTTGATCTGACTGATTACTAAGGTTGAGTCTCCGTACACACTCAAAAACTTGATTTTCAGGTCTATAGCAGCCTTGAGTCCCAAAATACATGCTTCATATTCAGCCATATTGTTGGTACAGTCAAAACATAGTCTAGCAGTGAAAGGCGTGTGGCAACCCCTGGGAGAAATAATTACAACACCAACACCATTGCCCAATGCATTAGAAGATCCGTCAAAAACCATAGTCCATCGGGATCCCAGTTCGGGTCCTTCATCTGGCCCAGGTTCTTCATAATCAGTAACAAGCATGACATCCTCATCTGGGAACTCAAAATTCATAGATTGGTAATCATCAACTGCTTGATGAGCCAAATGATCAGCTAACACACTTCCTTTGATGGCTTTCTGAGTAGTATATTGGATATCATACTCTGTTAAAATCATCTGCCATCTTGCTATTCTTCCGGGCAGGTTTCTCAAATATATATTTGATAGGATCCATCTTAGAAATCAATAAAGTGGTATGATTCAACATGTACTGTCTTAGTCGGCGAGCAGCCCAAGCCAAAGCACAGCAAGTTTTCTCGAGCAATGAGTATCTTGTTTCACAGTCGGCAAAATTTTTGCTAAGGTAGTATATGGCATGCTCTTTTCGACCAGACTCGTCATGTTGCCCCAACACACACCCCATTGAATTTTCTAACACGGTCAAATACATGATTAGAGGTCTTCCTTCAACTGGTGGCATCAGAATTGGAGGTTCTTTGAGGTACTTCTTGATTTTGTCAAAAGCTTCTTGACATTCATCATTCCATATCATCTCTTGATTTTTCCTCAGTAATTTGAAGATGGGTTTGCAGGTAGCAGTCAAATGGGAGATAAATCGGGCAATGTAATTCAAACGTCCCAAGAAACCTCTGACTTCTTTATCTGTACGGGGAACTGACATTTCTTGAATAGCTCTCACCTTAGCTGGGTCAACCTCAATTCCTTTACTACTGACAATAAAGCCTAAGAGCCTACCGAATCTTACTCCAAAGGTGCATTTGTTCGGGTTCAATCTCAACTTGTATTTCTTCAACCTCTCAAACAGTTTGTATAAATGATCGAGATGTTCTTCTTCAGTATGAGATCTGGCTATCATGTCATCCACATATACCTCTATTTCATGATGGATCATATCATGGAACAAAACCACCATAGCACGCTGGTATGTTGCCCCTGCATTCTTTAAACCGAATGGCATTACTTTGTAACAAAACGTGCCCCATTGCGTCACAAACGTAGTTTTCTCCATGTCTTCAGGCGCCATTTTAATCTGGTTATAACCTGAGAATCCATCCATGAATGAGAATACCTTGTGTTGAGCAGTGTTATCTACCAGAACATCAATGTGCGGGAGTGGAAAGTCATCTTTGGGACTCGCTTTATTCAAATCTCTGTAGTCTACACACATTCGCACTTTACCATCCTTCTTTGGCACTGGTACCACATTAGCAACCCATTGAGGATAAGAAGTAACAGCCAGAAGACATGCATCAAATTGTTTCATAACCTCGATTTTGATTTTCTCAGACATTTCAGGACGCATGCGACGAACCTTTTGCTTAACAGGACGACAATCTTCCTTCATTGGCAAACGATGCACTACTATATCAGTATCCAGTCCTGGCATGTCTTCAAAAGACCAAGCAAAAATCTCTATATAGTCATGTAACATCTGAATCAATCTTTCTTTGACACTGTTTCCCAAGCCTGCTCCTATTTTGACTTCTTTCTTGTCTACTTCAGTACCCAGATTTATAGTTTCAATTAATTCCTCATGCGGCTGTATAGTCTTTTCCTCTTGTAGTAACAGTCTGGCAAGCTCTCCAGGTACTTCGCAATCTTCCTCACTTCCGTCCTCGGCTTGGTAGATCGGATTTTCAAAGTCATAATAAACAGTAGCAGAATTATTATCAACAGGATCCAGAGTGGATATGGATCTGCAATTTGTTACGTGAGTGTGCGTAAGAAAGCATAGCTTGTTTAAAAGATGACAGGAAAGATAAAGAGCATAATATTCGAATGCAAAAAGTCCATTGATTTATTGAATGTGGATATGCTTATGAAAATGACAAAACCCTTAACAACTTAGCTATTTGTGCCCCGGGCATAGACACAATGCTTTAAGAAGTTCAATTGTAAAAATTAAAAATTTGCAACACTAAAATAGGCAATAACAATTACTCCTGACTAAAGGACATCGAGATAGTGTCTTCAGCCTTCCAATTTTTGAGTTCGTCACCAATTATTGGAAAAATCCAGCTATCCCAGTCGCAATCGCTATCAGCATCTTCTACAACATTAATCTGATCTCTGACTACCTTTTCAGAGCTAAATCCCAGGCCAAATCTATCAGACTTGTACGGTACGTTGATCAGTTGACCCCAGCTAGTACAACCACCATCTTCGACCACGGCTTGAGCGTCTTTCAGAGAAGTCATAGCAGGAGGAGCACGAATAACCTTGGGCACATGGGAAGTTGGCTTAAGGACGGGGTTGGTCGGAGGAACTACTTCAAATGACTGAGAAGGAGTCTCAAAGAATTCACCATCCATCTCAACGTATCTGAAGGTATGCACACTACTGACAATATACTCTTCTTCTCCACACACAGTGACAATCTTACCCTCTATAGACGAAGCTACAGCACTTGCTCCATGAATCCAAGGGCGTCCCAGCAAGCAGGAATAGGCAGGCCGAATGTCCATTACGTGAAAGGTAGTGCTGAAGACTTGAGGTCCTATCTTGATAGGGAGAACCACCTCGCTATGGACAACGCTCTTCGCACCATCGTAAGCACGCACCATAATGTCACTAGGTTTCAGTTCAATGCTTTTACAATCGAGTTTATCGAGCACAGCTTTCGGTAGCACATTCAAAGAAGAGCCATTATCGATCAACACATGAGATAAGGTGATCCCCTTACACTCAATGGAGATATGCAGAGCTTTATTGTGATTCTTTCCTGATGGTGTTAGGTCAGCATTGGAAAAACCTAGGCCATTGTCAACAGCCAAGTTAGCAACATAATTTTCGAACTGATCGACAGATGTCTCCTGAGGTACATGAGCGGTCTTCAAGAATTTTATCAATGCATTGGCATGAGATTCAGAAGATAACAACAAGGATAACATCGAAATTTTAGACGGAGTATGCCCCGACTGTTCTACCACATCAAAATCACTCTTGCGGATGATTTTCAGCATTTCTTCCATTTCCTGTTTGGCAACATCTTCGGTAGTAACTTTGACTGGTGTCCTTGACTAAGAAGGGTTGATTACTGGTTCCTTTCCTCGAGTTTCAGGGATGGGAGGTGAGATTTCTGGAGAGAAGATCCTTCCACTTCGAGTAATTTTACTAGTCCCAACAATGTCATTAGGATTAGCAGAATTATCAACTTGCTTTACGCCATGGACGTAAACATCACCTCCATAATTCCACGGAATGGCTTTGCTTGAGGAATACGGTATTGGGCCAGGTGCAGTAATAATTAGGGGAGCTACCTTGGGCTCAGCAGTAATCTTCACAGGCACTTTAGTAGCGGTAATCTTCACGGGAACTTTGGATCTGGCAATCACAGATATTTCTTCAATAGGGCTTTCCACCTTAGGAATCTTTTCAAAGAGAATTGTACGATCATCCATCAGCTGTTGAGTACCGTTCCTCAACTTTAAGCAAACATTGGGTCGGGGTATATAGAGATCGCAATTTTCAGCACAACCTGGAAATAAACCAGCTTGCAACAAATTCTTCTTGATGATCAGAAGAGGAGATGCTAAGTCAGCTACATTAGAAATGTGAGAATTGTCATCCGCAGCATTAACAGTCTTGTCATGATTAGGCATAGGAGCAGTGATGACATTAGGAGTCTCTGGAGGATCAAATTCAATTTCTCCAGCGTCGATCATATCCTGAATCTTATTCTTCAACAACCAACAATCGTTTGTATCATGCCCGGGGCTATCGGAGTGATATGCACACCTGGCATTGGGATTATAACGAGGAGAAGTAGTGTTGGGATTTGCAGGACGATCTCTGAGGGTAATTAAATTTTCTTTTAGCATACCCTGTAGTGCTTGTGCTAAAGTCATATTGATCTTCGTAAACTGTCTTCTCGGCCTGTCTTGTCTGTGTTGGAAGTTTTGAGATGGCGGTGCCGCAATCGTAACTGCTCCAACAGCATGGTCACGATTTTTCTTGTTGTGACCCCTTTGACCGTACACCGCATTTGATTCGTTCCTCCCCTAATAGGACTTTTTGGTGCTGGCAGAGGTAGCCACCTGTATCTTTCCACTTCGAATGCCACTTTCAACACGTTCACCTGTCAATATAAGTTCAGTGAAACCCGATGAGGAACTTCCCAATAGATGGCTGTAGAATGGGCCAGTCAGTGTACCCATGAACATGTCCACTAATTCTCGATCAGTCATAGGGGGTTTGACTTGCCAGCCAAATCTCTCCATTTTTGAGCATATTCTTTGAAGCTTTCTTTAGAGCCCATAGTCATATTCTGCAACTGTAGCCGAGTAGGCGCCAATTCAGAATTATACTGGTAGTGTTTGTAGAAAGCTGTTGCTAAATCAGTCCAGGTGCGGATGTTAGAGCTCTCGAGCTGATAATACCACTCTAACTGTGTGCCAGACAGACTCTCTTGGAAGAAATGGATCCATAGCTTCCTATCAGTGGTATATGGCTGAATCTTTCTCACATAAGCTCTCAGATGCATCTGAGGACAAGACGCACCATCATACTTAGTGAAAGCGGGGACCTTGAATTTGCGGGGAATGACCACATCAGAGACCAGACCTAAGCTTTCGAAATCCAGACCGGGCGCCTTTTGACCCTCCATAGCTAGCATACGTTCTTCCAGCAACTTATACTTATCATCTTTTGGAGAGTACTGTTCATTTTCATAGTCTTCATCGTCGTCCTCAGGGTTGAAGGGATCAACATTTTCCTCTTCCGAATCATTTTCTGTCTCCTCTTCGTGATCCTTCGAAATTCTAATCTTGACTCCTGCGGCCTGTCCTTTAAGCCTTCTTCCCGGGTTAATGTAACTCACAGCTTTCTTGTCTTTCTTCTTCTCGAGCAAGAGAGCCTTCAGCTCCTCCTGCCCCTTGGATAAGTTCAGGATCATCTCCTGGAATTGAGCATTCTGAGCCTGGAGATCTTTGACAGTTTGTTCGAGAGCCATCTTTCTGTTTAGAGGGAAGACCGTGAGAACATTGATCGTTTAGAATACCTGTTATGCAATGTTATGCTATGTTATGCAATGTATGAAATGTTTTCAAGGACTTTTGGAATTTAACTTTGCGTAAACCACAAAAAAAAATTTATTAATAATTTCTTTAATCAATGTTCGTTACAAAAAAACATAATAACAATACAATGAAAGTTCAAGTCTCCCAGGGACGACTTCTTTTGGGGCGGAGATATGCATTGAGTCTTCGTTCCTCATTAAGCTGGCTGGTGAGCTCTAATACTTTCTTCCTTTCTGCACCGAACTGAGTTTCAAAAGTATCCCTTTCCTCTCTCAACTGGATCCAGGACTTCTTCAATTCTTCAACATTGGTAGGCATATCTGGATAAGGAATGATCTGAGGGGCACCTCCTTCAACTTTTGGTTCAACAGTCAGAGGTCCGATTGCAAGATATGGCATGGTAAGCTCACGAGCTCTGGCGCGTACCCATCTGAGATAAGGTTCCATAGGAATAGAGTTTCTCTGTCCTAAAGTACCTCTTTTCACCATGCCCCAAGCTCGTACAAACTTTTGACGGAGACCTTGAGAGTCGTTGTCATAGTCAAACACAGTGCCTTGAATAATTATTTCATGTGGACCGTCTCTTCGAGCATAACCAAACTGACGTAGGGCTAAAGCAGGATTATAAGTAATACCTCCTCTTATCCCCAGGAGTGGTACGTTAGAGAATTCTCCGCAATGGTCAATGATGATAACATTTTCTTTGGGTTGAGGACACCAATGGATGTCTGAATGGGAGAGCAACATTATCCGTTGAGACCATTTCAAATTTTGCTCATTCTTCAAGACTGATTGAGGAAGGTGCGAAATAAACCACCTAGATAATAAAGGTACGCAGCACATGAGAGTCCCTTGCCTTTTCATAGTACGAGTGTGAAGGGAATGCAAAATGTCTCCAAGCAAGGTGGGCACAGGGTTATGAGTGAGAAATATCCTAACAGCATTCATGTCTATGAATTGATCCGGATTAGGAAATAGCACCAAACCATAGATTAGTAGGGCTAGAACATCTTCGAAGGCATGGACGTTCATAACTTTTAGGAATTCTCGGGCCTTATTTATCAGAAATTTGGCAAGTAAACCCTTAACTCCACTTCTTGTTACCCAATTAGTTTCAATGTCGGACTTTGTCATGTGTAAAGCCGCGGCAACTTCTTCAGACTTCGGAATCTTTTCTAAACCACTGAAAGGTGTTTGATCAAGGATAGGTATCCCAAGCAGCCTGGAGAATTCTTCTAATGTGGGTACCAACTGATAATCTGGGAAGGTGAAGCAATGATGTTTAGGATCGAAAAACTGGAATAGAACTCTCATCATATCTTCTTTGAAACCAGTGGTAACCAAATTGAGGAGAGAACCATGTTTCTTGATAAACTGAGCCTGATCGGGAAGTTCTGACACTAAATTCTTGAGTTGAGGAGAGATCGCTACAAGATTGATCCGGATGGTCTTCCTGGAAGTCATAGCCTGTTTAACAGAGCAAAATTAAATCCCTAAGTCCTTGAAATGGTTAGTACAACGCCATGATGCCATGATGTTATGATGTTATGATGTTATGATGTTATGATGTTAAGTAAATAACGAGCACAAGCAAGTCACACAACAATCATTCCTAAGTTTTAAGGCCTGCATGAGTTCCATAGGTAAGTACCCTCCCCACTGAAGTTTGGTTGGTTCAACCTGTCCTAGAATAGTAACCGGGTTCTAGAAGGATCTCAAATCATCGACCTTTCCTTAAGTCCACTTCAGTGCAACACCAAGCGGTTGACCAAAATTTCCCTAAAGTCCAATCTCAAAGAGTGTAGTATCGAGTATCAACCAACCCCAGTCGGAACCAAAGTCAGTTATCTCACTACTTTCTAATGGCTAGGATGAGTCAATTAGGGTTCTAAAGGTCTGGTTAATGCTTTGATGACACCACGCAGACGCCAAATTTTTCCTCAAGTAAACATGAGGAACATCAAGACATCTAAAGTGTCACATTAACCGTATCCATCATTTTAACCATTCCAGTATACGCCGGACAGTCGCGATGATCTCTTGCTACTTACCTAAGGTACACTAGATCCGGGTGTAGGATCTTTCACTCAAGCATAGAATACCCAAACAATCCCTTAAAAGTAAATCAGACAATTCAAATAAGTGATCTTGTTTTTTTTAAGGCAACCTCTCTTTTTAAGGGTCCCCAGCAGAGTCGCCAGTTCTGTCATACGGTGAACTGACTTTGGGTGCTTTTGCTTTGGAAAGCAAATGTCGCGGATAGCAAGAGTCGCCACCGACTTTTCTTTTATCCAATAAGGAAAGGAGGAAAAGAACAGGAAAGACCTTGATTAGATTTTGGGTTCGGGAGGTATATTATACAAAGGGAAGGTGTTAGCACCCTTTGTATCCATGGTTATCCATGGGCTCTTAATTGATGGATCACTTATGTTTTTCTTGTCTGAAAAGTGTTTGTGAACTGCTTAGAAAATGTTTTGAAAAGAGAGTTTAGCTTTGTAATGATTCTTGTATGAATGTATACAAAGTATTTATCTCGTTTAATTTTGAAAGCTGTTTAGAAAAATATAACTTGGCAATGGTTCTAGTATGAATGTATACCAAGTGGTGATTTTCTAGTAGATGTTTTGCAAAGTGTGATGGACGAAAAATGTTTTAGGTTGTGAGTCAGCATTTAAGAGTTATACCTACCCAAGGTCTTTATGGGAGTTTCCTATCCTTATGAGGGTAAAATTGTCCTTACTATTGAGAAGTAAGTAGTTTTTATCCTTTGGATGTAAAAGGGACATCGTAGGATCATCGATTGGTCATTGAAGGCAACATTTGTAAGGATACCTTAGCATTCGAAGGGACGACCATCATTTAACCGTAGGCTACAACAACGGGTCATCAAGGGACAAAAATCATATATTCGTAGGCAACATCCGAGGGACTATGATTTATCTTATAGGGACATGATGATTTAACCGAAGGGTCTTTGCTAAGTGCATCCCCACATTCGCGGGACATGACCGTAATACCGTAATACCGTAAGGCAACAAAGAGAGGTCCAAGATCACATATTCAAAGGCAATATTTTATAATCAATTAGGTAATTAGGATGAATCTCCACAAGGGTATCCCACAAATAAAGTGGAATACCTAGCAAGCTACCTTTTCCGGGAATATGTGAACCCTTACAAAATTCAGCAAACAGGTCAGAATACCAAATCAGGGTGCAATCAAGAGTTGCCCCAAACAAAAGGAATCACAACAGTAATAGTGCCAGGTAAACCATGCATGGTTACAATAAAACATGTCAGATGAGCAGAAATCAGAGCAGAAAAATCAGCGACTGTCATGTTCGCTGCTGCCTCGCCTAGCGAGGCCCTGGCGAACACTCGCTACATGTTCGCTTAGCGATGTGCTAGCGAACGGCTGTGGGTTTTGAATTTAAGAACAGTACGATTTCAGCAAGCTCCAAACCCTATGACATCCATTACAGAAATTACATGGTTAAACATTCAAGACATCCATGCATACTTAGATCCACATGCAAAACCTAAGATATATTTATAAATTCAATCATTATGTCACATGTAAATTGGAAGCATAAAGCGGTAGTGGTAGTGCAAACCTGTTTGCAATTGAATTGCAACGTTGATTTGGCAGATCACTCTTAGGGTTGGTGCCGGATTGAGTTGGGCGGAGGTAACCTTTGTGCAGATGAGTTTCCTTCAGGGTTTCCTTTAGGGTTGTTCTGAATTCTCTTGGTTAGCCTCCAGGGTTTTTCCGGTTGCCTCTGTTAGGGTTGGCTTGTTCCCTCTCCGTGTCCTCTGTCTATCTGTGTCCTTTTTTTCTCCCCCCTTTTTTCTGAATGAGGTCTTGGTATTTATAATAGTTTTTGTGACCTAATGGGCTCAGAATGAAGCCCAAAATTTCTGGTATTCGCAAGCTTCGCTAGGCGAGTGGTGCAGCGAAGGATTCGCTAGGCGAATGATTTTGCTCGCCTAGCGAGCAAGTCAGTTTAAGTCATTTTCTGGATTTGGCCGCTTGTGTGTTGGGTCTTTGTTCCTTTAAGATCAATGTCTTGAAAAATGAGTTGGAGTGCCTTGAAAATGTCTTGCAAGATTAACGGGCAAATTTTGGGGTATGACACCAACCTCTATCTATGACTCTGAGAACCTTATTAGAACCTTGGACTCGAGAGTTGTGTAGTATGGGCCCACTAGGAGTTTTCCTCTTTGGAACCATACAAAGGCCTCACCCAGATGAAACTTTGTTTGGGGATGTTATTTGCAAATGAGTTTTCATCATGACAATAACTTTCCTAGATATTGATTGATAACTTTGGGAACTTCTTACCTTTAGCATTCTACCAAAAGGGTTTTGTTTAGTAACCAAGAATACCCACTCGCACGACCTGTATATTAACCTACATGTGGCACGCATAATATCATTCATAGCATAACATTCATACTGTTTTATTTCCAAGGAATCTGAGTATCATGAGTTGCAGGAATTCAAGAAACATGGAATCAAGCAAAAGAAACATTTACTCCTTCAAGTTCAAGGATCCCGATCTGAAGAATTTACGTAACTTGGTCTCTCAGATGCACCCTGTATACAGAATCAACTTTGGAAAGAATTATGGAAATTTGCTCAGCATCCTCAATCAACAAGTGGACCATACAACCTTGATCACTTTAGCCCAATTTTATGACTTACCTTTAAGATGCTTCACATTCCAAGACTTCCAGCTAGCACCAACGTTGGAAGAATTCGAGCGTCTTGTTAGGATTCCTATGAAGGACAAGTCACTATTTGAAGGGACAAATGAATCTTTTCCCCTCGAGGTCATTGCCAGTGCGCTTCACATGGATGAAAAGGAAGCAAAAGACAATTTAGAGACCAAAGGAAATACCAAAGGGTTTTCACTAAGTTTTCTTTTGGAAAGAGCTCATACCCCGTTGAAGGCAGAAAGTTGGGATGCTTGTTACTCTGCTATTGCATTGGCTATCTATGGCATCGTCCTATTCCCTAATATGGATGGTTTCGTAGACATGACTTCCATTTGTGTTTTCCTTACTAGGAACCCAGTACCCACTTTGTTAGCCGATGTCTATTATCACATAAGTCATAGGTATATTAAGAAGAAGGGATTGATTGCTTGTTGTGCTCCTTTATTGTATCAGTGGTTTATAGAACATCTTCCGAAGACAGGTGCTTGGGTTGAATAGACAGATATTAGTTGGCCTCAGAGATTGGGATCACTCCGATCTGAAGATCTCTCTTGGTACTCCAAAGAATATATCAACGCAGACATCATATTCAGTTGTGGAGATTTCCCAAATCTACCGCTCATTGGAACTCAAGGATGTGTAAATGCTAATCCAGTTCTATCTCTCAGACAACTTGGCTACCCAATGGAAGGCCCTCCAGAGGCAAATTCTTTGGAAGCTTTCTTGTTACTTGACTTTGGGGTTGAGAATCCTAGCTTATTCCAGCGAATCAAAGAAGCTTGGAAGAATATCAATCGAAAAGGGAAAGCTGAGTTAGGGAAAGCAAATGGGATTACAAAAGAACCATATTTTCAATGGGTAAAGGAAAGGGTGCAAATAATTAAAATGCCATTTGTCATTCGGACACCTATACCTCTTCCTGAACTTAAGCTCACCCATGTCCCTATTAAAGAAATTGAGGAACTCAAGACCGCCATGGCAAAGTTAGAAAAAGAGAATGAAGAGCTGCAGATAAAACTCCAGCAAACCATCAATGAGAAAAACAATATGAAGTGGGATCTTGAGAGAAAAGAAGCACAACTTCAAGCACATGTGGAAAAGTTCAACAAGGAGGAACATAAGAGAAAGAAGATCAAAGTGGGATTAGAACAGGCTGATCATTGTTTGAATACTCTTAAAGGTCAACTACGACAAGCTCAGAAAGAATGTCAAGACAATGAGCGTTGGTGGCATCTAGCTACAAAGGAAAACAAGACGATAAGGGATACACTTGGGGCTCAGATAAAAGAACTTACCAATTTTGTTCGTCAGGCAAAAGCTGGAGTAGATCAGGAGCGCCGACTCAAGAAACTAGCCACTGAAGCTTCTAGGGTGTCACCCATGGTATGGGAGGAGAAGTGTCGAGAAGTAAGAGATGTCAGGGAGTCTGTAAGCTATTGGAAGAACCAGCTAGAGTCATTATGCTAAGACAACTCCATATGGTTGAAAGAGCGAGACTATGTGATTGAAGATTATGAATCCTTTAAGAAAACCATAGACTTCTTACAAGGGGACAGGGATAAGTTTCGTGCAAAACTCGATGGACTAGTAGGATTCTGTAATTGGGTAGCTAAAGAATTGCCATGGAGGTTGAGAGACGCAGTCGAAGAGTTGAAAGAAGATAGCACCCCTCCAGCCATAATCAATTTCGTTCTGCTCTGCAAAGGGTTGTTGAAGAGATTCAATGAGGAACTAGAAGAGCTTCAGGCCAGAAAGCCAGCTGTTTAATTTGTCTATGTCTTGTATTTTGTTCCTTTAACATATGTACTTTTGAACTATGACCGTTTTGGATCTCTATGTTATGTATTGGAATGAATGACGTTTAAAAATTACTCCATTATTGCTATTCTAAGTATTTTATGTTTCTTCGAATTACTAACAACTAATGAAACTCGAATGACTCCCTGGAAATAAAATATGCATAACATTCGCATCTTCATTATGCATCACACGTCATGAAAATAAAAAAACTTACCCAACCTTTTTACCCTTTATCCAGCCACACTAACTAATCAACACCGGTACGAGACACGAAGAAAATACAAGATGACATTAGAGCAAGTGGAGGTCAACCAGGTTACCATGAGGATAGACATCAATAAGATCCAGGAGAAGATGGACCAGCTGTTGGAGACAATGCTTGCGATCGCTTAGAGAGAGAGGAGCGAGGAGGAAGAAGCTAGGGCAAGAAGGAATGATGGCGCACCAGGTCCGAATCCCCAAGATGAAAGTTACGTCCCCACCAAGAAGAGATTGGTTCAGATACCAGTAGGAGGCAAAGGAGATGGAGACCGTGCAGAACCTTCTGATACGTCTACTCATCATGGATCCGAAATTGGAGATGACCAGTATGATGCATTCTATATGCCTGATCAACCAAAGCCTAAGGTACTTTCAGATCATGTTGTTGTTAGCTAGGGATTTCGACAGACAGTTAAAAGGTCTTTTGAAATATTAAGTTTTGAGAATAAGCAAGAAATGACTGTAGCGAAGCTGTTTTAATTCTCTTTGTGGATAAGCAATTATTTCCTGTCGAAGCCTGGAACTTAGAAGATTTTTGGATTATCATAAAGTTGTCTTCGACATAGGTGTTTACAGAGTCGAGACTTCAAACGGAAGTATTTGAAATTTAAAACAGAGCTGTTTCGTCAGATCAACACGTGGAAACATCTAAAATATGCAACGCTTGGGAACGGTGTCATACGGTGAACTGACTTGGGGTATTTTGCTTTTTATCGCAATGTCGCGGATAGCAAGAGTCGCCACCGACTTTTCTTTTATCCAATAAGGAAAGGTGGAAAAGAACAGGAAAGACCTCAATAGATTTTGGGTTCGGGAGGTACATTATACAAAGGGAAGGTATTAGCACCCTTTGTATCCATGGTTATCCATGGGCTCTTAATTGCTGGATCACTTATATTTTTGTCTGGAAAAAGTGTTGGTGAATTGCTTAAAAAATGTTTGAAAGAGAGTTTAACTTTGTAATGATTCTCGTATGAATGTATACAAAGTATTTATCTCGTTTGATTTTGAAAGCGGTTTAGAAAAGGTTTTGAAAAGAGAGTTTAACTTTGTAATGATTCTCGTATGAATGTATACAAAGTGTTTATCTCGTTTGGTTTTGAAAACGGTTTAGAAAAATGTAACTTGGTAATGATTCTAGTATGAATGTATACCAAGTGGTGATTTTCTAGGATTTGCAAAGTGTGAGGGGTGGGAAATGTTTTAGGTTATGATCCAGCAATTGAGAGTTATACCTTCCTAAGGTCGTTATGAACGTTTCCTATCCTTATGAGGGTAAAACTGTCCTTACTATTGAGAAGTAAGTAATTTTACCCTTTGGATGTTTAAGGGTCATCGTAGGGTCATCGATAGGTCATTGAAGGCAACCGTTGTAAGGATACCTTAGCATTCGAAGGGACGATCATCATTTAACCGTAGGCTACACCGAAGGGTCATCGAGGGACAAAATCGTATTTTCGAAGGCAACATCCGAGGGACCATGATTTATTTTATGATGATTTAATCGAAGGGTCTTCGCTAAGTGTATCCCTACATTCGCGGGACATGACCGTAATACCGTAATATCATAAGGCAAAAGAGGGGTCCAAGATCACATATTTAAAGGCCACATTTTAAAGTTAATTAGGTGATTATGATGAAGCTCCACATTAAAATCAATACATTAAAAATAATACATTAAAATTAATACATTAAAATTAACACATTAAAATTAATTATTAAAATTTAGGGTGAGCCTCCACAAGGGTATCCCGCAAATAAAGTGGAAGACCTAACGGCGGTCTTTTTTCTGGGACATATGAACCTTTGCAAAATTCAACATACGGGTTAGCATACCAAATCAGGGTGCAATCGAGGATTACACCGCAAAAGAAATCACAACAGTAATAGGATCATATAAACAATGCCTGGCTATGATAAAACATGAATGAAGAGTCAGAACAGAAAAGTTGGCTACTGTCAAGTTCGCGCCTGCCTCGCCTAGCGAAGGCTTAGCGAATACTCGCTGCATGCTCGCTTAGCGATGTGCTAGCGAGCGGCTGCGGATTCCGGTTTTAATAACGATATAATGGCAGCAAGCTTCACACTTTATAGCATTCATTACAGAGATTATGTGGTTAGACATTCAAGTGTTCATGCATACTTAAATTCATATGTAAAACTTAAGATAGTTTCATAAATTCAATCATGATATTATATGCAAATTAAGAACATAAGGTAGTAATAGCAATGCCAACCTGTTTGTAATCGAATTGTAACCTTGAGTTGGCCGATCGGATCGAATTGAGCGGAAGTGACCTTGATGCCGCCGGCTTTTCCTTCAGGGCTTCCTTTAGGGTTTTCCGTCTGTGAGCGCTAGGGTTTGCTTGCTAGAGTTCTCCTTTCCTCCTTTTTTCGTTCTCCTTTCATTACTGAAGTGTTGGTATTTATAATGCCCTTTTTCATGACCTAATGGGCTTAGAACGAAGCCCGAAATTTTTTGTTGTCTGTCAGCTTCGCTAGGCGAGCTGGTAGCGAACGTTTGCTTCGCTAGGCGAGCGTGTAGCGAACGTTCGCTAGGCGAGCGTGTAGCGAACGTAACGTTCGCTAGGCGAGCGTGTAGCGAACAGGCCAGTTTGGGCCATTTTCTGGATTGGGCCATTCGTGAGCTGGGCCTTTGTCCCTTTAAGATCAGTGCCATAAAATGAGTCGGAATGCCCCTGAAAAATGTCTTGAACTATTGATGGGCAAATTTTGGGGTATGACAGCTGCCCCTGTTCAATATTCTTGAGCCGAGAGGGTAGAATGGTATGTGTCGTTCGTGGTCTGGAGGTGAAAGATTATTGAACACTAGAATGCCCCAACAATTTGCGCTTGTCAATTAGTCTTGACGGAGATGGGCTTAAAGATGCCATCCAGGAAGTTTGATGAGGAGATTTCCAGATTGTATCGTACGTTAGACGGTATCTGGAGACATGGGTGTCACACCGGGTCGTACGTCAGACCGTATAGTGAGTCATCCATTATGCTGTCGACTTCGCCGGGGAGTCGGAGTATGCTATATACTGCTGGGGATAAGGGATCAGAATGGATCATACACTGGACCGTATCTGAATACCAGAGTGAGCTGTTCGTTAGGCGGATGACTTTGCCGAGGATGAAAAATCAGAATGGATCGTACGCTAGATCGTCTCTGAGTTGAAGATCCAAATGGGTCTTATGATAGACTGTATTGGAGCTGCAGGATGAGCCGTCCATTAGGCCGAATCTGATGATAAAAAGGGGGTAGTCGTACACTAGACTACACTTCAGAAATGTACCGTACACTAGGTAGCATCTAAGGACTTGAAGGTCTAATTGGGTCGTACATTAGACTGTATGTGAGCAGAATCAGCCGTCCGTTAGGCTGGATCTGATGATGAAAAGGGGGTAGTCGTACGCTAGACTACAATTCAGAGATGTACCGTACACTAGGTAGCATCTGAGGAGATGAAGGTCTAACTTGGTCGTACATTAGACTGTATTCGAGCAGCATCTGGTCTAACTTGGTCGTACATTAGACTGTATTCGGGCAGCATCCGAGGACTTGACGGTCTAACTTGGTCGTACATTAGACTGTCACTGAGCAGAATCTGGTCTAACTTGGTCGCACATTAGACTGTATCTGGGCAGAATCCGAGGACTTGACGGTCTAACTTGGTCGTACATTAGACTGTCACTGAGCAGAATCTGGTCTAACTTGGTCGCACATTAGACTGTATCTGGGCAGAATCCGAGGACTTGACGGTCTAACTTGGTCGTACGTTAGACGGTATTTGAGCGGCATCTGGTCTAACTTGGTCGTACATTAGACTGTATTTGAGCAGCTTCTAGTCTAACTTGGTCGTACATTAGACTGTATTTGAGCAGCTTCTAGTCTAACTTGGTCGTACATTAGACTGTATTTGAGCAGCTTCTAGTCTAACTTGGTCGTACATTAGACTGTATTTGATGACTGGAAGGTCTAACTTGGTCGTACATTAGACTGTATTTGATGACTGGAAGGTCTAACTTGGTCGTACATTAGACTGTATTTGCAGAATCTGACTTGAAGGTCTAACTTGGTCGTACATTAGACTGTATTTGCAGAATCTGACTTGAGGGTCTAACTTGGTCGTACATTAGACTGTATTTGCAGAATCTGACTTGAGGGTCTAACTTGGTCGTACATTAGACTGTATTGGAGTTGTTGAAGGTCAGAATGGATCGTATGCTAGATCGTATCTGAGTTGTTGAAGGTTAGAATGGATCGTATGCTAGATCGTATCTGAGTTGTTGAAGGTCAGAATGGATCGTACGCTAGATCGTATCTGAGTTGAAGGAGTCATATGTTGAGCTGAATCAGAATGAACCGTACGCTAGGCTATATCTGCTAGTATTTGTATATGTTGTATTGGCAATGAATGTCTGGGATGAGCTTATAGATGCCATCGTTAGGAGGATGTCAGAATGAATAGTGACATGAAGTATATCTGAAAGATGTATCTGAAGAAGAAAGTAGTCGTACGCTAGACCACACCTCGGAATGTACCGTACGCTAGGCAGTATCTGAGGGATATAGTTGCATCTTGAACGTAATTGATAAAGATGTCTGTCTGAATGGACCTTTGTTTTGACTATGTCAGGAGGATAATTGACCTGAAAAATAAAGTTAGCTTCATGCCATGTCATGATGCATGAGATGCAAATGTTGTATGCATGCGTATGCTGTGAAATGATGTAATGAGTGAATTATGCGTTTGGAATAAATGAGAGCATTGTATACATGTATATGTTATGAAATGATGTAATGTATATGATGCGGAACGAAAATTGTATGTAGGTATGTGATATGAAATGATGTAATGAATGCACTATGTGTCTGAAACGTTCTTCCAGGGGACTCTACTGGGAAAATAAGTCTCATTCTTCTGGTTGGAGACATTTGTATTGATGACCCTTCCTTAGCTAGGGGTATTTGACTTTTATCTGATGGCAGGGATATTTAACCGAGCCTGGCTGAGGGTAGAAGAGATGACCAGTATGTCTGATGATGCCGACCTTTGCTGGGAAATAGCTGGTTCTTGTTGGGGAATAGGATTAGCAACGGATTCATTGGAAAGCATGATTAGCCCTTCTCCTCGATCCTGAAGTCTAGTAGTAATTGCTATTGTTATTTTATGCATGTATTTTGATAAACATTGATCATATTCAAATGCATATATCAATTCAAGTTAAATCAATGGACGTTTACGCAAACAAAACAGAGAAAGTAAAACGAAAGCATCTTTTTGGAAATGAAATTGTATTGATTTTGAAAGAGGGCCTATAAATAGGCAATTTGAGTACAAGGAGACAGAAATCCTAGTAAGAGGAAATTGTCAGGCAAACAAAGAGAAAGCTATGCAGAAAAAGTCCTATCGATTCCAATTCCACCACTGTCATTATGTCTTCAGGCATCTCATCTCCTGCTGTCGGATAGAAGTGATTGGCTTGTTCAGTCCCTTGAACTTGGTTGAAGCAGACAGAGAACGGGGCATAGTCATACGCTTTAATCCCTAATTTTTGCCTGGACCGCCTTTTCAGGTTTTCAGTCCACCGGGATACCCTTTTTTGCTCAAGCCGCCTTTTCAGGTTTTCGACTTGCCGGGTGTACGTCTTTATATGTTTATCCCTAATTTTTGCCCGAACCCTTTTGGTTCGCCGGGATGCCCTTACTTTTGCCAAGGTACGTCGACCTAGCGGGTCTCTTTTATGCGTAGTATTTTTTAACTATGTCAGCGTTCACAGGATGCAGGGACTCTTCGCCGTCCATTGTAGCGAGCATCATGGCTCCACCAGAGACTACCTTCTTAACTACAAATGGCCCCTCGTATGTGGGAGTCCATTTGCCCCTGGGATCACCTTGTGGTAGAATGATACGCTTGATAACTAAGTCGCCGATTTGGTACACTCGTCTCTTGACCTTTTTGTTAAATGCCTGGGTCATGCGCTTCTGATATATCTGCCCATGACAAACAGCCGCAAGTCTCTTTTCATCAATCAAATTTATCTGATCGAGTCGAGCTTGAATCCATTCATCCTCATCTAAGCCTGCATCTTTCACAATTCTTAGAGAGGGGATCTGAACTTCCACTGGTAAAACGGCTTCCATTCCATAGACTAAAGAGAAAGGGGTTGCCCCTGTCGAAGTGCGGTAACCATGAAGAGCAAAAGGTAACATCGCATACCAGTCTTTGTATGTTACTGTTATATTCTTGATATTGTTAGCAGCCTCCACGGCGTCGTTCGTCTTTGGCCGGTACGGAGAAGAGTTATGGTGTTTTATTTTGAACTGCATGCAGAGTTCAGTTTAGTACCATTATCAGTGATAACTCTCTCAGGAGACAGCAGGTTTCTCAAATAGATATTTGATAGAATCCATCTTAGAAATCAATAAAGTGGTATGATTCAACATATACTGTCTTAGTCGGCGAGCAGCCCAAGCCAAAGCGCAGCAAGCTTTCTCGAGCTGTGAGTATCTTGTTTCACAGTCGGTACCTTTTGCTAAGGCAGTGTATGACATGCTCCTTTCGACCAGACTCGTCATGTTGCCCCAGCACACCCTATTGAATTTTCTAACACGGTCAAATACATAGTTAGAGGTCTTCCTTCAACTGGTAGCATCAGAATTGGAGGTTCTTGGAGATATTTCCTGATTTTGTCAAAAGCTTCTTTGCATTCATCATTCCATACCATCTCTTGATTTTTTTCTCAGTAATTTGAAGATGGGTTTGCAGGTAGCAGTCAAGTGTGGAATGAATCGGGCAATGTAATTCGAGTGCCCCAAGAAACCTCTGACTTCTTTCTTGTCTATTTCAGTACCCAGATTTACAATTTCAATTGATTCCTCATGCGGCTGTATGGTCTTTTCTTCTTGTAGTACCAGTTTGGCAAGTTCTCCAGGGACTTCACAATCTTCCTCACCTCCATCCTCGGCTTGGTAGATCGGATTTTCAAAGTCATAATGAACAGTAGCGGAATTACTATCAACAGGATCCAGAGTGGATATGGATCTGCGATTTGTTACGTGAGTGTGTGCAAGAAAACATAGCTTGTTTGAAAAATGACAGGAAAGATAAAGAGCGCAACATTTGAATGCAAAAAGTCCATTGATTTATTGAATATGAATATGCTTATGAAAATGACAAAACCCTTGAAAAATTAGCTATTGTGCCCCGGGCATAGACACAATGCTTTGAAGCACTAAAATAGCAATAACAATTACTCTTGACTAAAGGAAATCGGGATAGTGTCTTCAGCCTTCCAATTGTCGAGTCTGTCACCAATTGTTGGGAAAATCCAGCTATCCAAGTCATAATCGTTATCAGTATCTTCCACAGCATTGACAGTCTCATCTTGATTAGGCAGAGGAGCAGTGATGACATTAGGAGTCTCAGGCGGATCAGATTCAAATTCTCCAGCGTCGATCATATCCTGAATTTTGTTCTTCAACGACCAACAATTGTTTGTATCATGCCCGGGGCTATCGGAGTGATATGCACACCTGGCATTGGGATTATAACGAGGAGAAGTAGTGTTGGGTTTTGCAGGAGGATCTCTGAGAGTAATTAAATTTGCTTTTAGCATACCCTGCAGTGCTTGTGCTAAAGTCATATTGATCTTCGTAAACTGCCTTCTTCCCGGGTTAATGTGACTCACAGGTTTCTTGTCTTTTTTCTTTTCGAGCAAGAGAGCCTTCAGTTCCTCCTGCCCCCTGGATAAGTTCAAGATCATCTTCTGGAGTTGAGCATTCTGAGCCTGGAGATCTTTGACAACTTGTTCGAGGTCCATTTTTCTGTGTGGAGGAAAACCGTGAGAACGTTGATCCCTTTAGAGTACCTGTTATGCAATGTTATGTCATGCTATGCAATGTATGAAATGTTTTCAAGGCCTTTTGGAATTTAAATTTGTATAGACTACCAAAAAAAGGAGACTTTTTTTTGTTTTTTTTTTTTTACAAAACAGAGCAAAGTTAAATCCCTAAGTCCTTGAAATGGTTAGTACAATGTTATGATGTCATGATGTTATGATGTTATGAGGTTAAATAAATAACAAGCACAAGCAAGTCACACAACCATCATTCCTAGGTTTTAAGGCTTGCATGAGTTCTATAGGTAAGTACCCTCCCCACTGAAGTTTAGTTGGTTCAACCTGTCCTAGAATAGTAACCGGGTTCTAAAAGGATCTCAGATCATCGACCTTCCTTTAAGTCCACTTCAGTGCAACACCAAGTGGTTGACCGAAGCTTCCCTAAAGTCCAATCTCAAAGAGTGTAGTATCGAGTCTCAACCAACCCCAGTCGGAACCGAAGTCAGTTATCTCACTACTTTCTAATGGCCAGGATGAGTCAATTAGGGTTCTAAAGGTCTGGTTAATGCTTTAATGACACCACGCGGAAGCCAAATTTTTCCTCAAGTAACATGAGGAACATCAGGACAACCAAAGTGTCACATTAACCGTAGCCATCATTTTAACCATTCCAGTATACGCCGGATAGTCGCGATGATCTATTGCTACTTACCTAAGGTACACTAGATCCGGGTGTAGGATCTTTCACTCAAGAATACCCAAGCAATCCCTTAAAAGTAAATCAGACAATTTTAAATAAGTGATCTTGTTTTTTAAGGTAACCACTCTTTTTAAAGTATCCCCAGCAGAGTCGCCAGTTCTGTCATACGGTGAACTGACTTGGGGTATTTTGCTTTTTATCGCAATGTCGCGGATAGCAAGAGTCGCCACCGACTTTTCTTTTATCCAATAAGGAAAGGTGGAAAAGAACAGGAAAGACCTCAATAGATTTTGGGTTCGGGAGGTACATTATACAAAGGGAAGGTATTAGCACCCTTTGTATCCATGGTTATCCATGGGCTCTTAATTGCTGGATCACTTATATTTTTGTCTGGAAAAAGTGTTGGTGAATTGCTTAAAAAATGTTTGAAAGAGAGTTTAACTTTGTAATGATTCTCGTATGAATGTATACAAAGTATTTATCTCGTTTGATTTTGAAAGCGGTTTAGAAAAGGTTTTGAAAAGAGAGTTTAACTTTGTAATGATTCTCGTATGAATGTATACAAAGTGTTTATCTCGTTTGGTTTTGAAAACGGTTTAGAAAAATGTAACTTGGTAATGATTCTAGTATGAATGTATACCAAGTGGTGATTTTCTAGGATTTGCAAAGTGTGAGGGGTGGGAAATGTTTTAGGTTATGATCCAGCAATTGAGAGTTATACCTTCCTAAGGTCGTTATGAACGTTTCCTATCCTTATGAGGGTAAAACTGTCCTTACTATTGAGAAGTAAGTAATTTTACCCTTTGGATGTTTAAGGGTCATCGTAGGGTCATCGATAGGTCATTGAAGGCAACCGTTGTAAGGATACCTTAGCATTCGAAGGGACGATCATCATTTAACCGTAGGCTACACCGAAGGGTCATCGAGGGACAAAATCGTATTTTCGAAGGCAACATCCGAGGGACCATGATTTATTTTATGATGATTTAATCGAAGGGTCTTCGCTAAGTGTATCCCTACATTCGCGGGACATGACCGTAATACCGTAATATCATAAGGCAAAAGAGGGGTCCAAGATCACATATTTAAAGGCCACATTTTAAAGTTAATTAGGTGATTATGATGAAGCTCCACATTAAAATCAATACATTAAAAATAATACATTAAAATTAATACATTAAAATTAACACATTAAAATTAATTATTAAAATTTAGGGTGAGCCTCCACAAGGGTATCCCGCAAATAAAGTGGAAGACCTAACGGCGGTCTTTTTTCTGGGACATATGAACCTTTGCAAAATTCAACAAACGGGTTAGCATACCAAATCAGGGTGCAATCGAGGATTACACTGCAAAAGAAATCACAACAGTAATAGGATCATATAAACAATGCCTGGCTATGATAAAACATGAATGAAGAGTCAGAACAGAAAAGTTGGCTACTGTCAGGTTCGCGCCTGCCTCGCCTAGCGAAGGCTTAGCGAATACTCGCTGCATGCTCGCTTAGCGATGTGCTAGCGAGTGGCTGCGGATTCCGGTTTTAATAACGATATAATGGCAGCAAGCTTCACACTTTATAGCATTCATTACAGAGATTATGTGGTTAGACATTCAAGTGTTCATGCATACTTAAATTCATATGTAAAACTTAAGATAGTTTCATAAATTCAATCATGATATCATATGCAAATTAAGAACATAAGGTAGTAATAGCAATGCCAACCTGTTTGTAATCGAATTGTAACCTTGAGTTGGCCGATCGGATCGAATTGAGCGGAAGTGACCTTGATGCCGCCGGCTTTTCCTTCAGGGCTTCCTTTAGGGTTTTCCGTCTGTGAGCGCTAGGGTTTGCTTGCTAGAGTTCTCCTTTCCTCCTTTTTTCGTTCTCCTTTCATTACTGAAGTGCTGGTATTTATAATGCCCTTTTTCATGACCTAATGGGCTCAGAACGAAGCCCGAAATTTTTTGTTGTCTGTCAGCTTCGCTAGGCGAGCTGGTAGCGAACGTTTGCTTCGCTAGGCGAGCGTGTAGCGAACGTAACGTTCGCTAGGCGAGCGTGTAGCGAACAGGCCAGTTTGGGCCATTTTCTGGATTGGGCCATTCGTGAGCTGGGCCTTTGTCCCTTTAAGATCAGTGCCATAAAATGAGTCGGAATGCCCCTGAAAAATGTCTTGAACTATTGATGGGCAAATTTTGGGGTATGACAAACGGCGAACATGGCAATCATACATGTAAAGGCCGTTAGGGTCGAATTACTATAAATAGGGATCTTAGTTTTAGATTCAAGAGGTGTTCAAACAAATATACAGAAATTCACAAAATACATTCGAAGTACCGGAGCGAGAGAAAAGAGTTTTACGCTGAAAATGTATGTATGAAGAACACCATAAGTTTCGTTCATGTTATATTTTTCATACCAATTGTTTAAATCAAAGTATTTTTACTGCCTTTATCTGTCGAATTGCCCTTACTTTTCAGTAGCTTATCATTACTTTTCATTTCTGCATTTACATTCCGCCAGAATCTTCATTTCCAAGACTTTCTTAAAACATAAAGCATTTACTTTGAGTCATTTATCTTTACCTTTCCTAAGCCTTTTCACTACCTTTAAACCTTTTAATACCAAGTGATCATTATCTACTTTGTTCACAAAGTCATAAGTTTCACTTAGATTTGTTGTCTAAACACTTTTTGTCATCCACAAATTAGAAACAAACGTAATTATGAGTCAAATCACAGTAATAACAATTCTTAAGACACGTGTCCTATGATCAATCTAGTCGATCCTGCGAGTTACCAAAAATATACAAATTTGGAAGACTAGCGGTTGTTTATCAGAAATCACTGGTAAACAAATTGGCACCCCTGGTGGGACAGTGTCAAAAGGATTGTTGATTAAAACAGTTGTTTTATTCGCAAAATTGCCGTTATTCTTTTGGTTAAAAATTTAGTGTTGTATGATCCTTAGAAGTGGCAGGATAGCCAATAATTCACATCCTATAACCAACGGAAAAAACGCGAAAAAGATGGTTAATACAACCAGTCAAGGGGAACAGTCCTCCCCCCATGGAGCAGGCACAATCGGAGCAAATTCGATTAATGTGTCCACTGAAATCCCTAAAGCACAGGCCATACCAACGATTGGATCCATGGCCTTGCATAATTCGACAGTAATGCCTATCATATCAGGCGCGGCAGATATGCCTGCAGTTTAACCCCTAGGCCACCAAGATTCGAAAACTTTAGGCCTGTGAGAGATTACCCTTATGGAATGCCATCAACTGCCATGGCATGGCTTCAAAACAATTCTTCCATATATACTTAACCACATAGTACAGTTATTTCACCAATCCAAAATTCTGGATCCGGCATGAACCACATAAGTCGAAATAACCAATCACAAGGGATCCCCACCCTACTACCTACCCTTACAACGAATAGTCAGGCAGCCTTTAGACAACAAATGGATGCCAGTAACCATGATATGGTAGGAGTTCTGGCCAGAGAAATGAATACCATTTCTCTCCGTTAATACAGAATGTGAATAAGACTAATACCGACAATGCCCAAACATACCAACAATTGTCAACACAGATGGGACGCATAACAGATTTTCTAGGCGCCCCACAACCTGCTGTTCGACGTAGGCCAAACCAGGTTATAATCAAGGGCGAAGAACCAACGATAGATCAGGTTCGACCGCAAAGGCAAGCCCCTAACGAAAGAGTCATGGGGGCAAGATTGGAACAACAGCCAATTCGACGGGAAGTCGCTGAAGAACAACCTAGGAGAGTGATAATGGTTAATAGAGACCAGGACACAGACGAAGTAATTCATAGGGTTAGACGGGAAAACATGATGGAAAATGACCTAACCAGTATGATAGAGAGAATCATGGCCCATAATGGTCTAAACACAAGACTTCGACGGCCAAACTATTCTTCTCCTCTGTCAGAGTATGTCCTGCAAACAGAATTACCAAGGGGTTGTAAAATCCCTAAGTTCACCAAATTCTCAGGGGATACTAGTGAATCCACTATAGAGCATATAGCCAGATACATGACTGAGGCAGGGGGTTTGGCAAACAGTGAGAACTTGAGGATGAAATATTTCCCTAGTTCTTTAACAAAGAACGCCTTCACGTAGTTTACGACTTTACCACCAAATCCCATAGATGCTTGGCCCCAGTTAGAAAGATTGTTTCATGAACAATTCTACATGGGCCAAACTAAGATAAGTCTTAAGGAACTAGCCAGCATCAAGAGAAAATTCACCGAACCTATAAATGATTATCTGAATAGGTTCCGCTTGTTAAAATCTAGATGTTTTACAATAGTACCTGAACACAAGTTGGTCGAAATAGCCGCTGGAGGTCTGGACTATTCCATCAGGAAAAAGTTAGACACCCAGCATCTAAGAGACATGGCCCAATTAGCAGATAGGGTTCGACAGGTCGAACGCTTAAAATCTGAAAAGGCCAGAGCAAATAAGAATTATAAGAAAGAGAGGGTTGCTTATGTCGAATTCGAAGACGAAGAGTCCGAAATTGCTGAAGACCCCTATGGTCTTGAGGAATTCGAAGTAGATTTGGCAGAATTAAAGGAAGCACCACCCTATGCTTGCAAATTACTTACACCTTCGAATGGCAGAAATCCTGTCGAAACTGAAAAGAACGATAGGTTTCCCAAAAAGACTTACACATTTGATGTCTCGAAATGTGACGAGATCTTTGACCTATTAGTAAAAGATGGCCAAATGATAGTGCCTCCTAATACCAAGATTCCTCCGTTAGAACAACGAAAGAAACGAGGTTTCTGTAAATATCACAGTTTTTTGGGCCATAAAACTTCACAATGCTTTCTTTTCAGGGATCTTATTCAGAACGCAATCAGAGATGGCCGCCTCAAGTTCGCCGACAAAGGGAAAAACCAGATGAAAGTTGATACTGATCCCCTTAACGTTGCTGAGACCAACTATGTTGAGCCTGTCGAAATCAACATGGTTGACGTAGGGGAAGTGGAGGTTGCAAAAGCAGCAGGAACTGGAAGCTACACATTGGATGGAAAGCAGGCTACTGATGGCCTAAGTAACGACGTTTCCTTTGGAACTTCTATCAAGGGCAAACAGGCTGCTAACGTCGAACCAAGGACCACTGAAGGTCTTAAAGGGAAAACAACTGAGGCTACTGAGGGCCTAAGAAAGAAGTTCGAAGCAATTTCAATCACTGATGACGCTAGTCTGGGCGTCAACATGGTAGACCTGAAGCAAATTCCCCTAGAAATGGAAGAAGTGGAGGAATGTTTGAAGATGGAGCAGGAAGGGATGAAGTTTGGTTATCCCAAAGCCAACGAAAGCCTACGCGAGTATCTCTGGAGATGTCACAAAAAGAATGTTGATATGTTGTTGTGCCCAAGATGCAGCATCAGGATCTCTCGAAGGGTGGCTGAAGATTATGAGAGATGGTAATGGACAAAGACCGAGAGAAACTGGAGGAAAGAAAGCCAGTTGCAGAAGGTGTATCCCACACCAGGAGAAAGCCTTCTGGGTTTCGTTGTGTGCTTCTACAAATATGAAACGGAATGTTTAATGTGTCCCAGGTGTGGGGCAGTGTATAACAGAGAATTAGCCGAAGCATTCGAAAGAATCCCATATGACCAAGGTTGGGACGGACATGGAGGAAATCCAAACATGTATAGCTTCGACAAGAGGGGAGCACCTAGGAGACCAGATAGCCCTCATCCAAGGGCGAAGAGAGTCATGTTTAAATTGCCAGCAGAAGTCCCTGAGGACAAGTGGACTCAGGCGGGACCAAAGAAAGGAAAATGGAGAAGTTTCGAAGATGGAGGAAGAACCTCGTGGGCGTATAGAAAATAGTTTCAGGCGTCCAAAAGAGAGACTGTCAGGTTAGAAAATTACAAAGGAAAGAACCCTATGTCGAGATCCCAATGGAGGAGGCATCAAAGGATGAGGAAAGCAGAAAGAGAAATGAATAAAAAAGAAACTGGAGAATCCAGCAGCGTCAAGAATCCCCCAAATATCATGGATTCGACCAAACCACCCAAAGGAAGAAAGTTATTTCCAGATGAAAACATAACTCAGAAGGTTCAGAAGGAACAAGCGAAAGAAGAGGAAATGCTCACAGATGATTTCGAGTCCGACAGAGTGTATTCCGTGAATATGAATTGTAACATGGTCTCAGTTTTGCCGCACGAGTATAACCAGGAAACAGAGGTCGAAGATAATGAGGAAGCGGACGCTGCAGAGATGGCGAAGCATCAACCAGTGTATTATTATGTTCTGAACAATGGTGTTGTCGAAGAATAGAATGCTATGTTCGAAAGGCCACACCAGGGGATGCAGAGTCACCTCAAACCCCTATACATTAAGGCCAAAGTTGGACAGGTGGGAGTGAATAAAGTCTTGGTGGACGGGGGAGCAGCCGTTAATTTGATGCCCCAATTCATGTTGAAAAGGATAGGGATGTTCGACACTGACGTCAAACCCCACAACATGGTGCTGTCAAATTATGAAGGAAAGATAGGACAGACGTTGGGCGTCATACAGGTGGACTTAACTGTTGGGTCAATCACAAGACCAACGATGTTTATGTTAATACCTGCAAAAGCAAATTACAACTTACTACTGAGGAGAGAGTGGATACATGGAATAGGAGCGGTCCCTTCGACTATGCATCAAAGAATATCTATCTGGAGAGAAGACGGCGTGGTAGAGAATGTCGAAGCCGACCAAAGTTACTTCAGGGTAGAAGTAAACCATGTGGACAAGAGAAACTTCGACAGAAATTTGGCACACATATGACCGTGTTACCCAGCAGAAGAAGGCTACGCCCCAAATAAAAATGCCTTGTACTTTTTGACTCTCCACCCAAATGGCTTCCAGTGGGATATAGAGATTATGGGAGACCCAGAAATAGGAGACTCATCTGAGATACGACCAACAGGCTGGGATGAAGACCTGTACTATGACTGAGTCTTCTTTCTTTGAAAAGATTTCGGCCTACATGGCTGAGAACAAAAGACAAGCGGCTCTCGAAGCCGAGATAACAAACATGGCTAACAAGGCCACATATAGTGAAATCTGTAATACAGGACCAGGGGAATTCTTTGAACCAAAACCCCCTGACGAACAAGTACCTATGGAACCAGCAGAACAGAGGTTGGACGCCATCTACGACGAAGAGCCTCTGGGATTTGAAAAAGATCCAGTAACGTCAAGTGAAAAGATGTTAGCACAAGATCCTCTCGAAGAGATTGATCTCGGAGATGGAAGTGCAAAAAGAATTACCTACATCAGCGCTAAACTGGACCCCAAGTTAAAAGTGAGAGTGATTGAATTACTAAGGAAGAACAAAGATTGCTTCGCTTGGGATTACGACGAGATGCCTGGTTTGAAGAGGGACCTGGTCGAATTAAAGCTGCCTATAAAGGATGGCAAGAAGCCCATCAAGCAGACTCCAAGAAGATTCACACCAGAAATCCTCACAAAGATCAAAAAAGAGGTCGAAAGACTTCTTCGTTGCAACTTCATCAGGACCACAAGGTATGTCGATTTGATTGCTAATATTGTCCATGTTATCAAGAAAAATGGCTCTTTGCGAGTATGTATAGATTTTCGTGATCTAAATGCAGCAACCCCTAAGGATGAGTATCCAATGCCTGTGGCAGAGATGTTGGTTGACTCAGCCGCAAGCTATGAGTATCTCAGCATGCTTGATGGATATTCTGGCTATAACCAGATTTTCATCGCAAAAGAAGATGTTTCTAAAACAGCTTTTCGATGTCCAGGGGAAATAGGCACTTACGAATGGATAGTCATGCCTTTTGGCCTAAAAAACACTAGGGCAACATACCAGCGAGCAATGAACTCTATATTTCATGATTATATAGAGACATTCATGCAAGTATACATAGATGACATTGTGCTAAAATCTACGTCGGATGAAGACCATCTATCCCATCTCAGCCAGTCATTCGAAAGAATGAGAAAACATGGTTTAAAAATGAATCCTCTTAAGTGTGCATTCTTTGTGCAGGCTGGAGATTTCCTGGGCTTTTTGGTCCACAAAAAGGGGATAGAAATCAATCAGAACAAGACGAAGGCTATTATGGAGACCAAAGCACCATCAACCAAAAAGGAACTGCAATCATTATTAGGAAAGATAAACTTCCTAAGAAGATTCATCTCGAATTTAAGTGGTCGAACTCAAGCCTTCTCTCCCCTTCTGCGCCTGAAACAAGGCAAGTTCGAATGGAATGACGAACACCAAGGGGCATTCGACAAGATCAAACATTATCTGGCGAATCCTCCTATCTTGGCACCACCATGTGGAAAGAAGCCTATGAGACTGTATATATCAGCTTCCGACACTACCATAGGTAGCATGTTGGCGCAAGAGAATGAAGATGGCGTCGAAAGAGCCATTTACTACCTTAGTAGGGTTTTAAATTATGCAGAAACTAGATAAACTTCAATAGAAGAGTTGTGTCTTTGTTTGCATTTCTCTTGTACTAAACTTAAATATTATATAAAACTTGTTGATTTATACGTCTCTTCGCATTTTGATGTCATCAAGTATATGTTATCTAAGCCAATAATGCACAGCCGAATTGGCAAATGGGCTTTAGCGCTCACTGAATACTCTTTAACCTTTATGCCTTTAAAGGCAATGAAGGGACAAATAGTATCAGATTTTATTGTAGACCATGCACTGGTCGAAAATCCTCAATTTCAAGTTGAGTTGAAACCTTGGAAATTATTCTTCGACGGTTCCACTCATAAGAATGGAAGTGGGGTTGGGATAATGTTAATTTCTCCTGACAGAATTCCAACAAAACTCAAATATAGAATTGAAGGTCCCCTTTGTTCCAACAACGAAGCAGAATATGAAGCTCTTATTGCAGGACTTGAGGCTTTGTTGGAATTGGGGGCAACTAGGGTCGAAATTAAAGGAGATTCAGAATTAGTAAGCAAGAAACTGACGAAGGAGTACAAATGTATAAAAGAAAATTTGATTATGTACTTCGTCATTGCAAATAGGTTACTCAAAAAATTCGAGTACGTCGACATAAAACATGTTCCTAGAATAAAAAACCAAGAGGCTAATGACTTAGCACAAATAGCCTCAGGGTATAGAATTTCAAAAGAAAAGCTAGAAGAGCTTGTCAAAGTAAGAGGAAAGGCAATGGCTGCCAGATTATCTCCGACGAATTTGGAAAGCACCCAGTTAGGATATGCTAACAAAGAGGAGTTTGAAGTATTGTCCATTGACACCTTGATAGATACAGACTGGAGGAATCCAATTATTAATTATCTCAAGGACCCTTCGACAGACACAGAAAGAAAAACCAAGTACAGGGCTCTATCTTATATATTGATAGGGAATGAATTATTCAAGAAAACCCCTGAAGGGATCCTGTTGAAATGCTTAGGAGAAAGCGAAGCTTACTTGGCATTATCCAGTGTACACAGTGGAGCTTGTGGAGCACATCAGGCAGGCCATAAGATGAAATGGTTGCTTTTCAGAAATGGAATGTATTGGCCCACCATGTTAAAAGATTGTATAGAGTTTGCTAAGGGTTGCCAGGAATGTCAAATACACGCAGGAATTCAACATGCTCCTGCAAGCAAACTTCATACGATTATTAAGCCTTGTCCCTTCAGAGGTTGGGCATTAGATCTAATTGGTGAGATTATACCCCATTCATCCAAAGGTCAAAGATACATACTTGTAGGAATTAACTATTTCACTAAATGGGTCGAAGCAGTACCTCTAGTAAATGTGGATCAAGAGACTGTTATCGAATTCATTCAAAGGCAAATTTTATACAGATTTGGAATCCCAGAAAGTATAACAACAGATCAAGGATCAATCTTTACTGGTCGAAAGATGCAAGAATTTGCGAAGGAAATGGGGTTCAAATTATTAACATCCACACCATATTATGCTCAAGCCAATGGGCAAGTTGAAGCAGCCAATAAAGTGATAATTGGGCTAATCAAAAAGCATGTAGGAAAAAAGCCAAAAAGTTGGCACAAAACTTTAGACCAAGCACTCTGGGCTTGTCGAACCTCCCCTAAAGAAGCCACTAACACTACACCTTTCCAGCTTACATTTGGACATGATGCAGTACTACCTGTCGAAGTCTACTTACAATCAGTGAGAATCCAAAGACAAGGAGAAATCCCATCTGATTTATACTGGGAAATGATGATAAATGAGTTGGTGGATTTGGACGAAGAAAGGTTACATGCGTTAGAAGTATTAAGAAGACAGAAGGAGAGGGTAGCAAGGGCATACAATAAGAGGGTCAGAGGTAAAACTTTTACTACGAATGATTTAGTATGGAAAGTCATATTGCCTATGGATCGAAAGAATAAGGCATTAGGAAAATGGTCTCCATATTGGGAAGGACCTTTTCGAATTCTAAAAGCCTTTTCAAACAATGCATACGAAATAGAAGAACTAGTAGAGGATCGAAGGATCCTAAAAGTAAATGGAAAATACTTAAAGAGGTATAAACCATTTATGCACGAAGTTAGAATCATAACAGCATAGTAAGTAAAGAACTATCATGGCCAAAATGGAGAAGATATTTAAATTCAAAATATGTGCCAAATTGGTTTTCGTCTGAATCAAGTTACAAGTAAACAAGAATCGAACAAAGCAAATACAGGAGGAAATCAAAAAGGAATAGTGGCCCTCATTCGATCATATTTCTTCTTCACCAAGCCAATCTTATACTGGACAGCCGCTTGAACTCCTCTGAGGCGTGCAATATCTTCGTTCATAGCCGTGGCTTTTTCGACGTGGTCCACGCTTTGCTTCGCCAGATCATCAGCTTCAGTACTATCCAAGCCTCGGATAGCAGCCTGCTTCACCTTAGCATCAGAAATCTTTTGCTGCAATTCTGCAATATGAGATTCCCATAGGCGTATCGAAGCAGTGTAAGTGTCGAACTCTGCTTGGGCTGATTTTCTGGAAGCGGTTAATTCCTCAGAAGCTTGTGAAGTTCGAAAGGCATTATCAAATTCAATGGCTTGAGCTTTTTCAGTCGATAGAAGCTTAGCTTGGGCGTCCACCTCCCTATGATATTCAGCACACACTTGGTCAATGAGGTTTTGAATATCAATAAGGACTTCACCTACATCAGTGGGGCAAGCAGTGATGTTAATTTTGCTTATCAACTTCTTTATGCTAAAGCTCGCCCCCACATTATTCTTTAACTCATCAAAGAGTTTACGTCAAAAACTGCCTTCTTCACCTGCTGAAGGAGTTCGTCATGTGATGCTTGGTTTGCACTAGCACCAGATTGGGTCGAAGCTCCAGAAACACTCTGCTCTGAAGAAGACTCTCTTTGAGCCATCATTAACCTCACATACTTGAGGGGATCATTTTGTTTTAAAGATCTTTTCTCTTCCTCAGTAAGTGGTGTGGGTGAAGTTTGGGTGATGGATGGTCGAACTTTAGTGGGATTTGAGACCGTATCGGCGCTGGCATTGCTAGTTCCAGTTTGATTCCCCTCAGCATCAGCTTCTCCCATATTTATGTCTTCATCTTCTCGAAAATACCCCTCAATTTCATCTGAATCCTGATCTTCCTCATCAACATCATTTGAAGGGAACGCAGCCCTGGTGGGAGAATCACTAGGAGTACTCTCAGAGTTTTCTTTCCCTATTGAGTCCTTCTCGTCAGCGTGCTTCGAATCCCTTTTACCATCTTCACGAGGGGAAGAGGTTTCTTCTTCATTCTGAGCGTTATCTTCTTCAAGATTGTGAGCCCCAGTCGAAGAGCCTTTGTTTCGGATAGCACCGCTGACTGTCGGAGGAGGAGATGGATTCATGTCGCTCGAAGGATCGCTTTAATTGGCAGTAGAAATAAGGGGAGTGGTGGTTTTGTCCTGAAACTGAAATGTTAGATTAGAAATGTGAAATTTGTCGAACGATAAAATACTTCAGGTCGAAATATACCTGTTGAACCTCTGGATCGGAGGAATTGCTCCCAATATGCTCCAGTTCTGCAGCACTAGAAGGTTGAGATGGAGTTTTCTTTAGAAGAGGAGGGAGAGTGGTGGTTTCGACACCTTGTTGTTGATTTGGTTGGAAAGGGGCAACTGTGGCCTTATTCTTCTTCTGTTTCTTCTTGAGTGGAGTAGGAGGAGTATCCTCTTCATCATCTTCGATAAGAATGACATTAGCAGGAGGAGTTTTTCTTTTCTTGGGTGTCAAGGGAGGCTTGCCACTACCCTGAAAAAAGAAAACCATAAATAATTAGCAAGAAATTAGAAAGAGATACAAAAGTTATTTGATGTAATACCTTTGAACCCTTTTCTGTTTTTTCTGGAGCGGCACCAGAAGGCACTCCCTGGCTCGAAGAGATAGTTGGCTTGGAAGCAGTAGTCGAAGTAGCCTTCGCCACAGGTTTTTCTTTCTTCACCACCTTCCTTTCGACAACTAAAGAAGGATGTGAGTTAGTCGAAACATGCAAATGGTTAAAAGACTGGTAAGAAACGAAAAGAAGTTGTAAAACCAAGAAATCCAAACATTCCACACCTTCACATGTCGGAGAAGTAATTCTCACTGCAGATAAATCAAAGTGAAGGAAGCCTTTGAAACTGTCTAAGGTATGTTTGGTAGCAACTACTCTTTTTGCAGGCTTTTGTTGGTCATTTTTTAGGATGTTAAAAATGTTCCCACACGTGAACCAGTAAGGGTAAGGGGGAAAAATGACAAAGCAAAATTTGCACTGGGTAACTTTGGGAATTTGGGTGGTTCGCACTCAAAAGCCACGTCATATTTCAGTTCAGGTTTTACAGTTTTGAGAGATTTTCTTTTGGCAATCTGCTTTTCAAATCTTTCTTTTAAAATTGGGGTTGCATAACAAACAGTGTCAACGATGTTCGTTGGGTTATAGACAGTTTCAAAGTACTTTTGAAATGCTTGGATTTCTGCAGAATGAGTAAGCTTACCCTTGGGGACATTTTCCTGCAAAGACGAAAAAGCCTTCGTTAGACGTTCTTTGATTTCAGCAGTCGAAAACATGTTCTTGGAATAGAAATCTGTCCACCAAGTGGCGAAACCATTGGTGGAATAGAACGATGGTTGGAAGGCTATTAATTGGAATTCGGAAAAATTGGCATGGAATTCTTTGTGGACGGCAATGTCTCTAGCGCTCCATTCAGTTCCTGCACAGCAGATCTCGCGCTTTCGTTTGAATAAAGAGAAAGGGATAAGTTGACACAACCCAAATTGTCGAGAGACAAAATTAGGCTGGTAAGCCAACAGACACACATGACTCTTCACTGGCAGAATCCTAGAAACAAGTTGCCTTGGAAGGAGAAAGGCACGCCATATCTCTTCGATCTCTGTATTGGCATTTTTCACAGCGTCTTCGAGCGAGGCAGTAAACCAGGAAGGACCATGCGTTCGACTGGAAAAAGGAGCCATCGAAGGAAGGAAATGATGACGTTTCGAGAACATCAAAGTGTACTTGGTGAGGGAAGTTTGTAAATTATCAACGTCATCATCTGGAGTCAGTCGAAGGAGTCTGGTGCCCTTAATACTTCGATTCATTACCTCTGGGGCATCTTCTTTGATGTTCCCTCGTGTTGGTAAAAAGGATTCGAAAGTGGCATTAAGCCACAATTGAAAAAGCCAATAAGGCCCAGATAGTAATAGATTGGTGCCAGCTTCGTATTCCTTTAGCTTAGCACTAGCTGATCCTAGACTTTCGTACAAACTAGCCAACAAGAGTTCACTCAAACACACTCTTCGACCAGCATGCAATTGGTTAGCGAGCGTTAGAAATCTCTTAGCAACTTGTAGAGATTTGCAGCAAAAGAAGAATTTGGACAACCATAGACCTAAGAATGCTATGTGTTATATATCAGAAACTTCTTCACCATCAGCATGATAAAGATTAATGTAAGTACTGAGTAAAGTGTTCTTAACATTGAAATCAATCAAGTTTTCACAGTCTGGGTAGGGGTCGAAGGTTTCTCCTGTCGGAGGAAGTCCAACAATGGCATCTACATCGAAAAGTGTGGGAGTCATCATTCCATAAGGAAGATGAAAGGTGTTATAGGTACTATCCCAGAAATATAGGCTGGGGAGTAATAAAGGCTGACAATAACTAAATCCAAGCTTCGACATCTGGATTAGGTCAAAAATACCCAATTCTTTCCAAAGTGAGGCTTTCTTCTTCTCAACTTTTGTTAACCAAGCAAGATAGGATTTATCTAGGGTTGGACAAGACCGAAAAGGTCTGAAACTATCAGTAATAAAGTCCAGTTGAAAAGCTTCTCTCTGGTTTAGATCCTCATTGTCTTTAGAAGAAAGGGTTTTGTTGGCTATGGGTTTAGTAGTATGGTGACAAGGGAAAAATTGAGCACACTTCTCTAAATGTTCGTCAGATACTAATGGACCTAGAAACCCTAAAGCATTTCCAGAAAGAAGAGAAGGAACCATTACCTGAGAAGCGAAGATTGCTTTATGTTCTTTCAAAAGTTTTGGAGCAGTGATGTATTCTCGGTCCCCAACAGTGATGGTTGTGCTGGTTGGAATGTTCTGGGAAATGGAACTCTGTGAAGATCCAACACCTTTGATGTTCTTTGACTATTTTTGTTGCTTGTCAGAAGAAGCGTTTTTCAGAAAGGTTGAAGAAGATGAACTTAGAGAAAAACTGGAGATTTTCGTGAAAAGAGAGAGAAAAAGACAAATGTGCTTTTATAATGTTGAACCTGTGAGGCTGACTGGTTACGCTTTACTAGGATATCGGGCCACGTGGAAGTTTTTTTCTGAGAAGAGTGGACAGGGAATACTATTCATTTTCTTGGAAGTTGAAGCTCATGATGTCATATAACTGTGCACACGTTTTGATGAGACGTTTTGAAAAAGTTAATCATGATTAACTAACAAACGTGGACTTTTAAGACTATGAAAGGTCTCTGGTCGAAATCTGGTAAATGCAAAAAATGTCCATTTCTACAGTAATTCGAAATAGACATTTCTTGGGGGCAATTTGTTAGCTAGGGATTTCGACAGACAGTTAAAGGTCTTTGGAAATATTAAGTTTTGAGAATAAGCAAGAAATGACTGTAGCGAAGCTATTTTAATTCTCTTTGTGGGTAAGCAATTATTTGTTGTCGAAGCCTGGAACTTAGAAGATTTTTGGATCATCATAAAGTTGTCTTCGACATAGGTGTTTACAGAGTCGAGACTTCAAACGAAAGTATTTGAAATTTAAAACAGAGCTGTTTCGTCAGATCAACACGTGGAAACATCTAAGATATGCAACGCTTGGGAACGGCGAATGTGGCAGTCATACATGTAAAGGCCGTTAGGGTCGAATTACTATAAATAGGGATCTTAGTTTTAGATTCAAGAGGTGTTCAAACAAATATACAGAAATTCACAAAATACACTCGAAGTACCGGAGCGAGAGAAAAGAGTTTTACGCTGAAAATGTATGTATGAAGAACACCATAAGTTTCGTTCATGTTATATTTTTCATACCAATTGTTTAAATCAAAGTATTTTTACTGCCTTTATCTGTCGAATTGCCCTTACTTTTCAGTAGCTTATCATTACTTTTCATTTCTGCATTTACATTCCGCCAGAATCTTCATTTTCAGTACTTTCTTAAAACATAAAGCATTTACTTTGAGTCATTTATCTTTACCTTTCCTAAGCCTTTTCACTACCTTTAAACCTTTTAATACCAAGTGATCATTATCTACTTTGTTCACAAAGTCATAAGTTTCACTTAGATTTGTTGTCTAAACACTTTTTGTCATTCACAAATTAGAAACAAACGTAACTATGAGTCAAATCACAGTAATGACAATTCTTAAGACACATGTCCTAGGATCAATCTAGTCGATCCTGCGAGTTACCAAAAATATACAAATTTGGAAGACTAGCGGTTGTTTATCAGAAATCACTGGTAAACAGCTGCAGATAGGCTATGTGCCCTAGAAAAGAAAATCAAAGCCATAGAAGGAAACAACATCTTCGGTGCTTCTGCCATGAACATGCGTTTGGTATCGAATTTAGTCATCCCGGCTAAATTTAAAACTCCTGATTTCGAGAAATATAAAGGACAGACTTGTCCAAGAAGTCACTTGGTGATGTACTTCAGGAAAATGGTTGCTCATACCGAAAATGACAAACTACTTGTACACTGTTTCCAGGACAGTTTGAGTGGAGCATCTCTGAGATGGTATATGAGTTTAGAACAGGGGCGAATTCAAAGTTGGGAGGATTTGGCTGACGCATTTCTCCGTCAGTACAAATACAACTTAGATATGGCACCCGACCGAATGCAGTTGCAAGGGATGGCTATGAAGGAGAGTGAGTCATTCAAGGAATACGCCCAGCGGTGGAGAGAGTTGGCCGCTCAGGTAGAGCCACCATTGTCTAAGAAGGAAATGACCGGGACATTTGTGGACACCTTGAAGGATCCATTCTTTGATCGATTAGTAAGTAGTGCAGCATCTGACTTCGCACATCTCGTCACGATTGGAGACCACATAGAGAAGGGGTTGAGGGATGGAAAGATTCCTGGAGCAGTGACAACATCTAGCGCCCCAAAGAAATATTCTGGAGGCTTCCCAAGGAAAAGAGAAGGTGAAACAAACGCCATATCCAGGAATTATAAAGGGAAGCAACAAACTTCATATGGTCAAGTCGCCGCCGTGGTACCTATACCCTATCAACAGCCAATGCAGCAATAACAAATGTATCAGCCACAACATCAACAATATCATCATCAGCAAAATACCGCACCTCCAAGACAGTTCAAGCCAAGACCTCCAAGAAGACAACTTGATCCTCTACCAGTACCCTATAGTCAGATATTCCCATATCTGCAGAAGGAGGGCCTTCTAACACTGAGGGAATTAAAACCAGCCATTTTTCCATATCCACCTAGATACGACGCTAATGCCCATTGCGAATTTCACATGGGAGCACCTGGTCATACCTTGGAAAACTGTTTTGCATTTCAGAATCGAGTACAAGACTTAATCGAAGCCAAGGCCGTTTCTTTCACTCCAAGACGCCCGAACGTGAACACCAACGCTATGCCGATGCATAAGGATGCTTTCGTCAATGCCATTGAGGAGAGTGATCAAGGCAAATTGATCCGTAAGGTTGAAGAAATTCAAACCCCTATCACCATGATAGGAGCACAATTGTTGAAGAGTGGTCTGATCCCGGAAGAGCTAGTTGAGGAAGAGAACAATGAAGAGTTGAGGAGTTTTATACAACAAATGTTGGATCAAGGCGAGTTACGGATAACTTACCGTGTCAAGAGCAAGTTTCAGGAAGAGATATCCATGGTAGATATCCCCTATGATGAGGTCAAAGTAGAAATACCTATAAGCCCGTTAGTGATAGAGTTCCCAGCATCATTCGATTATAAAGATGAGAAGGCAGTCCCATGGATATATCAGCCCAGAGCTTTTAAGTAGGGGCAGGAAGATAAACCTTTAATGATTAACGAACCAAATGTCACTTCAATTGTGGGGCCAGCAGGAGTGACACGCAGTGGCCGGGTGTTCGCACCAAGAACGGCTGATACTTTTGAGAGAGCTAAAGCTGATGTCACTCGTGAGGAGGCTGAGGAGTTTTTGAGAATAATCAAGAAGAGCGATTATAAGGTGGTTGACCAGCTAAACCAAACACCTTCCAAAATTTCCATGTTATCTCTCCTACTTAACTCAGAAGCACACAGGAATTCGCTGTTGAAGGTATTGAGCGTCGCTCATATCACCAAGGATATAACAATAAAACAGTTCGATGATGTGATAGCTTGTGTGACTACTGGAAATTTCTTGGGTTTTAATGATGACGAACTACCAATTGAAGGAAAGAACCATAACAAGGCTCTCCACATCTCCTTGAAGTGCATGGATACTATACTGTCAAGGGTGTTGGTAGACACAGGTTCCTCATTGAACGTCATGCCAAAGACGACTTTGATAAAGCTTCCAGTAGAAGGGATAAGTATGAAGCCCAACACCCTAATCGTAAAAGCATTTGATGGCTCAAGGCGAGCAGTGATAGGAGAGGTTGACTTACCGACCAAGATAGGTCCAACTATTTTTAATATCACATTCCAGGTCATGGATATACATCCTGGTTACAGTTGCCTACTTAGGAGACCCTGGATTCACTCCGCAGGTGCTGTCACCTCCACTCTGCATCAAAAACTAAAATTCATTACAAATGACAAAATGATTGTGGTTGGAGGAAAAGAAGATATCTTGGTTAGTCACTTGACATCTTTCTGATATATCAAGGTGGATGGTGAAATCACTGAGATACCCTTCCAATCCTTGGAAGTAGTAAACATGATGGCCATTCAACAGACCTTGGAGGTCCCGAAATTCGGACCATCCATGGCCTCATGGCAAGGAGCTAAAGCTATTATGGAAAGTGAAAATGCTCAAGACTGGGGCAAAGTGGTGGAAGTGAAAGAGAAACGAGACAAGTTTGGCCTGGGGTATGACCCATCATCAAACAAAGCCAGTGACCAACCTAACAAAGAGAAGATTCCTTCTGTGGAGAAAACGTTCACCAACGTTGGCCACATCTTTGGCAAGCAGGTGGCAATGATCAGTGAAGAAGACCGCAAGGAGGGGGTGTCCAGCTGGATGCGTCAAGCCGCACCTAATGAAGAACTAACCAACTGGAAGGCTGTGGAAGTCCCCCAAATATTTCAAAAGTAATTTTATCATTTTTAGACAAAACCCTGTGCTCTGCCCAAGGCACAGTGGCATGTTATAGGGCCTCCTTTATCTTTTTCAAGAGTTTTTATCATTAATGAAATGGCGTTTTGTTCCTTTTCTTTCGTTTTGATCTATTTACGAAAATGGCAATCAATTTTTTATGCACGCACTTTCTAAATAAACTGCATAAATCATAACATGCAGAAACACCACCGAGACCATTGATAATGACACTGCTATGGTCTTATATGACTTTGGTTGTCCAATCTACCAGGCTGAAGACGAAGTGGGGGAAGATTGCGAACTCCCTGAAGAGTTGGCCAGATTACTCAGACAAGAAGAGAAGGTCATTCAACCACACCAGGAAGACGTTGAAGTTATCAATTTGGGAACAGAAGAAGATAAGAGAGAAGTAAGGGTAGGCGCGGCGCTTCAAGATACAGTGAAGACAAGACTGATAGAGCTCCTCCACGAATATGACGACGTGTTTGCTTGGTCATACCAAGACATGCCCGGATTAGACACTGACATCGTGACCCACAAGCTTCCCCTTAAAGAAGAATGTCCTGCTGTCAAACAAAAGCTAAGAAGAACTCGACCAGATATGGCTCTCAAGATCAGAGAAGATGTGAGAAAGCAGTTTGACGTTGGTTTCCTGGAAGTCGCTAAGTACCCACAATGGGTTGCTAACATTGTACTAGTGCCGAAGAAAGATGGAAAAGTCCGCATGTGCGTAGACTATCGAGACTTAAACAGAGCTAGTCCCAAAGACGATTTCCCATTACCTCACATTGATGTACTGGTGGATAACACAGCTCAGTTCTCCGTGTTTTCCTTCATGGATGGTTTCTCAGGATACAACCAAATTAAAATGGATCCCGAAGACATGGAGAAGACCACGTTCATTACTCATTGGGGCACCTTTTGTTACAAAGTAATGCCATTTGGTTTAAAAAACGTTGGGGCAACATATCAACGTGCCATGGTGACTCTCTTTCACGATATGATTCATGAAGAGATTGAGGTGTATGTCGATGACATGATTGCCAAATCCCAGACAGAAGAAGAGCACATCACCAACCTGGAGAAACTATTCACACGTTTGAGGAAGTTTAGGTTGAGACTTAATCCTAATAAATGCACATTTGGGGTTCGATCTGGAAAGCTTTTAGGCTTTATTGTAAGCCAAAAGGGAATTGAAGTAGATCCTGACAAGGTTCGAGCCATTCAGAACATGCCTGCACCAAAGTCTGAGAAAGAGGTTCGTGGTTTCTTGGGGAGACTAAATTACATCGCCAGGTTTATCTCTCACCTTACTGCAACATGCAAACCAATATTCAAGCTTCTAAGGAAGAATCAATGTGTGGAGTGGAATGAGGATTGTCAGATAGCCTTTGATAAAATCAAGGAATACTTGTAAGAGCCACCGATTCTAATGCCCCCTGCCGAAGGAAAACCTCTCATCATGTATCTAACTGTGCTCGATGAATCCATGGGTTGTGTATTGGGACAACAAGATGAGACTGGTAGAAAAGAGCATGCCATCTATTATCTGAGCAAGAAATTTAATGATTGTGAGACCAGATATTCATTACTCGAGAAGACTTATTATGCACTCACATGGGCTGCTAAGCGTCTCAGGCAGTACATTCTAACTCACACAACTTGGCTGGTATCTAAAATGGATCCTATCAAGTACATATTCGAGAAACCAGCTCTCACTGGTAGGATTGCTCGATGGCAGATGTTATTGTCAGAATATGATATTCAATATGTTGCATAAAAAGCAATCAAGGGAAGCGTACTAGCAGACCATCTTGCTCACCAACCACTGGAGGATTACCAATCTTTGAAATTTGACTTTCCAGATGAGGACATCATGGATGTTAAGGATGTTGAAGACTTCGAACTAGAGGAAAGCCTCGAGCCAAGAGAAGGTTGGACGCTCATGTTTGATGGTGCCTCAAATGCAATACGCCATGGAATTGGGGCAGTGCTGATTTCTCCCAAGAATTTCCATCTACCATTCACCGCAAAGCTCTGTTTTACCTGCACAAACAACATGGACGAGTATGAAGCTTGCATACTAGGGTTGGAAGAAGCTATTGAGTTGAAGATTAAAATACTAGAAGTATTTGGAGACTTCGCTCTAGTCATACATCAGATCAGAGGTGATTGGGAAACAAGACATGATAACCTAATTCCATACCGGGATTATGTGCTGAAGTTACTCCCAAAGTTTGACAAAATCACTTTCTCTCATATTCCTCGAGAAGAGAATCAGATGGCAGATGCCTTAGCAACTCTGGCCTCCATGTACAAATTAATATGGCCCAACCATCAGCCTCATATTGAGATTAGGCGTTTTGACGAACCTGCTCATTGCCTGACAACAGCAGAAGAGCCAGATGGTAAACCCTGGTTCTTCGATATCAAATAGTATCTGGAGAAGAGGGAGTATCCGGCAGAGCCTTCCAGCCTTGACAAAAGGACCCTTCGGAGGTTGGCATCAAAGTTCCTCTTGAATGGAGAGGTATTGTACAAACAAAACTACGACATGGTTTTGTTGAGGTGTGTGACAAAAATGAAGCAGATCAGCTTATGAGGGACATACACAAAGGGCCTTTTGGTACGCACGCCAATGGGCATGCCATGGCCAAGAAAATTCTAAGGGCAGGTTACTACTGGTTAACGATGGAAACCGACTGTTATCATTACACCAGAACATGCCACAAGTGCCAAATCTATGCTGACAAAATACATGTACCACCTACTCCGTTAAATGTCATAGCATCACCTTGGCCTTTCTCTATGTGGGGCTTCGATATGATAGGAATGATAGAACCCAAAGCATCAAATGGACACAGATTTATCTTGGTGGCCATAGATTATTTTACCAAATGGGTGGAAGCCGCGTCTTATGCAAATGTCACAAAACACGTAGTCGCCCGTTTCTTGAAAAATAATATCATATGTCGATATGGTATTCCCAACAAAATCATCACTGATAATGGGTCCAATCTCAACAACAAGACCACGGATGAGTTATGCGCAACATTTAAGATCGAACACCACAACTCATCACCCTATCGACCTAAGATGAATGGGGTTGTTGAAGCTGCAAATAAAAATATCAAGAAAATCATCCAAAAGATGGTTATTACGTACAAGGATTGGCACGAGATGTTACCTTTTGCGTTACATGGCTATCACACATCGATACGAACTTCAACAGGGGCAAATCCTTATTCCTTGGTGTACGGTATGGAAGCAGTTCTCCCTATAGAAGCAGAGATCCCCTCGATGAGAGTCCTCATGGAGGCTAAGCTAGATGAGGCGGAATGGGTTCAATCAAGGTATGACGAGCTCAACCTTATTGAGGAGAAAGGCTTGAAAGCGTTAGGTCGCGGTCAACTCCATCAGAGGCGTCTTAAAAAGGCATTCGACAAGAAAGTTCGTCCCAGAGTGTTTCAAGAAGGAGATTTAGTACTGAAGAAAATCTTGCCTATTCACAAAGACTCCATAGGGAAATGGACACCAAATTATGAGGGTCCATTTGTGGTGGTTAGAGCCTTTTCCGGAGGTGCTCTAGTTCTAGCAACTATGGATGGTGATGAGTTGTCGCTTCCCACCAACGTTGATGCTGTTAAAAAGTACTTCGCCTAAAAAAGTGGAATAATAAAAGCCGCTAAATCGAAAACCCGAAAGGGCGACTCAGGAAAAAATGGGTATCCCGGTGGATCGAAAACCCGAAAGGGAGGTCCAGGCAAAAGTTAGGGATTAAGTCCAAGGCAAAGATTTGTACTTACAGACATCTGACATACCCTCGGAGACAAAGAATCAATCTACCTTACTTTTCAAAAGCAAAGTGCTCGGGCTATCAAAGACATAAGGATCATAGCGGTGTGGAAACTCAATAAGAACTCAAATTTCATTGCCATTTTGTTTCTATGCACAACAATTACCTCATTAAGGGATTGCATCTTTATGTACAACCACCCATTTAAGGGTCAAATCAATAAAAGAGAATTTTTCTCAACAAAGTGTGCCTAAATCATTTTTTTATTTTATCTGTTTGTTTGCAAAGAACCTTTTATTTTTTGATAAACATCACTTTTAAAAAACTATTGGAGAAAATAAAATGCATGTTTGAATAAAGTGGTAAAATTGCTTTTGAAACAGTAAGCGGACGAATCCTTTAATCCCGAAGATTCACTCTTGTCTTTCATAAAGGTGCAGGACTGATTGTAGACGGTTATGTTACTTTCAACTACTAATTCATACCTCTCATAAATGTACTCATGGTATAGCCAGACCGGGGCAAGGCTCCATCACATTTCCAACAGAAACATTGATAAATCATGGACGGAGTATCGCGTGTTGAAAAGTCTGAACCTTTCAATGACTCGGAACAACCCAAATATATTCCCAAAACCACCAAGCAGGGGCATTAAAATTTGATCTCCATTGATCACTCCAATGATAAAAAAATCCATACTGTTGGCATCATACCTCAAAGCGAAATGTCTTAACCGGGGCATATCCAATTATCCAGTTGCATTCCTACATGCATCACAGGCATCATTTCATGCATAATTTCCTGCCAAACAAGGAAATTCAAAAAAACACAGTCATATCAAGCATCTGCATACTCATGCATAACATTCCCACAAAATGGGAATTTCAGCAAAAATAAAAATCATTCGAATTCCTACATGCACGACCAAATATCCCCAGCAAAATTGCATACTTACATACATCCCATGCATGGAATTCCCACCTAAAGTGGAACATCATACGAAAATGAAATATAAAATAACAGGATCCAAGGTCATTCGTATATGTCTTGGACATTCCTCATTCAAAATTGAAGTTATTACTCTGCATATGCTCGTGGGATTATATCTCACAAAATCGTTTTTCAACTTTTTAATAATGATATTCCTAGCATTTTTCTTTACAGTCATTGCTCCCCAAGCAGAGGTTACCCTAAAAAGTCTCTTATGAGCTTTTTCCCCTGCAGAGCATTTCTAATAAATCTCCCTCAAAAGGAGTCTTTTCAAAAATTTCCCCAACAGACGAATATTCGAGATATTGATTCATTTATCTGAGGAGTCTCGTTTGTCTGTCTGAGATACTGCTTCATTTATCTGAAGAATCTCGTTTATCTTTTAGAGATACTGCTCTAAGTATCCTCGGAGAGTCTTAGATTCAATTAAGGTATTTTTCCCTTGCTGGAATATCTTAATTCTATCAGATAAGATGCTGTTTCGACTCGATACAGAGAATCTCACTTTTACTGTTTGAGATGCTGCTTCATCAGTATGAAGAATCTCAGTTCAGATTTTTTTAGAGATACTGCTCTAATACCCTCGGAGAGTCTTAGATTCGATTAAGGTATCATTCCCTTGTTCAGAATATCTTGATTCTATCATATAAGATGTTATTTCGACCCGATACAGAGAATCTCATTTTTACTGTTTGAGATGCTGCTTCATCAATATGAAGAGTCTCATTTCAGATTTCTTTTAGAGATACTGCTCTAATATCCTCAGAGAGTCTTAGATTCAATTAAGGTATTTTTCCCTTGCTGGAATATCTTAATCCTATCATATAAGATGCTGTTTCGACTCGATACAGAGAATCTCACTTTTACTGTTGAGATGCTGCTTCATCGATATGAAGAGTCTCATGCCAGATTTTCTTTATACTACTATAGCATCCTGAAAAATCTTGAGATTTAGCTAGGGATGTCATTCCATTGCTAACATATCTCGACTATGATGTCCAAGATACTGTTCTGACGACTCCTAGAAGGTCTTGACTGATCCATTTTACTGTGGGATAATGTCTGTTGCCATTTCTCACCGCATTTTCTTCCTGCCATTTCCTAGGACAAAATTTGGGTCTTCTTGTATTTAATTATCTTCCACCGTGAATGCATAAAGACTGCTGTCATTATCACTTACCGGTTTGAGATAATTAAATAGGGGCAGCTGTCATACCCCAATTTTGTCCGGCCATTTGTGGTTTACCCATTAGATCTCTTTGTTTCAAAGGCCCATTTGCATAAATGTGTTCATAATCTAAAATGTGGTTTGAATCTTTTTACATTACTAATCCAAAACCTATTTTTTTTATTAATAAGTATTAAGAGCCATGTTATTATTTCTATGATCACTATTTACTAGTTCATTTACACATCCCAAATATTTATGCCAAGTTCTAAGTTCTTCATAGGTGCCCAAACTAAATTTGTATTTTTTGAGGCATGTATGTGTTTGTTTTTAAATTAAAATACCATATTTAGATTTATGTGTTGAAATTAGAATATGTGTTGTTTTTTAAAATTAAAAGTTCCATATTTAGATTTATGTGTTGAAATTAGAATATGTGTTGTTTTTTAAATTAAAAGTTCCATATTTAGATTTTTGTGTTTAAATTAGAATATGTGTTGTTTTTTAAAATTAAAAGTTCCATATTTAGATTTATGTGTTGAAATTAGAATATGTGTTGTTTTTTAAATTAAAAGTTCCATATTTAGATTTTTGTGTTTAAATTAGAATATGTGTTGTTTTTTAAATTAAAAGTCCCATATTTAGATTTTTGTGTTTAAATTAGAATATGTGTTGTCTTAAAATTAAAAGTTTCATATTTAGATTTTTGTGTTTAAGATAGAATTGTGTTGCTTTTTAAATTTAAATCACTATATTTGGTTTCTCTGTACTTAAGTTAAAAGTGTGTTGTTTTTAAAAGTTGAAATTGATTAGCATGAATAAATATTGAGTTAAGTTTTGAAAGCTTAAAAGGTTGAATACATAGTTTTTTATGGCTATGAGACTTCAAATCCAACAAATTACAAATAGCTCAAGTACACTTTAATAATTTAATTCTTTTCAAATCCAACAAATTACAATGGCCATTAGAATTTTAATTCAATAAGTTACAAATAACCCAAATACACATTTGTCTTTAAAGAACTTAAGTAATTACATTTCTAATTAAATGAAAAAAAGTGTTGCTAATGACCAAGACCAAGTAGCTAGGTTGAAAACCCCTTGGACTTGGGCGCGCCTCCAAGTTGACATTCTTACAGCCACCTTCCATTCCATCAAGTCATTTCAGAGTTGTAATCTGCAGAGAAGCAAAACAGCTTATTTAAAAAGCACTTTTTAGAGAACTGAACAACAACTAAAAAAATTACTCAGATTAAAACTTTATCCATAAGGTTAACCTAAACATCCAAAAAGCACGTCAAAGTTGGTCTAAAACAAGAACAAATCAAATCCCACATAATCTGGGATGAGACAAATCGAAAAAGGGAGGAGTTTTTTAAGACTTAAAAGTTCTTCATAAACATTCATGAGAAGTTAACAGGATACACAGTAAAGAGATTTTTCTAAAAAAACCTAAAAAACACAACAACAACAACAACAATAGCGAACGACAACATCAAGAACAACACATCAATTCTTCTAAAAACCCTAAACAAAAACACAGAGCAACGTTTCAAAGAACACACACATCGAAAAACACAAAGCAACCATACATTACCGAAGGTAAAGAAGAGGAGCGGACGATGCAAGCGTGAATCCTCTCGTTACCGGATTCGAAGCCTCCGATCTAAAATTTGGTACTTCTCACCCATCGATTCCGGTAGAGCGGCGTATCCGTAGGTAAGCACATCTTCATCGTTTTCGCTCTGATTTTATTACGTTTGCATAGAAAGTTGTTTAGGTTTGTCTTGTTTAGGGAGGAATTAGGAATCTGGCCAGGGATTAGGAATTAAGAGGTCGAGACGGTGATAGTAGGGTGAGCGCGAGTAGGGTGAGGACTTTGTCGCCGCCAGCAATAAGCCCCGATGCGGCGGAGGCTTTAGGGGTTTCGATCGGCCATGGGAGAGGGAGAGAGCGACGATGATGTCGTTTTGCTGGGACGTTGATTTGGGATTTTCATTCCCGTTGATGTGGCTTAAGGGATAGCTTGGGCCTTAAGCCCAATCTCCCTTATTCATTCATTATTTGGACCATACACCCCACTTCATTATCCACACCCCCCATACGATTGGGTTGTCCCTTTTAGGCCCATGCTGATTGTTTTAGAATGTTAATTAGAAACATTTTAGAATTTAATTAGAGTTCTTTTTTTTAGAAATGATTGTAGATTAATTAGAATTCTAATGTGATTTAGAATTGTTTTAGAATTTTAATTTAATTTAGAATTTAATCTTTGTTAATATTTTAGAATTTAATTAGATTTCTTTTTTTTTTAGAAATGATTGTAGATTAATTAGAATTCTAATGTGATTTAGAATTGTTTTAGAATTTTAATTTAATTTAGAATGATTTTAGAATGTAATCTTTGTTAATATTTTAGAATTTAATTAGATTTCTTTTTTTAGAAATGATTGTAGATTAATTAGAATTATAAGGTGATTTAGAATTGTTTTAGAATTTTAATTTAATTTAGACTGATTTTTAGAATTTAATCTTTGTTAATATTTTAGAATTAATATTTTGGATAATAGTTTAGAATTGAGATTTTCGATTGTTTAATATTGTTTTGAGTTTTAATTTAATGATACTTTTGTTAATTGCTTAAACTTTAGTTATTTGTTTTTAGATTTAATATTTTATTGCAATTCTCTTGTTGTTTCATGTTGATTTCAATTAACACCTAACATTTAACGATTAACTCTATTTGTTTTTAATTTCCGCAATTAACATCTAACTCTTTTAAATTCCGCTTCTAACATTTTTTTTTGTATATTTACTTTACTTTGCTTTATGCTATATCATTGTACATTCTTCATCTCATCTTAAAATGAACCTAAAAATGGTAAAGACTTAAAAAAATACAAAAAAAAAAGATAATAATTCTCATGCCATCAATTCAAACCAATTTTTAAAACAAATAGAACTTCTCGATTCAAAGTCGAGCCCATTTTAAATACCTCTGTAAGTCGATCGCTTGTAAAAGCATCGCCATCAACCTCACATGGCTTACTCTTGGGCCTTCTTACAATGAGACCTATTCGATTTTAATTAATCGATTAGATGAATTATTCACTAAACAAATTCAATTCATTCACAAGAATGCAATTTTTAAAACCTCGATCCGACATCGAAAGTTAAATTAAAATACTTAATCACATCTAAACGACACTTCATTTGAAAATGAAAAAGGGGGTTGGTTTTGAGTTTTCAACTCATCTCCTCGATTATTTGAATACGAGTTTTCTTACTCGGTTAGTCAAATGGTCGTCATTTCTAATCCATTTAAACATAAGCAAGTCAAACCCTTTTATAACAAGAAACCAAAAGGGAGATAACTTTGAGTCTTCAATTTTTTTCCACGACTATTTGAATACAAGTTCTCTTACTTGGTTAGTCAAATTATTGCCGTTCCTCTACAAACTTCCAAACCCGATTAAATCAAATTATTTTCATAATAAGCTAAATGAAAAGGGAGATGACTTTGAGTTTTCAAATTCTCTCCTCAATTGTTTGAATACGAGTTCTCTTACTCGGTCAGTCGAACAATTGTCATTTTTTACAAACATACAACTTAATCAAATCATTTTCATAACAAATTGTACGAAAAGGGAGATGGTCTTGAGTTTTCAATTCCTCTTCTCAAATGCTTGGATATGAGTTGTCTTACTCAGTCATTCAAATATTTGTCGTTCATGCTAAAATACATCAACCATACGCAAACTTATTTTCGTAATCATCCAGATGAAACAGAAAGTGGTCTAGAGTCTTCTATTCCCTTTCCCGATTATTAGGATACGAGTTGTCTTACTCGGCTATCCGAGTATTCGTCATCTATTCAACAACACATTAACTATTATCAAAACCTTTTATAATTAAGGAGGAAAAAGAAAGTGCTCTAGAGTTTTCTATTCCATTTTCCGATTATCAGGATACGAGTTGTCTTACTCGAATATCCGAGTAATCGTCATCCAACCAAAATATCTCAATACAACCAGTCAAACAAAATATCCAACATATTAATCCAACTTGTCACCCTCGTGTGACCAAAACCCTTCTTTCAAAAAGAACACTGTTAATCCTTTCTAATGCACACAATAAACTCATGCTTAAGCCTCCGCCGAGAGTAGACAAGCCAGCTTTTATCCTTTAGAACGAGATTAAATAGATGTTCACTAAAAGACACCAATCAATTGTAGTTCCCCAAACTACGAATGCTCTGATTTCCTTATTATACCATCAGGATACGTAGGCAGGAGATTACTGTATCTTCGCGAGCACTCTAATAAAAAACCTCCCCTTTCCCTTTCTGAGGTTCTCATCCATTTATATTTTTTAACATTTTATAACCCAAAGATAACAAACAAACATAAATTAACACTCGAAACGCACATTAGAACTAAAAGGTTCCCGTTGAATACAACGAACGTAAGGGGTGCTAATACCTTTCCCTTACGTAATCCACTCCCGAACCCGAATATGGTTGCGACGACCATTATTCCATTTCTTAAAGGTTTTATCAATATTTTCCTATTCCTTCATTAGGATAAATAAAGTTCGGTGGCGACTCTGTTCGAACGTAATTTTTTCCGCGACCATCGCGAGGAATCGTATTTTTTGAGATGCGACAGCTATGTATGTCATGTATGAGAAGTTATCATCACACATAACATGCATATGCTAGTATTCTATAAATAGGTCGCTCTCTCAGGTTATCGAGTGGGAAGTTGGTTGTTATTCACTTGTAATATGTTAACCCTAATTGAGAAAGTGAATAGAAAATTGATATAACCAACTTTGTTTCTTCTCTCTCGTGAATTGAATTGTTTTCTTGATTTTTCAAGAACTGCCTCTTTCTCACAGATTTTCTACGTTTGGCATTACTTATCACAAGTATGAACAAAAATCAATCCATGTGGTAAATATACATCATGATAATTATTGTTTAATAAAATGATATAATGGTATACACTTGCTCTTCTTCACAATTTTAATTGAAAAAGTCAAATTTGATAGAGAGTCGTTACCATATTAAGGCACTGTCACAATTGATTATGGGCTCCATTTTCTCTTACCCGTATGATTGGGTATATACTCCAATCGATTGGACAAATCAAAATACATGTCATAATCATTCTGACAGTTTCCAATCCATCTGGCTAGGCTCCAAAACATGTTTAGGTTATTTTCTTTGAGAAGTAGAGCCTTTAAAAAAGGTTTTTATGAATGTGTGATGTAGTCGTATTACTTTAGGAAAAATCCCTTGTGTTTTTACAAAACATTGATCACTAAGACATGATTAGACGAGCTTTCACACTTCCTCTCTTTCATATTTTGAAGCTTCTAGACTTTTCTGAATACACCAATCATGTAATACCCCGTGTTCCCATAGATACTCAAATCTTTGTCAGTTGAGATCAACTGAGTTCCTATATGCTCTAAAAGTTATCACTTGGGACAAATCAAGTAATTAGTGAACCCAAATTGACTTAACTATTATTCTTTGAGACTGGCCTTTTATTAATTGGTTTAAGAAGGTTTTTTTTATAACATTAATAATGAGTCAATTACTCTAGTAGAGAAAATATTATAAAGAAATACCACTTGAGATATTTTATGACTAACTCTTTTATTTCCAACCACTTATTCCTTACCATACTTCTCATCCACTCATTTTTTTCCTTCTTATTTTGTTACCAACCACACTTTCCATTTGGAATCTATCAGTAAGAAAAACCAAGGAAAGCAAAGAGAGAGCTTAGAAGCATAGAGAAGAGAAAGAAGCTTGGAAGGAAAGAAGAGGAAGCTTGAAGAAGAATAAGTAGAAGCATCAACCAAACCATTTCCCTCTCTTCATCAATCAACTCTTAAGGTGGATTCTAGTTAGACTCTTTATTTAGATAGAAACTAGGGTTTTGGTGTTGATGTTATGTGATGATTGGTAATGGTTCATGATAATATGTTTGTGTGTTTCTACTTTAATCATGGAAATTGATATGAATACATGTTCTACTTATGATTTTCCATATTTGTTTTGATTTCTTCATGTTGTTAAACATTGTGATAACTTCATGTTATTATTGTTGTCATTATGAATACATATTTCACGAATGAGGAGGAACCATGTTGCATATGTGTTTTATTGTTGAACTATAACATACAATCACTTGATTAGTGTGGGTTTGTGTTTTGTACTAATTTAGAATGGTTCATTTTAAAGAAAAAAACTGCTTAGAAATGGTGTTTGTGGAAAAAGGACATGAACCAATTGGTTGGTTCTGGGTCCTATGTCATGGCAATTGATTGGTTAGACTTGTTTTAGTGAAGAAAACTGATTAAACACTATGAAAGTCGATTAGCTGCTAGTAACAATCGATTGGTCCATTCACATTTTGTGAAAATTGAGACAGAAAAATCATGACAATCGATTGGTTGGTAGTAGCAATCGATTGGTGCATTCTTGTTATATGAAAATGTGGACAGGAAGTTCATGTCAATCGACTGGCTCCCAACAACAATCGACTGGTCCCTCCTTGTTTTGCCTAATACCACATGTTTCATGTTTCTAAGCTATTATGGAAGCCTTATAACTTATGTTATGTTGTGTGTGAATTTAATTAACAATGATTGGTCAAATTTAATAAAAAGGAATGTGATTTAACCTAGGGTTAAGATTGAGATAAAATGAATTAGAAAGATAACTAGGTTATGACGAGTAACTTAGACAGTGATGCTTGTACGTAATGGTACTTCAGTGTGTGTCGTAGACGCGTAATCGCTTAATTTATGAATATTAGGCCTTGTATGGAACATGTGGTGATGTTGTGCACATTGGTGAATGAGATCACCTAGTGGTTGACGAATTCAATCACGTTTTATGTGAAATCCAATCACGTATTTAAGTATTTTCCCTTGATCGTGCACCACCACTTTTTGAGATGCTTATGTAAAGTAGAAAATGGGATGTAGCACCAATGATTTGTTCCTCAATTGAGTTTAAGTCCCAACTATGGTTGAACCATAGGGGATAGGTGGACACCTAAGCGAGTTCGAGTCCCATACAGTGAAAGATACTCAAAGTGGGTTCGAGTGACAATTCTTGAAGTGAGTTCGAGTTCCATGGAGAACCCGATATCCACATGAAATTCGAATCATATGAGCATGTGTGAACCGAGCCTTTCCCTAGACGTATGTTTGGCCAGGAATCGATGTTTCGTGAATCTGAATAGTGGTTTATTGAGGTATGTGAACTCAAGTGACGTGTTTCCTTACAATGTGAGATTTCCCCCAATACTTAAGTCTCCATTCCTCTTTTATGACTTAAGTTAGGAATTGATTTGAAACCCTGTAGAGCCGAATGAGCGCATATTATAGAGAACCCACTAAGATTATTACCTCATCTCATTATTTTTGTTATTTTTCAGGAAGTTCTGTGCAGACGACTTGATATTTTTGATGGTGTTCCGCTGTGTAGATATCTATTTTGAGATTATTCAGAGGATGGTCTAGTTCCTAGTTTTATTGTAGGCACCTTTGCATATATTATATCTTAGTTGTATATTAGTTTTGGGCATGTATATATGTACATTGTTGTCGATAGGCTTTTATGTATTTCAGTACCAAACTTACACTATGTATAATATGCATTCTAGACATGTATTATATGTGGGTGTTACAAATCATATAAGCATTTTGTTTGAGACTTTTTGGATATGGGGCTTGAGATATATTCAAGTCGGATGCCATCATTAGATGATATCACAATGATCATAAAATCACAACTCTTCGACTTTATCCAGAAGAAGAGCTTGAAAAACTATCTTGTGCATCTTTGGTTGTTTGACATACTTGCTTATATTTGAGTCAAGTTGCTACTTCATAAGTAGTCATCAAAGATGATTTGTCATCACCAAAATTATGATAGGCATGAATTGCTAAACTTTGATCATTTCTTAATTGAATCTGCAAACACACAGTTCCACAGACTCAACTCAATAACCTTCATTTAATTTATTTTTATTTAGCTTGCAAGCTTCAAGTCAATTACAAAGAGATCACAAGATAACCACACTCTTGAATACACAATTACAACACAACACCAATACAATACAACTCTTAGAGCATTAAGGCACTCTAGTGAAAAGAAATTTATAAAAACTGAAGAAAGTTTCTATTCATAAAATTGGTGTATTTTGAAAAGAGGAGGAACATCCTTGTATAGGAAAAAAAATTGGCTCAAAAAGGAAACAATCCATGGGTATTTTTAATGACTTATTCGATTAACACTGTGTACTAATCAATTAACTAAGATAAAATAGGAAAGTTTGAATTTAGACGTCACTTAATCGTCTACTAGCTTCCTTGATCGATGATGAGAGATTACTCTTTGATTTAATAGACTAGAATGATCTCTTAATCGATTAGACATTATAATATAACTTCATAAATGATTAAACAAGCTTCTAATTAATTAAGTAGTTGCATGAGTTGGTTTTAAGAGTTTTATCAAGAGAGAAGAGATTTGAAAACACTTTTTATATGAGTGTGTGTGTGGGTGTGTGCGCGCTGCCTTAGTACCTCAAGACTTACTTTTGTTCCTTTTATAAGTTAAAGAGATATAAAATAGATTGAACGCTAAGTGCATGACTAGGTGAATTCGGAACTTTAATATCACAACTCCAAAACTTCAAGTTTCTTTGCTTAATTTAACATTGTCTGAAACTTTCAATTGGAACTTGAAATATTTAGCGGTTGAGACTTAATATATCCTTTTCTTGTCTAAATGTCATCATCAAAAACCTTTGAAAGAAAGAGTTGTTATGATTAAACTCATTTGACCGTTGTCATCAACGCAATTATTTGACATTTATCATCATAAAACCATATGTAATGTTACCTGCACATATAACATTCAATATGGTTCATTTCCAACCAAGTTCGTTTCTCCTTGGGCGATGAAGGAAAACCCAATCCCTTTATCAAATTTGGTTTTGAGTTATAATTTAAGACCAAAGTGCCTGATTCATTTATCTGTTACTGAACAATGAAACGAAAGGAAAAATGACATTTAGCTATAAAGAAAAAACTGAACTGTGTGGTTCATTGAAGCATTTAAAAATGGTTGAAATTCCGAACCCCAAAACCTACTTTACGCCATATATATCACTGCCAAAATTGATTATTATTATCTTTTTAAATGGAGAAGAAGATAAATGAAAAGTTTTGTTTCCTTCCGACCAGTTATTGTCAAAATGAAGAGGAGGTGAGTGAATTAAGGAAATATGTTTTACTTAAATATATTATGAACACATTTTCATAATTGAGTGTCTGTTACACTTTTGTTTAGATAAAACATTATAGTTTAGAGTTTAAGTCATCTATCTAACTATGCCTGAAAATGAAGTAAACTATTTGAAGGGAAAAAAACACTACACTATACTATGTATCATAAAACAAACAGGACTGTCTCATTCCCATGTCTGTTTCTCTCTACCGACAGTAACTCTTCATAATTGAATTGTGTAATCTTCAGAGGGACTGATAATACCTCCTCATCTTAAACAAAATAGCCTTCTTTTCTGCAACAAGATAATTGCTATGAAGTCAAGATTAAAATTTTAAAATAAGTAGATTGCGGATGGAACCTGTGTTTTGTCACTGTCTTCAGTTGAAATTCTTAAAATTTGTACCATAATAAAATATTAGTATTCTAAAAGAAACTTACTTGATGTTTTGATGCCTTCAAATTCTCCATTAGCTCTGTAATCTCAACTTGTTTCATCACTGTATCATGTAGCACCTGCATCAAATCAAATTATAAACAATTCAATGTCATGTCATCGGAACAACTTATAATAGACAACTAACGAATGTTTAGAGAAAAACCTTCTTAGTATTTTCAAGGTCAAACTCGACCGATTTAATCCTATCCAAAGAGCTCATAAGCATCTTCCCTTTTTCTACAGGTATATCAGCAGGTTTATGTCGAAGTTCCTCAATTGCTTTTTCTAATTTCTCTAAACGTTGTATACATGGAAGAATATGATCCACTTTAGAGAGTGTTTCGCTTTCGACATCTTCTGTAAGGTTACTGACGGTATGTTCCACAATAATATTGTTCTGTGTTCTCCGAAATTCTAATCTTAAACTATGGAAGAATATATCTAGTCTTTCAAAAAGATATATCAGCAAACTTGACAGATATATGAATGTTGTTCTCTCCACTCTTTCCTTAGCAAAGCCGAACCAATTTCTGACCGAAGCTCCTGTAAAAAAAATGATAGTTTGTTCAACCTCGTAGATAAGGAAAACACTGATATACACACCTAAAACACTCTTACCAAGCATAACAGTCTAAAACTCCTAAACTAAGATTATGCTAAACTTCGGAACACACCCTAACAGTACCTCTGAAACTTTCTGTACAAGTGATGTTCTCCATATCATCATTTCGCAATGAGTGTTCCCGGGAAAATTGAAATTTATCACTTTTGAGAAATTTTTCTGCTGCAGGAGCACTATCATTACCACTATCGTTGCTATCTGATATGCTAACCTGTAGAAAAAGCAGACTTTTAAATGGTTGAAGGATCAAGACACAATACATAATATGAAAGAAGTATGTAATTGAAGGGCTTCTAAAAAGAATCAGGTTCAAAGGTTTCTAAACTCACTTCATGAACTGAAGATAAACGAGGACATGTAAGTTTCCTTTGCCTAGTTGGTGAGTAAGAATCATTAATTTCTAAGCAAGATTCCGCCGTTGATATATCACTACTTCTTCCCTGAGACATGAGAGAAGCAAGTTAATTGTTTTATTTGAACAACAAAAACTGGACAGCTTTTGCATACAAGGTGCTGAAACCTGAAAGTTTTGGTTAATGGATTTCCGAGTCAAACTTACCTTCTCTAGATGGGTAGGAAAATGCTCAATTTTATGCTGTTCATCGGAAACTTTGGGGATTTGTCTCACAAACGTGGCCTCCACATTATGAACCAACTAAGATAATAACCCGTAGATTAGTGTCACAATAATACTCTAGTTCAACAGAGTAATGAATTCTAACTTGCAGATATTTCCATTACCTTCATTATATGAGGATCATTCCATGGCCCCTTGCCAGACCTGAGACATCCACCTTCTCCAGGACATTTACACGAGCCACCCAAAAAATCCGGTAACTGACTGTTTAGATGCATTTACAAATTACAAAGTAAACATCCATATCAATAGAAATAGCGAAATACTATAATGCAGTACGATGAAGGCATAGATGCATACCTAGAATCAATGATATCATGTAATTTAGATAAGGACTTTGGTTCAAGAACCTGAAATTTCATGAAAGTAATGTTTTATCAGATAATGTATTTGGTTTAAATTTGAATCAGATGCATATACCTTTTTGCTGATATTTTGCTACACAGGGAGCGTGAAATACTGCTAGCCAAGAGTTATACTATCCTAACTCACCTGTATCTTTGCAATAGTTTTGGCATCAAGAAACTTCTGAGCAGCAGGCCAAACCATCTTTCTAAATCCGGGACCAGCATTGACGATATACATTCGATTTAACGTCTGCAAATAAACGTTGACGAGGTTTGCTTATATAAGAAGAGAACTGAAAGCAAAGTTACTTCATGACAATTAAGAAAAGGACAAGATAAAAACCTCAGGGTAGTAACTGTTATCTATTTTTGTGATAGCTGCCAACAGATTCGCAGCAGTAGGCGAGAAATTCTTCATTCCCTGCATTACACGAGATCGACATGCACACAAGCTACACTGATTAACACAATGCTTAAAGCATGAAGCATAAACAACCAACAATCACAGACAATTACAAACTACATACCAAGCCGTTTACATCTAATATTGTCGTGGTTGAAGAAATCCATCTCTTCGATGCAATGGAACACGCCGGGAATTTCTCATGTAAAGCTCTCTCGAACTCCTGAACATGGTATTTTAAATATCGATCCATCGTGGTTATCCGCATCAAGCGGCTAGGATAAGCTTTCCCAAGCCTCTCGATGTAAACCGGCCGACCTTCCTTATCCACTCCATGATAACCTTGAGGATAATATTGCAGTACTTCTTCCACCTCTTCAAATTCAAAATCCTTCAAATATCACCATAGTATTAGAAATTCAAAAAATAAAAAATAAAACCATAGACATTTTCTTAGTTTTTTTTTTATATAACAGGTAGCTGCTACTTCTGTGCAGTACTAGCATATCACTGATTAATGGTAGAACATTTATTAGGTCGTTAAATCTCACACTAAATGCCTGAAATCCAATCAGTAATCAATAAATATCTAACCAACACATACTAGAAACTAAAACAGAAAAAAAATTACCAAAATAGTAGTAGCATTTATTAACAAATTTTAATACTATTATCTCAATTTTCTCAATTATCATGACTACAATAAGTAACAATATTAACACTTGATTTCCATTGTAACTCACCTGAAGGATTGTATCAGTTCCATACTGTTTCCTCCAAAGAACCATATCTTCCCACATCTGAATCGTCTTCTCAGTATCAAAATCCCTAGCTTTCAAAAACCTAATAACAAACAAACAAACCAAAATGCATCTTCAGAAACAGTAATTAATCAAACGAAAAAAAATGTAAAGAAAGATTCAGACCTTAGCAATGTGTGATAATGGTCATGGTTAGGAGGCATATGAATCAATCTACCACGCAATTGAAACACAGCTGATTCCTCTTGTTCGTCTCGAACATCTTCAATCGGAAACCTGTAATCAATTCTTCTCTTCCCTCTTGTTTTCTTAATCGAATGAGTGAATCTACATGAAGCATTTATTGCTTTCTTCTTTAGTGTTCTAATTCTCGACCTTCTTAATCTCTCTTCTTCTTCTGAGTTCTCCATTTCAACAACAAAAACACCTTCTTGAATCTCTTCTTATAAAATCACATTTCAACCATTAGAATTAGAATGTGTTGAGTAAGTAAGTAGAGTATAGTATTAGTATATATATGTATATATACCTGACATAATGTTTGATTTGAGGTTAATAAAATGTCGGCAATGTGATTAACTTGAGATGAATGAATGAATGAATCTTTGAAGTTTGTGGATCTCAGTGGAGTGAAGAGTGAAGAGAAGGGAGAACAAGCGCATATGACATGGTGTCGTGGAGACAGACATTGTGGTTTTTATGTAAGCGTAATTTGATGGCACGTGATGTGTGTCTTATTCTATGAATATACGGTCAACAATGTCTCATGTACAAATGGTGACCTCTTTAACCATGGATATAACTACTAGTTACTTAATTCACTTCATTTACATGACTTTGTTACTCTTGTAATTTAGACAATATTTTTCTCTCCTTTATCTTTTACAAGAAAATTATTGTTTAATCATTTATCTTTTGCAAAAGTTCAATGCTTTCTCCTTGGTTAGTGTTAGATGTTGGAAAAATTTCAACAAAAATTTATAAACATTTTAAAAAGTGAACTAGGTTGTTGTACTTTATGTCACTTGAGTTTATTTTTTATAATTAGGACCTTACGTCATAGTTCGCTATCATCACCGTCCTGATCAATGAGGGTGTTATGTTGATTAGATCATTGTTGTAAAACGAGTTTGATGGTCAATATTTGTTCACGGGAGGTTGATTGATGTGGCTTCAGTTCTTGTAATATCACATTTTTTGACATTTTCTTGGTTGAATTTCAAGAGGCTCTCTTAGAGTTAGGAAAACCTCATAACTTTACTCTTGTGGTTTCCATCAATTTCTGTTATAGCATTGTTGCTTTACCTATATTTTTTCTTTGCCATTTGCCTTATTATCCTTTTTCTCTCCTTTATCTTACTGTTATTTATCTTAATATCATATTTAGTGTTTGTATTTATGTATGTTTTCAACCAAATTCCAAAAGAATCACACCTATCTATAGTCAAACGTATAATGAAGTACCTCATTGACACATAACATATGGATTTATGGTACACTAAAGAGACATATTGCACTTTGGTTGAGTATTTCAATTCGGACTCTGTAGGATGTAAAATGGATTGGAAAATACTAGTGGAACTTGCCACTTGCTTAGTAACTCTTTTGTTTCTTGGCATAGTAAAAATCAAGCAAGTGTTGCATTATCCACAATCAAAGCAAAATACGTCGTTGTAGGAAGTTGTTGTGCACAAATAATTTAGATGAAGCAACAATTAAGTGAAGGAAAATTACAAGCAATACGCAAAAAACAATTTTTTTCATTTGATGAATCCTTACAAATGATCATGATCAATAATAGAATGATTGTCACTTGTAGTGATGAACCCTTGAAGCCGAATTTAGAGAGCAATCATGACTATTACACGAACGAAAAAACATATACTCAATTCACATAAATATTTTTTTTTACTTAAAGTGCTAGCTGATACAAATGAAGGCTTGGAGAGAGAGAGAGACTCTAGGTTTGTAAAGTGTTAAGGTTTCTCAAACCGAATTTTACAAAGCGTTAAGTACTTAAATACGAGGGTTCTATTTATAGAACCGTTTGTGTGGGATGCAACTTGAACAAGCCCAAAAGTACGTTGTACCATACGGTGATTCGTACTTCACTTAATTATATCGTACCTTTCGGTGTTCTGTATTGCACTTAAGTACATTGTATCTTATGTTGTACCGCTTTTCTCAAATGAATGCTAGTGCATTGCAAGATACATATAAGCTTCACTCATTTATTTTATCTCTTATCAATCTATTTTTATGTGTGTGACTTTGTAGATTCTTGTAGCATTGTCAATTTTATTAAATCACACATTTAATATAATAAGTAGTGAGCAATATCTAGCAACATATAACTTCTATCTAAGTCACAAAAATGTCATGTGATATGATGAAACTTTTCCGTGATAATGTATGTGTACAATTATCCTTTTTCTATCATATGTATATTGAAGATAAGGCATAAACCTTGTTACTCTTGTCCAATTCAATATTGGACCCTTAGACATTTATCATGTTATGCAGGATGAGTTAATTTCATATAGGTCACACATATCCCTTAACATGCTTTATGGAATACCTATAAATCATCTTTATGGTCATACTATTACGGACAACATTTAAATGACAAAAAAATATTTGACTCCACATCTAGGATTCATAGTGGTTTCAGGTTGAAGGGTGCGTAAATAGTTATGCTGGATACAAATTGTTATTATTCACATATGTGTATTATGAGTATAATCAAATTCGCATGCACCAAGTAGACAAAGACAAGACCACTTTCATGACGGAGCACGTCAACTACCAGTACAATGTCACATCTTTCGACTTAAAGAATGCAAGTGAAACATATCAGAGAATGATAAATAATTTTTTTAAAGATGCGATTGGTGAAACACTAGAGATGTACATAGATGATATGATTAAAATCCAGTAAAAAGGAACAATTAGAAAAGCATCTCACCAGCTTGTTCATATTAGTCCAACAATATAATATGAGGCTTAATCCCGAGAAATGCACCTTCGGGGCTAGTGTCGAAAAGTTCCTAGGTGTATACTTAACAAATAGGGGAATAGAAGAAAACTCACAGAAGTGCGAATCAGATATTAAAATGGAGACTCCAACTAGGAAGAAAGAGATCATGAAATTGAACATGATGCTCATGACCCTGAATAGATTTATTTTGAGATTATCCCGACTTATCTTGCATTCTAAAGGCTACAGAAGAAAGAAATATGCTTCGAGTGGACTTCAAAATACGAACATGCATTCAAGTCACTAAAAACAACCATGTACACCCCACCAGTTTTGTCTAGACCAACAATTGGAGAGACCTTATTCATCTCTACCTTGTAGTATATGCCAAAGTAGTTAACATTGTCATCATCTGAGAAACGGGCTCCTCTAAGAATTCTATTTACTTTGTGTGTAAAACATTGGCAGGGTCGAAAATATGCTACCATAAAAGGGGAGACCATATTGGCATTAGTTATGGCCTCAAGAAAGTTACAAAGTTATTTCCTATCATACACCATCGTTGTTTGGATCGACCTACTCCTCAAGCAGGTCAGTCATAGGCCAAATTTTGTAGAGCGGATCACAAAGTGTTCGATTGAAATCTATGAGTTGAATAGATCCTTTGAATCGAGGAAGGCACTAAAGGATCAATTCTTTGTAGATTTCCTATCACAAATGATGTTGAACACCTTAGATCCAAGAGGGATATAGATCGTGTTCGCAAATGGATCGTCCAATAGTAGGGAAAGTGGCACCGACCTCATTCTAAAGAGTCAACTATATTAACGGTCGAAGCATCCTTACCCTTTGAACTCTACGCCAATAATAACCAAGTAGAGTGTGAGGCCTTCATTGTCGATCTCACACTGGAATTTGAGATGAGAGTATATGAGATCAAGTTACAAACAGAATCGCAACTTCTAGTATCGGAATTCAAGAAAGAAGCACAAACCAAAAATATACCACTACAAAAGTATGTCATTATAACAAGAGAAAGGCCAACCAAGTACAACTCACACGAGATCATGCATATCCTGAGAGAACATAACACCGGGTCACACCAAGACTCTCAAAGTGGTAGTGGTGATCACAAGATGGCATCTCACAATCTTCCTGGACATTGTTAATTATGGCGTATATCAAACTTAGTGTATTATCTGAAAATTCCGTTGATGCTAGTCTCTTGAAGAGAAGGGAAATATGGTACTCCATCTTATGAGGGACATTGTACATAAAAGGCTTGTGTACCCCTCTGGTGAAATGCCTTGAGGGAGAAGAATCCAAATATACACTCGCAGAGGTACATGATGGTATCTTTGGACAACACCCCAGGGCTAGATCCCTAGCAAAGAAAGTTATCAAAGCTTAGTACTGCTATTATTCCATGGTATAAGGCTAGAGCATGTGTAGAGAAATGTGAGAAGTTCCAAAAGCACGAAGATATCCATGTCTCCCCTCTAATGGAGCTTAGTTTGTCGACAACACACTAGCCTTTCTCGTAATAAGGCATGGACTTCCTTAATCATTTTCCCCAATCCCTGAGTAGTTGAAGTTCCTAATCATCGCAACATATTATTTTTCAAACTAGATAAAAGTAGAAGCCTTCGTAAAGATCACAACAACCAACATACATAAGTTTTTTAAATGGAGCATCATGGAAAGGTATGTGATCCCACAGTCTGTTATTAATGATAATTAAATGTAATTCACAAATAAAAATATAACAAAACTCTTCATAGATTTAAGTATCAGACATCACTTCACATTGGTAAAACACACTCAGACTAATAGACAAGTAAAGGTTGCCAATCGGGTTCTATAGAAATATTTTAAAAGGAGACTCAAAGGATCTAAGGAAAATTGAGTAAAAGAATTCCCACACGTTCTCTAGGAGTATCAAACTACTCCATATTCAATGATCGGTGAAACTCCATTCAAGATTACTTACGAGACCAAGGTTGTCATCTCGGTTGAAATAGGAGAACTCATATGAAGGACGAGTCACCCCTACCAAAGGAATACAACATGCAAACAATTAGGAAAGAGTTAGATCTCATAGAAGAAAATATATTTTTCACAACCATCACAAGTGTCATCTTGAAGCAAGTTGCAGCTGCCAAATACAACAAGAAAGTAAGACCCTATAATTACCAACCCGACAATCTCATATTGCACATGGTTGATAATGAAGAGAAGAATGCCAGTGAGACTAAACTCACTAATAATTGGGAAGGGCCATAACGAATCCGGATTAGCAAAGGAAAAAAAGCTTACACTCTCAAGACTCTACCCAAAAAGCTTATCTCAAGGACACGAACACCACTGAGCTAAAATGATACTTAAGTTAAGTCGTTCCTCTTATGAAGATCTGTTTAGTAGCCAGGGATTTAAAAATGTAACGCTGATGATCTGAACAATTAAGTAACTTCTCACCGAATTGTATGAGTTTTCTTTTGTCTTTTTTTCTTTATTTAAAAAAAACGACCAGATAAAAATGCTAACACAACCAGACTCGAAAATTCAAAAGCAATACAAACAACACCACACAGGGCATACCCCTTTTTGATAGCTAGACTCTCTAGAGAGCATGTGGTGGAACCCTAAACACGACGACCTCGAACCATATTTTAACGTGGGGGTAGGGAAGGAGAACAGAACCTTGGCCAAGTGTCGGTCTCCTACCTCACCATTATGATCCTGGGGCAAAATCGATTACGCTAAAAGTAATGATGAATAAAATCATTAGTGAAGCACATTGATGGAATAAGTTCATTTACAAAGTAGGATGATGAAAAAAGTCATTCAATGAGATCATGATGAAACAAAATCACGCGTACGAAAATAAGGAAGTACAACAAATCATAAAGTTAGAGTAGAACTGAATATACCTATAAAGGGTGGCAAGAAAACTATAATTCCATCAGTAAAAATGATTATAGTACGAAATGATAATTACAAGAGATCCAGAGGCCAATGCCACTATCGATAACAAAAATGAGTAAAGTGAATTAAACAACAAAAGTACACTCAACCTTTGGAGGCCACCAACTTCCCTTCCACAACTTCCTTATCTTATTCAAGTTTCTTATAAGGAATATTCATATCTGGAAACAATAACTCAACTTGACTCGTAACATTATCAAAAGTAGGGGTGTTCATGGGTGCGGGTCGATCCATGAACCCGCTGACCCAACCCAACCCAACCCATAAATTACTCAAACTCATCCATTTATGGGTATATCCAACCTAACCCATAATAACCCGTATAATTTTGGTTTGGGTATCGGGTTTGAGTTTTGCAACCCACAGACCCGTTGACCCAATCCATTGATGTGGCTTTAGTAATTTATTATTATTTTAAATAAAAATATAAAATTAATATCTCACTAATAACCATAATTTTTCCAAAAAAATTATTCTCCACCAATATTACTACTAGATCAATGAGTTTATGTAATTCTAAGATTAAATGTTGTTTCTTATTTTCTTTTGTATCATTTTTAACTTATGTATTTTATTGAAATAACGTGCCTTGTTGAATTTTATACTATTATAAAGTGTTATGTCGTGTAGATGAATTTTATTAGATATTATATGATGTGTTTCATCGAAATTGAGTGTTATAAATGAGTATGATTGTATTGAGTTGTGTTACATTTTTTTTAAACCAGCAAAAAGAATCATAAAAAAATTTATTTGAAACACAACCCGCAAAATCAACCCATTAATAAACAGATCGGTTCGGGTCGGTTTTGAAAATGAAATTACAGGTTGGATGACGAACCTAACCCATTGAAGTTTGAACGAGTTAGTTAACGGGTTAGGCCAAACCCGGTCTAACCCAACCCGCGTACACCCCTAATCAAAAGAGACCCACATTACTTTAACACCCAGGTTAACAATGTCCTCAAGTTCCTTTTGCAAGACCTTCATTCGTTTCTCATAGGCCTTTGCCTCCTAAGAATGAGCCTCATCTTCACTAGAAAGGGTGGTTTCCATGTCCTTCATCATTTTTGTTGTGGTATTAAGTGATTCTTGCACATCAGCCTAAGTTTTCTTAACATTTTCCAAGGAAGCCCGAACTTCCCTTAAAGACTTCTTATTTTTCTCCCAATGACTTGTCCATATGCTTTACCTTAGTATCTAGGGTGAAATGGGTGGGGAGGTATTATTTACTTAGTGCTTTATTCCTATTGATAATTTCATGAATAATATCCTTGTTATCTGCAAAACAAAAGGGAAATAACATTTAAAACAAATAATAAGACAACATTGAAGACATGTTTAAGGTTAAATCCCCCTCACCACCAAATATACCCCTAATTTATTCTCTATCTACTGACTTTACCAGCAAACATGTTTCAATTTATCCCCTTTTTATGTTGAGACACAAGCCTGTTTGGAGTATCAAATCCTTTCATGAAATCCAAGGTCTACTAGAAAGCAACGAGATCAACCTTCAAGTCCTCTTCTTATGGAAATAATTTCTCCAACTGTAACACTTACTTGTTTGGAGTCTCTATGAGACGATTTTGATTCCAATACTTGGGTAATCTATCCATACACTTTGCTTGCTCTTAACTAGGGGTAGTATGGAGAACACTCCATAAGAACACACAAATTTAATGATCCTCGCAACTTTGTGGAACAACTACAAAATATTGATCCTTAAAGTTCTTGAAGCTATCAATAAAAACGTCAAACATTTTCTAAGAAATGTTTGCTCCCGCTCCGCCTTGGTAGAAGTAGGTTGCGTGTTGAAAAAATGGAAGAACAAATTCAGAGTCTGAAGGTGAGAAAACACAAGAATGGGGGTTGAGTTGTGTTAGCTTTCTTTTCTTTTTTGAAAAATCTCTTATCAGATTCTGAACACAAGATCTAGTATCTAAATCAGAGTTGAGTGTTTAGCAGCAGATTAAAGTAGTTCAGGAGTAGAAAGGAAAGCAAGAGAGGCACAAGTAGTTATCCTGGTTCCTCCCATAAATCGAGAGTAGTTCAGTCCTCTTGCACTTCCTAGAGATTTTTACTATAACCAAACTTTATTATAATTTCTCAAACACAAAGAAAGAGATTTCCAATGCTCAAGCACACAAGAAAGAGACTTATATGCTCAAGCACACAAGCAAGATACCTACAATTCCCAAGCACACATGCAAGAGACTTCAAATGCTTAAACACCAAAGTAAGAGACTTCCATTACTCAAACATATAGGCAAGAGACTTCAAATTCTCAAGCATTTAGCAAGAGACTTCTTAAACTCTAACTTACAGTCAAAAGATTGTGAAAAACTACACTTGATATAAAATTAGAGGTGTAGACAAAATACAACACAAAAAGACTCTTAGAGACTTAATAATTTCTAGAATATACAAGTGTTAAGAAATTCTAAGTTAAAATAATGTTTTTTGTTTGATAGAGTAACAACTCTTTGAATGTTAATAGCTCAGTGTTTTCCTTCAAGTCTTCAACTTCTTATATATAGATAAATAAAATATTCATTAAAAAGTTTGCACAAGAGAGTCTTTGTGAAATTTGATTAAGAGACGTTGAGATATTTCTTGATATGGTTAATACCGTCCAAAGCTCATTTGAAATCCCTTTGCTACAAAAGGAATTGTATGTTGCATCTCAATTGTCTTCTGTAAATTTAAGCTTAAGTCTTCACATGATTAGAAAAAGACAAAAATGTCCCCATATTTTGATAGTGACCTATCAGAATCTCCTTTATCCTTGCGTTGACTTGATCTTCAGAGTTTGAATCTCCAGAGGATGGCGCTTCAGAGTCTTGATTTTTAGAGGTTAATGTCATTTAGAGGCTGGTGTCATTCATAGTATGGTTTTCAACTTATGATATTCCAAAATGTGGATCTTTATCTTCTCATTAAATGTCCATTCTCAGTATCAGTACTAGGTTTTCTTCATAAATTTTAGTCTATGGTCCTACGAACTTGAACATTTTTTAGTATACCATATTGTTCTTTAAATACTTTGTTATCATCAAAATCTAGAGATATCGTACAAACCAATTTTGTTCCAACAGATTCGATACCCCGTTCTTGTACTCACACCATTATTGGAACACCTTTACATATGTCCAACTCACTGAGTGTAATTGCGAAAGAGATTTTTTATGTGGCTCAAGACCCCCACTTTGAAGTCGTTAAAATGGAGTCTAAATCCCATCCTAGAGAATAAGAACTCATGAAAAGGCAGAAAACATCCTCCGAAGGAGCTGTACAATCTGCTCCTTTTGAGATATCAACCAATCATAGCATGAGCCAACATCCTAGTGATAATTTTCAAGCCTACGCACCTCAGTAAAGACATAGGCCATCCCTGAAACATTCATTTCCATCCAAGGATACTGATATGCATCGGTACAAATCTCGAGATCTTGTTATCCCCTCGGAACTATCTCTTTCTTATTGTCAAGAAACAAAAAATCATGATCATGTGTTGTAGAGTGTGCCAAAGATTTGAGATACCCCCTAACCTCGTCATCGATTGGTTCTCGGTCGTTAAGAGTCCTAAAATCTTTAATATAGGCACGAAACCTCAAGTAATCTCGGTACTCCTAAATCGCCTCCGAGTTTACTAGGGTTACTTTAGGGAAGGTGAAGTCATTACTAACCTCCCTAATGTCTAGCCTGAATGGTTTATGCCACAATCTTCCTCCATGGGCTTCTAAGATGTGTCACAACCATCATCATAACTCCTCTTGGAATCATAGCTATCTATAATATTCATAGAATAAGGTATCACTGCTAGATGAACCACTTCCAATACCTTAGGGACAATCACCCCAATCCGTGAAGAAACATCCATTATATCATCCCCACTACACAAGTCCATAAAATTCGTGTTTGAGTTTCCTAAGTTGGCCATGGGTAAAGAAAAGAATGGGAACATCAATAACAAAGTAAAGATAAAAATATTACCTCAAAGAAATGGAAAAGGTGGAGGCGTACGAGACACAAAGGAAATCACCAAAAACTTAAGAACAATGATGAAATATGAGATAAAGAAAGAATAAACCGATGAATAGATCAATGTGTCACCTGAACTCAAGGTAGAACAATAGAAAAAGTATGAAAAGAAGAGCATTTTGATAAAAAGACGAAAATTTTAATTATAATAAGAGGATACCTTTATATAGAAAGCGAATAGGGAAAATCCACAATCCAAAATAATGAGAAGCTTAGATAAAATCAACGATTGAGATCAACCTCGAGGTCACGATGGCACTCGAGTAGACTTAACTGCCCTAAGCGACGTCACCACTCCATAGCCTATGAACCTGGAGCCACATGTAAGGTTCGCGGTGCAAAACATTTTAGTGACATGATAAGAATTTGATGTGCATGATCCCGATGCCACTTACTCCTTCTCACCCTACTTTTTTACTTATTTTTCCGTTACCCGAAGATCTACCTAAGAAACTCAAGACGACAATGAATAGTGGCCCAAATGATACAATTATTGCTTCACTAAGGATAAAGTTAGGGAAACTGTTCTGAGTCAACCAAATGTCCAATAGAGTGAGACTAATGATAAGGGGTCCAACCTGAAGTGTTATCTCGTAAAGTCACTCACAGGTAGAACCTCGTCAAAGAGACAAACACATGATCCCAGTTACGTATGCGTCAATTACCATTAGATCTGATTGAATAATTCCCCCATCATATGTTGGGTTAGACAAAGACAGTTTTAACCATTTGTCATATATAAGCACTGCCACATGTTTTGACAGAGATGATCTCACTCTCACTCTCACAAACTACGTCTATCTAACTTCACTAACTTGATTGTTGCAGTGTTAATCTTGCAGGTTGAATCCGTTTCATCGCACCAAAAGAACTCACTATTTTCTTACTATCTAATCCTTGTTTCACCACAGAACAGTTAACAAATTTTATTTAAATCGATTTGGATCTAAACACCTTTATTGGTATGAGTCATACTCATGGTGTTCGATAGACATTTATGACACAATTTTATTCGCCACTATATGTTAATGAGTTAAGTTTTACATTTTTGTCTATATATACTATTTGAAAGTTGCATTTGTGAGACAATCAAATCAAACAATCCTTTTATTCATTTTTATCTATTTTTCTTCTTTTGCTTTTAAAATCTGCCTATGTTTTTTATGATATTTTAATTCTCAAAAAATATTTAAGCTTTCTATTAAGTCAATTTAAATGACACTATACAAAAACATTACTATGTAGAAATCTAAGACATCTAACTTATTTATTTTTAAAATATAAAATTTTAGTCATTGCAAGATTACTAGTTTACTAGTCCATAAAAAAAGCCACAGTCACTATAATATAATCCCTTCGTCCCATAATGAGTTATTTAGTTGACAATTTTACATTGATTAAAAAAACGAATAAATGAAAGAAAGATAATAATGTTTTTACTAAAGTGTCTTTGACAAGTATTGAAAATGATGAAAGTGATATTAATTAAAGGGTAGAATTAAAAATTTTGTATTAAAAATTAAAATGAATCATTCATTTTGAGATGTTGTTTTATTCTAAATTGATCTTTCATTGTTGGATGGAAAAAGTAATTATTTTGACATACCAATATTTTTAAGAAATAAACTACCAACCAAATATTGAACCAATTTTCAAATACATAGTTTGAATTCTTTTTCAAGAGCCACCAACTAGCAATACTAGCAGAATCATCGTTTAATGTGAACTGATAAACCTACCAAGTTACTCCAGAATCATCGTTAATTTCAATGCATAGCATGATAAGACAATAATGAAAACGGAATTTGACCTTTGTTTTTTAAGATGTGATATGAAAAGCATCATTAGTTTTAGCTAGCAAAGATCCTATGTAACGTCACTTTTATCACTCTGTCCCAAAGAATGTGAAAATGAAACCAACCAGGTCCACTCTCACATGAAAACATCATTAATTTTTAACAAAAAATAAAACAAATTGTTTCAACATAAGTAAAATACTCTTTTTGTCTTCATTTGGTATTACCAATTTACCATATTTCCATTCAGATGCTAACAGTATAAATAGTGAAAATAACTACAAGAGTTGAAAATAAAACATGGCCAATTATCATTTCATGATGCTTCAAGAATAATAACTGACGCCACTACATTATAGTTTTACGTAAAATGCCAACAGCCTATGAATTTGAATCTCATACGAATAAAATATCTTTGATTCCCGACAAAAATCTTCCACGATTTTTATATGACATATAATTTGTAGGAACATTAATATTGCAGTACTTATGAATGTTTCAATGAGATGATTGTATTTTTTATTTTTTCTGGATGAATTGAGATGATACTATCAATAGAGTGAGTTTAACCAAAAATATTTGATGCTTGGCTTCCCAACACTCATTTAATAATAAAATATTTTGTATACAGCAACATTTTAACTAAAATTTTAAGATATTAAATATATAGATAATATTATTATATTTTATTCAAAATTTTATATATTTTTATTTGATGTGAGACTTTTAGTGATATATAACCAACAATCTCTTACATGCGAGGAAATTCGTATATTCATCTAAATTTGTTCTTCTTCAAAGTTTAAAATGGATATATTTATCTAATCATTAATGTTTTTTCAAAAGAACACACATATGTAAAAAGATTATCAATACAAAAATTAATTTGATTGAATTTTCGACCTAATAAATCAACAATTTTTCTTTGATGAAAATAATAATTTTATTTAAAATTTCATGAAGAGATATCAATTTTTAAAAGATAAACACTACTATTAAAAATTGTTTATAGTTTTTTTAAATAAAAAAGATTTTTTTTAGTTGTGACTTGGAATTCGGAGACTCACCAAAATCAAAGCATATCTTAAAATTTAAAAAACACTTATAAAATTGTTTATAAATTAGTACTATCTATTAAGAATGTTATTAACTTTACGATAAAAGTGAAAAATACATTTTATTTTCTCTTATGAAAAAATAAAAGTGAAAAATACATCTTATTTTTCCTTATGAAAAATGAATAATACAATGTGTATTTATACAACCAATAAAGCAACTAACATTCCTAAATATGTGCCAAATAAAACAAATTGTATTTGATTAAGTATTTTTTAATACTTCCCAACAAGCTGGATTGGGAAGTGTGACAAGGCCAAGCTTTAGCGAAAATGAAGAGAAAGAAAGATTGGATAAAGGTTTGGTTAAGACGTCAACGATTTGAGCAGAAGATGGAATTGGGAAGAGTTTAACAACAACCTATTTAAGTTTTTCTCTGATGAGATGACAATCGATTTTGATGTGTTTGGAACGTTCGTGGAATGTCGGGTTGTGTGCTAAGTAGACAACACATTTGTTATCACGGTAAAGTGATGTTGGTTTGGAGAATGTTGTGCAAAGGTCCTTAAACATATAGTGCAACCAATGAACTTCCCAAGTAAGGGTTGCAAGAGCGCGATATTAAGCTTCGGATCTGGAGCGAGAAATGGTTGATTGTTTCTTTGACTTCCATGATATCAATGAGTTGCTTAAAAAGACCACAAAGTCGATCACTGAGCGTCTTGTCGTGGGGAAAGTATCCCAATCGCTATCTGTAAAACTAGAAAGTGATAAACCATAAGTAGCAGGATATATAAGGCCCAGAGCAAGGATGGATTTTAAATACTGCAAAATGCGCAAGGCTGCCTGATAATGCGTAACAGTGGGATTAGAAACGAATTGGCTGAGTTGCTGGATCGCAAAGGAGATGTCGGGGCGATTTGTTGTAAAATAAATTAATTGTCCTATAAGTCTATGGTATTAAGTGGAATCAGAGTATGGCGGAGAAGTGGTAAAATGAAGTTGAAGAGAGGGATTGTAAGGACCAGTGCAAGGTTTAGATGCAAGCATACCTGTTTTGTTTAGTAAATCAACAGTATATTGACGTTGATTAATAAAGATATTGTAAGGAGATCAAGCAACTTCAAGGCCAAGAAAGTATCGAAGTTATCCCAAGTCTTTGATACAGAACTTGCGATGAAGAATGACTTTAACATATTGGATTTCCTTGATATCATTACCTGTTAAAACTATGTCATCTACATAAACTAGTAAAGTAGTAAATTGATTAACACAACTTTTAGTAAACAATGAGTAGTTCACGTTATAATGAACATAACCAAGGGAGATAAGAGATTCATATAACTTGGAGTACCACTGCCTGCTGGCCTGTTTAAGCCCATAGAGGCTCTTGTTTAGTTTATAAACATGTGTGAGAGAGGAAGAGTGAAAGAGATTACACCCTTGTGGATAGTCATGTATACCTCTTCATTCAAGTCTCCATAAAGGAAGGTATTGTTGACATGTAGTTGTTCTAGATTCCAATGATGGATAGGAGCCAAAGCGAGAAGAGTTCGAATAGTGGTTAATTTAGCCACCAGTGAAAAGGTGTCGAAATAGTCGACACCTTCAAGTTGTGTGTAGGCTTTTTCCACTAAATGGGCTTTGTACCTGTTAATTGAACCATCAACAAGATATTTAACTTTATATACCAATTTACAGCTTATTGGTGTTTTATTGAGAGGAAGCTCAACAATGTTCCAAGTTTGAGTTTGTGCAAGGGCCTGCAACTCATATTTCATGGCGTTAAGCCAACAAGCATGTTTGCTAACTTGGGCAAAGGTTTAAGGTTCAGGTGCGAAGGAGGGGGAGAGGCATAAATTTTTATAGGATGTGTTACAATTATGGTAAGTTATGACTGAGGATAGGGGAAAAGGATGGGTAGATGTATTAGTGGGAGGAATATGTTCAGTTTTGAGTAGGTTACAATGATAGTTTGTGAGGTAGGAAGGTTTCTTTGTTGGCCTAGTAGAGCGTCTAAGGGTCTAGTTATGAGGAAAGGGTGGTGGAATAAGGTATGACGTATGATGTAGGAGGATTGGGTGTTGGGTAGGAATAGTGGGAGCAATGACATGAGGAAGGATAAGGTCAAGGTCATTAGTATCATGGTTAGGGGTATGAGGTCGAGGAATAGGAAGGTGATAATGAGTGAGAGAAAAAGGGTAGCATGATTCATAAAAAGAAACATTCCTGGAAATAAGAAATTTGTTAGTAGATAAATTATACAGGAGATAACCTTTTGTTCCTTCTTGATAGCCTAAGAAAACACACTTGTTTGATCTAGGATCAAATTTGGTGCGGTTTTGTTGAATAGTATAGGCGTAAGCAAGGCAACCAAAACATTTCAAACTATCATAATAAGGAAATTCGTTAAACAATCAGAAATAAGGAGTATGATTATGAATAAGAGGAGAAGGTAAACGATTAATTATGTGTACAACATGGGCAATGGATAAGTGCCAAAATATTTTGGGAATATTAGCTTGAAAAAATAAAGATCTTGCAACATTGAAGATGTGTCGATGTTTCCTCTCAATAATGTCATTTTGTTGAGGACATTCAACACATGATCGATGATGCAAGATACCATGAGTTTTATAAAGTCATTCGTTAAAATTTCCAATCCATTATCAGTATGAATACATTCCAATCGTGTGGAAAATTGGGTTTGAATAAAGGAAACAAAATTAACTAAGTGAGTGTGAGTCTCACTTTTATGGATCATGAACATAACCCAAGTGAAATGAGTGTAGTCATCTACAAGGGTAATAAAATACCATTTATTTATGAAAGAGGGGGTCGAGTAAGGGCCCCAAATGTCAGCATGTAAGAGAGAAAAGGCATGAGATGTAGAACTAACACTATTAGAGTATGGTAAAAGTTTTTGCTTAGCTAAGTGACAAAAGTGACAAGGTAAAGTTTTATTACCATGATAAGAAATAATAGGAAAAGTAGATGACAGAGTTTTGTGCACCAAGTGAGAAGGGTGTTTGAGTCGTATATGCCACAAACAGAAGAAGTAAAATCAACAGAATTACAAGTAAAGGGAGATGGAGGGGAGGGGGAAATGGCCTAAGCATGAATAATGAACAGGTCTACATGCCTATTAGCTTAATCAATCACTCTCTTGGTGTGGCTCTACAAGATAAGACATCGGGAGTTAGTGAAGGTAAGATAATAATGAGAGGAATCTATAAACTTGGTTGCAGAAATCAAGTTAATATTAAAAGTGGGAATGTAGTAAACGTTAGTAAGGGTAAGGGAGGTAGATAAATGAACATTTCCTGCAACATCAGTCATAACGGTAAAGCCATTAGGTGATTTCATATTAATGGGAGAAACATGAGAGTAAGAAACAAAGTTTGTGATATTAGGAGTAATATGATGAGTAACACCTCTATCGACTACCCAATATACATTTGGCTTACCATCAGTAGGGGTAAATGCATAATTGATGTGAGGAAGATTGGCTTCAGTTGTGGTTGGGGAAACAGAAGACACATGCTAGAGAAGTTGAATGATTTGATTGTATTAATCTTGGGTGGTAGCGAGAAAGCGCGTGGGATCTTCTGAAGATGCAACATGAGTGTCAATTGGAGTAGAGGAAACAACATTATTGATGGTGGCTTTAGAGTTTTTGTAACGGTAGTTGGTAGGATATCCATGCTTCATAAAACAGGTTTCCACTGTGTGATTATTATGGTCACAGTGAGTGCGTATGCATTAAGAAGATCCACGACCCATTTGAGAGCGCCCTCAACCACAAAAAGAGTTGGAACCAAGATCTCCCCCATTTTTGGTGTGTTGAATAGCCATATCCATAGAAGGATTATCGAAGGGAGTGGAAATAGCAATGCGACTCTCTTGGCCAAGAACCATCGAGAAGGTTTTGTCAAGGGAAGGGAGAGGATCCAGAAGGAGAATTTGTGGGCGAATAGTGCAAAAAGGATCATTAAGGCCTTTCGGAAACTTGAGAACATGATATTCATTCTTGTACTTGCGGAGATTTGTAGCAAGACCACAAGTGCAAGGAATAAAACAGGTGCAATCACAAGTGGGTATGAGAGAATCAATTTTCTCCCAGAGAGAGGTTAACTTGGTGAAATATGTGGAAACATCCAAGGATCCTTGATGGAGGTGAAAAATATCATCATGGAGATCAAAAACTTTGAAGATATCACCCTGAGAGAAACGGTTTTCGAGACTCTTCCAAATCGTGTGAGCGTTATCGATCCATAAGATGGACTGGATAATATTATCATAGAGAGAGTGTTGGATGCACGAGAGCACCATATTGTTGTAGTGGAGCCATTGTTCAAAAAGTATGACCAAGATTGGGTTGAGGAAGGATCCATCAACAAACTGAAGTTTGTTTTTGGAGATAAGCGCAACCTTCATAGCGCGAGATCAAGCATTATAATTGTTATAATCAAGTGGAGGCATTACAAGGATGGGTGATGGGTTCTCGTTAAGGTGAAGGTAATAGGGGTTTGAAGCATTAGTGATAAAATCAGGATAAGGAGAAGCAGCCATGGATGGATCAAAAAAGGATTAGGGTTTGATGATGTTAGGGATAAAGGTTGTAGAGAGTTGGATTTGGGAGAAAAAAGAAAGAGGTTATGGGTTGGAATCGTTTATAAATTGTTCGAGAAAATATGTGGTGTTCTTGATTTGAGGGCTAAAGTTTATCAAGAGAACGATGTGGGTGGTGTTTCTGGGGATAAATTGAAGGAGTTTTTGGTGGTTTTGGAGAAAGAAATCGATGTTGATGGTGTTTCTGGGGAGAAATTGAAGGTGCTCTCATAGGAATTTGGGGTTTGGGGAGAATATGTTTGAGAGAATAAAAAGAGAGAGAGGAAACAAAGAAAGAGAGAGAGGATGGAGGAATGATAAAGGAAAAGCGGTATTACCAATTATGAAGATTACCATGCAAATTTGGTGGCGAAGGTAATGAAAGACACGTGTGAATGAGAGGATAAGGGGAGGAATAAGAATCTCAAGCAACCAATAAATAATGTGATAAGCTGGACATTACACATGGATGTGCAAAAAGAGAGAAAAGAAGGAGAAAGGAGATGACACGTGTAAAGAGGGTTATAGAGTAAATGTCATCTGATACCGTAGTACAGTAAAAGTGAAAAATACATATTATTTTCCCTTATGAAAAATGAATAATACAGTGTATATTTATACAATCAATAAACGAACTAATTATCCTAAATATATGTCGAATAAAATTAATTGTATTTAACTAAGTGTTTTCTAATAGATGTATTCAAATCGACAGCAAAAATTGAATAAATGTTTTTTTGGGGTGTGTGAGCTAATTTTATTTCAATTGAGCCAAAATATCCTTAGTTGAAGAAATTATTTCTAATGTAACATTAATGACAAGAAAATTTAATGTATGTTTGTTTTTACATTTTAAAAAAATACAAAAGAAATACAGATGCATTTAATGTATGTATCATTCTTTTAAAATAAAATTGATTTTATCTTTTAAATTAATTATACTTAAAAGTATAATTGGTATTTTTTGAATTTACACGTAATTTTAATATTCAATTTCATACACTAAAGGTGAATAACTGAGATGTCGATGGTTCTAATCTACACCTTACAAAGGATTATCCGTGCATAACTACCAATTGATTTGACTTAACGAGATACTGGACCCGTTTGTTTTAGTTTTTTAAAATGAATTTTATAGTATAATATATTCTTTTTAATTTTTCTACAAAGAATTAAAAAAGAAAACTTCAAATGAAAAATTGATTTAAATAGTTATTCTTAAGACTATTTTAGATATTTCATTCTTCTGATATAAATTTTTTTGGATATCAAAATTTCAAAAAATCACTTAAATTTGAAGCAATTTCAAAGAGTTTTTCATAAAAATCATTTTTGAGATACATCTTTTTGAAAAAATTATAGTTTTGACTATGTTTTGATATTCAATAATGTTGAAATTAAACCCCAATCTTGAATATAATCTGAATCAATCTTGATTAATTGAGAATCAATCTTTCTGATTGAACACGCCTCTCATTCTTCATTCGTCACTTAAGTGATTCAAACACACCTTGGTTGCAAGATGATTCCGCTGCACAAAGATTTGATGAGAGAAGATGATTTGATAGATAAAAGAGAGAAAGATGAAAATTAGGGTTTTGGGGAGAAAGGGAAAGAAGATGGATTAAATCCCGCAGAGTTCCTCTTTGTGTTTATTCTAGTTGAATTTCTCTTATACAATTACTTACAATGGTAAGGTAGATCCATATTTATATATGAGATTACTTGCACACCAAGTAATTCTCAAAGTAACTAAGTAACATAAACTTCAATAAGTTGTATTCAAGTTTCTTTCGAATACAGTTAATACAGACTTTGTTCGACTCTATCAAACACACACTACTTCGACTCTATCGAACTTACAATTATACTTGACACAAAGAATTACATATTTAACATACCAAATAATTCATTGTGTCTAAGTAATGTACATTCATCATAGTTCTCAATCTCTTGAATAATTCGACATGCACACCCTTCGTGATGACTGTCATACCCCAATTTTGTCTGGGTAAGGAAAAATCTTCAACCAACATTCACTATCCAATGTTATAAGACATGAATTTTATCTTAAGACATAGGTTCTATTTTAGGGTTTCTCAGCCCTTGGTGACATCAAGTCTTCAATGACATTTTCATTTGTTGAGATTCTTAAGAAGACATTTGCTGCATTTGTCTCTTACTGCTATTACTGAAGCATGGGATGGTATGTGCATTTTTGGTTAACAAGGCTCATTTTGGTTTATCCATGAGATCTCTTTGTTTCAAAAGGCCCATTCACATAGACATGTCCATAATTAATATTGCAAAGTGTGGTTCAAATCTTTTTACATCACTGATCCAAAGTCCATTTGATTATCAGTAAGTATTAAGAGACATGATTATTTTTATGATCACTTATCATTAAGCTCATTTGCACATCTCAAATATATGTGCAAAATCTCTAAACCATTCATAAAAACCTTAAACTAAATTTGAATTTTTTTTTAAAATATGCGTGTGTTGGTTTAGATCAAGTCACCATATGTATGTGTATGTGTTGGGTTTATGATTAAGGTTGATATTGCAATATTTGTGGCATGTTTTATTTTATACCTTTTGTCACATTTTATTTTGGTTAATAGTAATGTGCTAAAGGTGGCCAAGTTGAAAGTCCAATTTGATTAATATGGCCCAATCCATTTTTAGTTTGAGTTAAAGTTTAAGCATTTTGGTTTAACACAAGTAAAATAATTGAGACAAAGTTTAAGTGTTTTAAAAAAAAAGAGATTAATTGCACAATTAAATTTTAAAAGTCTAAAAATGTTACAAATAATCCAAAGGTTCACATAATAATCCAAAAGTTACATAATTAATCCCAAAGTTACATAATACATTATCCAAAAAGTTCTGTTACATCAGAATGAATTTGAAGAAAAATTGAAATAAGCTGTAAACCCAGCAGGTCAAGCAGCAAACTTCAAAGACATTGCCAAAAAACTCTGTTGAACTCACAGCGCCCCCAAGCTTTTTCCAAAAACTGGCGCAGAACCTCCTTTCAATCAACATCACTTCACTTTTGTAAAACCTGCAAAATCAACTTAGAGGTTAAAAGGGCTTATCAAATAAGCACTTATAGAAAACTGAAAAATAATTGATAAGAGGAACAGATTAATTTTTTGCAAAGTGAACCAAAGTGAACACCCAAGAATGTGTTCCATTATCCAAATCAAACAGCTCTAAATCCATAGAATAATCATCCCACAAAATATGGAAAAAGAGATAACCTAACAAGTTATCTCAAAACCTAAAAAATCATCATAGATATAAAACAGAGATTAACAGTAGAAAAGGGGAGGGTTTTTTTTAGAATCCAAGGAGAAGTTATCAAAAATATTTTTCTGTTAACATCAAACCCTAAACAACAAAACAAACGTCCAACAGGAGAATCCAAGGTAGCAATCAAAAATAATCTGGTAAACATCAAAACCTAAGCATTCGAAGGAAACAAAAGCAACAACAACATCCAAAACAAAGAGACAGAGGGAGACGAAGAGCATTAAGAAAGAGAAAGAAACTTATCTGAAGCACAGTGGAGGAAATCATCATCGCCGGCGGCGCAAACCAAGTAGTTCTTTTCTCTTTTTTCCTTGCTTGAAACCCATTTGCTTTTTGTTCGTCACTGCAAAACAATCAAAACCCTTATATTAATTTCTTCAAATCATGACTATTGAAGGTTAAATCGCAAAATTAGGGTTAGGGTTTTTATTTTCTTACCGCCGATCCGGTTGATTGAAGCGGATTTTGGGAGAAACAAGGTTGGATTTGAAATCACCGGCCAAAAACAAGTAGGGTTTGTGTTTAAAAGTTTGGGTTTTGGGTTGAGAGTCGCCAGAGAAGAAGGCGGCGCCGCCACGGTTGGTCGACCGCCACCGTCTTCTCCGACAAGTTTGGTCGGGAGTTGACGGAAGAGGGAAGAGAGAGTTGTGAAGGCAAAAGTGTCATAAAACATACAATCACAGGTTTCGATGATGACAAATGACCACCATGGATGAATCGGCATTGTCGATTCCTCTTCCACAAAACAAATGCAACATATCATTTTCTATACTCATATGTGCAGGTTTTGAGTCGACCATACGGGTCAGCACATGAACCACGGGTCGGCGCATAACACAGACCAGTTGGTGACTGGTCAGCTCATGATTGCTTGAGTCGACCACAGGTCGGCGCATGGCACAGTTCAGTTGGCCACGGGTCAGCTCATGGAATGCTTGAGTCGACCACAGGTCGGCGCATGGCACAGTTCAGTTGGCCATGGGTCAGCTCATGGAATGCCTGAGTCAACCATAGGGGTCGGCGCATTTCCCACGGGTCAGCGCACGCCGACCTATGGTCGACCGCTCGTGCGTAAACTCAGTTTTCTGAGTATTTTCCACTATTTGAAAAGCTGTTTTTTTTTGTTGGTTAGCTAGTTACTATAAATAGAAGTCAAATCAATTTTATCAACTAACATTTTGTCAAATTGATTTCAAGTGTTCAAGGAAACAAGAAAGAGTGAAATAGGTGTCCAAGATTCATCATCTTCATCTTCCACATCTCACAACACATCAATTACACACAACCATTTTTGATGTGCTTCGTGTTCGGTTAAAGGTGATAAGGTTCGAAGCTGAGATTGGAGAATCCGGTTCGGGTTGAAGCTTGTGGCAGGTTCTTTCTTGAATAAAACCGTTAGGGTTTTGTCCTCCAAGACTGGTTTGTGTTTGGGGGTTTTTAGACGAATTGCTTCATCAATATTCAGCTGAGCGAAGGTGATTGAGAAGAGGAAGTCTTCATCAGTCTAGTAGAGGATTCGGTGATATTGAAGAGAAGGATTCGGGTTCGATTCGTTGTGGTTGAGATCAGCCGGGCCGAGGGTTTGAAGAACGGAAGGTTCTTCAACAAAGGGGCTGGAATCGGAGGTCTGGCAACAACGATCGAAGGTCTTGATTCGTCTTGAATCAAGGAACAAGGATAGGAAGCAGCATTCAACACCTTGAGAGTTCTGTTGTTTACTTGCTTTGCAATCCTTGTATAAACGGTTAAATTCTACAGGTGATATCTAATTAAATCATCTCAATTCTAATTTTAGAATTGAGGGCAGACGTACCCCGAAGCGAAGACGGCGGGGGAACTGCCTCATCAAATCTCTGTCTTCTTTAATTTTCTGCATAATTGTTTTTCAGCTTAAAAATTAAGTGATTTTAGTTTAAGCAATTTTACCAAACATTGATATAAATTGAGTAAGAGATTAAAACTTTGTTTTTGAATCCAAAGTACAATAGTATATTGTACTAGATCAATTTGAATTACTTACTCAACACAAATATCACTTGGAGTGTTTATGCACACCAAGTGTTTGAAAATTTGACTAAACCAAAGTTGTCTTAAGTTTGTATCTAGTTTGATTTGGTATTTGGATCATTGGAACTAGGAATCCTAGTAAGTGAAACATATCATTGATTGTGCAATTAGTGTAGTGATTTGTATTTCACTTTATCTCTAATCCATTAGCTTAACGCATATCCGGTTTTCCAATAACGGTTCGTTTTAGACTAAAATTTTCCTCAGCCGCTTCCGCACTTAAAACAATTTTTCAAAACCAATTTTAAAATTGGTAGCGCCGACTCAAGTTTTTAATTGGGATCTATTCAACCCCCCCTTCTAGATCCGTGCCATAGTCTAACAAGAGTTGCAGAGCAACTATGTTCTTTAGATGAAGAGAGAGAATGAAACGAGAAAATGGATCTCTCTCTCTCTCTCAAATATTTGTTTTTATGTGATGATGAGGGTTGCTGCATGGGCGCCAAGTGGCCTCTCCAAGAGGCGCCACATTTGGTTGACTTCTGAGTCAACTAGGGAATCCTGTGTGGATCCCCCCACCATATGCTAATGCACCCGCTCAAGCTTTCCATCTGATTTGTTGACTGGGTCAAAGTCCTCTGATCCAGTAGTCCAGAGCCTCCTCACAAGGTCAACAGTTGACCAGGCCTTAAGGGCCTTGCTGGACTCATTTTGGGCCAACCCAGGTTGGGCCCAAAGACTCTTTTTTGCTAAACAAACCCCCTTGGTTGTTCATTAGCGCCCATATTATGGGCTTTTCATTTCAAGCCCATTTATTCTATTTTTTTGGTTTTCCTTTCATTTTCTATCTTTAAACATTATAGATATATTGTTAATATTATTATTAATACCTAATTAATTATTTGTTTATATTATTATTATTTAATTACTTATATCATTTAATCAATTAATCCATTAATTATTTAATTAATTATATTATTATTATTATCACTTATAATTGTTTCTCTTTCATTTTTTTATCTTTAAAAATTATATATATATTATTAATATTATTATTAATACCTAATTGATTATTTATATTATTATTATTTAATTACTTATATCATTTAATCAAATAATCTATTAATTACTTATTTAATTAATTATATTATTATTAATACCACATATATTTAGATAATTGTTTACTTTTGTGGAGTGTATGTGCATGATTATTTTGTATTTATTTATACCAAGTCTTGAATACATACGTATGGCGTGTTGTAATTGTGAGAAGATTACGTCATTTTCACCGATTTAAAATCATTCGAACCAATTTCAAAAATAAATCACATATTTCTCGATTCAAAGTCGAGCCCATTTTCAAACAGCTTTGTAAGTCGATTACTTGTAAAAGTATCGCCATCAACCTCACATGGCTTACTCTTGGGCTTTCTTACAATGAGACCTATTCGGTTTTAATTAATCGATTAGATGAACTATTCACTAAATGAATTCAATTCATTCACAAATACAAATTTAAAATCTCGATCCAACATCGAGTATTCTTTATTAAGAATTAAAATACCTGATCACAATTAAACGTTATTTCACTTAAGAATAAAAGAGGAAATGGTTTTGAGTTTTCAACTCCTCTCCTCGATTATTTAAACACGAACTCTTTTACTCGACTAATCGAATAATCATCATTTCTAATCCACTTAAGGGCAAATACATCAAATTCTTTTACAACAAGAAATAAAAAGGGAGATGACTTTGAGTCTTCAATTTTTCTCCTCGAGTATTTGGATACAAGTTCTCTTACTTGGTTATTCAAATTATTGTCGTTCCTCTACAAATCTCTAAACCCCGATTAAATCAAAATATTTTCACAGTAAGGTAAATGAAAAGGGAGTTGACTTTGAGTTTTCAACTTCACTCCTCAGTTGGTCGAACACGAGTTCTCTTACTCGGTCAGTCGAACAATTGTTATTTTTCCGCAAACATACAACTTAATCAAATCATTTCCTTAACAAACTATACGAAAAAGGAGATGGTTTTGAGCTTTCAACTCCTCTTCTCAAATGCTTGGATATGAGTTGTTTTACTCAGTCGCTCAAGTACTTGTCGTTCATTCTAAAATACGTCAACCATATACAATCTTATTTTCATAAATATTCAGATGAAACAGAAAGTGGTCTAGAGTCTTCTATTCCTTTTCCGATTATTAGGATACGAGTTGTCTTACTCGATTATGCGAGTATTCGTCATCCGTCCAAAACACCTTAACTATTATCAAATATTTCCTATAATTAAGGATGAAAAAGAAAGTGGTCTAGAGTCTTCTATTCCCTTTCCCGACTGTTAGGATACGAGTTGTCTTACTCAACTATCTGAGTAATCGTCATCCAACCGAAAACATCTCAACCAATCAAAACGCCCAACATATTAATCCAACTTTTCACCTTCGTGTGACCTAAACTCTTTTCAAAAAGAACACCATTTAATCTTTTCTAATGCGTATAACAAATCAATGCTTAAGCCTCCGCCGAGAGTAAACAAGACAACGTTTAGCCTTTAGGATATGATCTAAACAATTGTTCATTAAAAGACACCAACCAGTCGTAGTTCTTCTGAACTACGAATGCTCTGACTTCCTTATTACACCATAAGGATACGTAGGCAGGAGATTGTTGTATCTTCGCGAGCACACTAATAAAAAACCTCTCATTTCTCCTTTCTGAGGTTCTCATTCATTTCTATTTTCAATATTTTATAACCCAAAGATAACAAACAAACATGAATTAACACTCGAAACACAAATTAGAACTAAAAGGTTCCCGTTGAGTACAACGGACGTAAGGGGTGTTAATACCTTCCCCTTACGTAATCCACTCTCGAACCCGAATATGGTTGTGATGACCATTATTCTATTTCCTAAAGGTTTTATCGATATTTTCCTATTCCTTTGTTGGGATGAATAAAGTTCGGTGGCGACTCTGTTCGAACGTAAATTTTTCCGCGACCATCGCGAGGAATCGTATTTTTCGAGATGCGACAATGACGTCTGCAGTCTGAACCTCAATTCTGTAGTGTTCCAAGTTTATCTTCCTATTAGCTACTTGCTCTCGAAGATAATGAAACCTCATTTCAATGTGTTTTATTCTTCCACATGCTATCAAATTCTTCTCCAGATTGATAGCAGGCATGTTGTCGATCTTCATGGTCATTTCTCCACGGTCTTCTCCTGAAATCTCCTTGATCATGTTCACCATCCATGTTGATTGACATGCATAAAGGGAGGCAACCACGTACTAAGCCTCACATGATGGTAGCACTACTACTGGTTATTTTCTTGAGCTCCAAGCAACTAGTGCACCACCTAGCATAAACACATATCCAATTGTGTATTTTTTATCCTAAGCATCACCACACCAACTGGAATCGGTGTATCTCACTAGTTTGTATTCTTTTCCTTCATCTTTTGCAGGAAACTAATGTTATAGTCGAGTTTTCTTTTGACATACCTTAGTATCCTCTTTATGGTTGCAAGTTGTGATACCTTTAGCTTCTACATAAACATACTCATTATACATACACTATATGCTAGATTAGACCTTGTATGATAAATTCATCTTAATGATCCAATGAGTCTTCTATACTGACTTAGATCGACATTATCTTCATCTGAGTCCTTCATCAGTTACAGTCTTAGTTCAATAAGTGTCGAAGTTGCATAATAATCATCCATCTCAAATCTTTTGATATCTCACTTGCATATCATATTTTATTTATCATAAGGCATCTACTACTCTTATATAATTTTATGCCAATGAAGTATGAAATATTGCTAAGGTCATACATTTCTAACTCCTTGCTCATAACACCTTTGAAGTCTTCGATCCTTGCTCATATCACCTTTGAAGTCTTCGATCTCCTTCTTGCAACTACCTATTATCAACAGGTCATTGATATAAAGACATAATATAAGTAGTTCATTCCTACTTCTTCTGACATATACTCCATGCTCAGTTCTGCACTTTAAAAAATCATTAAATCTTAGGAAACTATATATCTTCTTATTCCAATCTCTTGGAGCTTGCTTAAGTCCATACAGGGGTTTATGTAGCATGTATACCTTTCCTTCTTGGCGTTTCTTCACAAAACCGATTGGTTGTGCTACATAAACCTCATTTAGAAGGCCATTCAGAAATGTACATTTCACATTCATCTGACACATATACCAGTTATTCATGTTTGCTAGACCAACAACCGACCTGATTGTTTTAATCCTAGCAACTGGTGCAAAGACTTCATCAAATTCAATTCCTTCTCTTTGAAGAAATCCTTTGGATACAAGTCTTGATTTATGTCTGTTTACTTCTCCTTTTAGATTCAGCTTCACTTTATAAACCCACTTCACATCAATTTCCTTCTTGATTTATGGAAATTTAACTAGTGAGCAAGTATTGTTAACTTCAACGGACTTCAATTCGTCATTCATCACCTACATCCATTTCAATTCCTTTAATTACCCAGTTACATTGAATGGCTCAATAACTGCATAGAAAGCATAATAAATAAGTTCACATTCATCATTGACCATATCATCTCATGTTTCTTGTTCTTTTAGGTATGGTTGTGCATGACTGTTCTTTGAGGTCTGCTTGTGCATACTTGACCTTTGAATTCTTCTTGTCAAACTTCTCTATCATCCTCACTAGTTGGTTCATCACATAGGATTCTCACTGAATCCTTCTTGACATTGTCTCTACAATCCCACTCCTTCAGCTCATCTATGAACGCATCCCTGTTGGTTACAACTTTCTTGTTGATTGGGTCAAACAGTTTGTATGCACCAGTTGAGTGATATCTTATCAGGATCATCTGGCTTGAATTCTTATCAAGTTTCCTTCTCAGCTAGTTAGGCCCATGTCTATATATTATGGATCGAAACATCTTCAGATGACTTAAGCTAGGTTTGACACCAGACCAACATTCTTCTGGTGTGATTTTTCTAGCTTCTTAGTCGGATATCTGTTCAGGATGTATGTTGTAGCTGACACATCCTCGCCACGTAGTTCATTGGGTAAGTGCTTGCCTCTTAGCATGCTCCTCATAATATTCATGATGGTTCTATTTTTCCTCTTTATAATTCCATTTTTATGCGGAGTGTAGGGTGGGACCACCTTATGCACAATCCCCTCTTTCTCACATAATGCATCTAAATATTTTGACACATAATCTCCACCACCATCATTCACCATTGATATTTCTACCACTTTGTCTTTCCACCATATATTTAAACTTTGTGAACACCTCAAGCACATCACTTTTCTTCTTGATTAGGTATGTCCATAACTTTCAACTAAAATCATTTATGAATGTGACAAAGTATTTATTACCTCCAATCAAATTTACATGGATATGACCACATACATCAAAGTATATTACTTCAAGAATTTCCATCGACTTCGCTCCTGTATCTTTGCTGAAGTTATTCTATTGTTGATTTTCCTCACATTCTTCACACACTTCATTTGGAATGTTGATTTCTAGTAATCAGGAAACGATGTTTCTTCTCTTCATATTTTTGATGTCTTTGAAGTTGATATGGCCAAGTATGTAGTGTCATATCCATTCATCTCTGCTAGCTGTAGTTGTCAAACACTTGTGCTCCATTATATTTAGTTCAATCTTCAATGTTCTGTTATGAGACATGGGTGCCTTCAAGATTAACCTACCACCAGAGTCGAGAACTCTCATCATCTTATCTTTGATTAACACTTTCTAATTTTTCTAAATCAGTTGCCCTATGCTGAGCAAATTGTTTTTCATGCCTGGTATGTACAGTACATTGGAAATTACTTACCTTTTTCCATCTTTCCTCATGATCAAAACATCACCAATACCTTCAGCAGCCAGGGTATTCTCATTTGTGAATCCACCTTGTTCTTCATCTAGGGACTTATGTTGATAAACCAATTTTCCTTCCAATCACATGTGATGATCAACCTGAGTTTAAGTACCATTGGTCCCTGAATCTTTCTTCATATTCCATTATGACCATCAACAACATCTCTTCTTCTTCGTGTTTTACAAGTCTTGCATCACTTTCTTGATTTTCTTTCTTACCTCCTCGACATTGACTTGCATAATTTCCATACTTCTGATAATTATAACACTAAATATGACTTTTGTCAAGTATTCTTCCGTCACCTCTTCCTCTACCTGTAGCACCACCTCTGCGATTTCTTTGGTTTGAAGATTTTATCTAATTTGATGAACTAGCATCTTGTTGGTTTCCTCTACCAGTCAAATTGTTGTAACTTCCTCTACCTTTGCTACCATTCCATCTTTCTTTGTATTTATTTTGTTGAATGTGTCTGTAGAGCTACATTACTCTTTGTTTTTCTTATAGATATTTCAATCATTCTTTGTTCATGAGATTCAAGCGTCCCTTGAAGCTCTTCTTTTGTCATGATAGAAAAATCCTTCTATTCTTCTATGGATACTACCACATGATCGAATTTTGGAGTCAATGACCTCGAGATCTTTGTAACTACTGACCTTGATGTCAACACTTCTCCATACATTTTGGTTTAATTCACCAGTCTTGTTACCCTAGTAAAGAAATCAATGATGCTTTCACTTTCTTCCATCTGAAGCAATTCATACGTTCTTTTGTGAGTTAGTAACCCCGCCTCTTTCACATTCGCAACACCTCCATATGATTTCTCCAGGGTGTCTCATGCTTCCTTTACTAAGTTTATATCACCAACTTTCTCAAAGTTGTTTGGATCAACCCATTGATGGATTATAAAGACAACTTTAAAATCTTTCTTCTTCAACTCTTTATGTGCAACATTTTGTTCATTCGTATCATCTTCTCCAATTGGTGTCACTCCATTCTTCACAAGATCCCAAATATCTTGACAACATAATTTGCTTACACCATTTTCATAATTCTTACCATTCAAGATTGATAAATTTGCTGGAAAATAGTCGTTTGGGTGAGAAGTCATTATTATATGCTTCTCAAGAATCGCAACCAGAGTTCTAGATATTAGATATTGGAATTAAACCCCAATCTTGGAGATAATCCGAATCAATCTTGATTGAATGAAAATTAACATTTCTGATTGATCACGCCTCTCGTTCCTCACTCGTCACTTGAGTGATTCAACCATACCTTGGTTGCAAGATGATTCGGCCGCACAAAGATTTGATGAGAGGAAATAATTTGAGAGAGAAAAAAGAGAAATATGAAAATTAAGGTTTTGGGGAGAAAGGGGAAGAAGATGAATTAAATATTACAGAGTTTCTCTCTGCGTTTATTCTAACTGAATTTCCCTTATACAACAACTTACAATGATAATGTAGGTCCCTATTTATAGATGAGATTACTTGCACACCAAGTAATTCTCAAAGTAACTAACTAACATAAATTTCAACAAGTTGTATTCGACTTTTTGTCGAATACAGTTGATACAAACTATGTTCGACTCTGTTGAACACACACTACTTCGACTATGTCGAACATGCAATTATGCTTGACACAAAAAATTACATATTAATGTATGTTTATGTTATAGAATTTCAAAACTAATCTTTTAATTTATAAAAAACAAATTCAAAAAAACCTATAATATTTTAAAAAACATTTACATAAAAATTATTTTTAAAAATAAAAAGAAAAGGAAAAACATTTTTTAAAACTAGAACAAACGGATCCATTATTGATTCTATTTAAAAAATAATAACTTGTACAGTATAATATATTTTTTTGAATCTTTTTTTTGTAAAGAATAAAAAAAAACTTCAAATAAAAAATTGGTTTAAATAGTTATTCTTAAAATCTTATTTTAGATATTATATTATTTTGGTATAAATTTTTTTATATTAAAATTTTAAAAACTCAAAGTTATTTCAAATAGTTTTTTTATAAAAATCATTTTTGAAATATATCATTTTTGAAAAAAATTGTGATTTTGACTATGTTTTGAAATTCATTATTTTATATTTATATTATAGAATTTCAAAATTAATCTTTCAATTTTTAAAAAACAAATTTAAAATTTTTATAATATTTTATAATTTTTTTCATAAAAATTATTTTTAAAAATACATAAAGAAAAATCATTTTTCGAAATTAAAACAAACGGATGCATTATTGATTCTATTTTTTGAATTTAAACTAAATAAAATATAATATTTAATTAATTTTTCATAAACATAAATTATTTTATAATTTACCCGAATCAATTATATCTAATCAATTTCCTCAATTAATTTTCTTCTCGGGAGAATCAAGCACAAAAACTATAACATGGTTAGGTAAAGCTAAATGTCAAACTCTTTTACTTTTACCACTAAGTTAATATATACTTCATAAATTAAAATAATATACTAAAAACTATGTATTGAGACTATGGAAACCAAATTTGAAATTGAACAAAACAGTACAGAGTATAGATATCAAGTGAAAGTTAGTAAAACATTATGTACTAGATGCAAAGACAAAACAATAGGGTGAAAGAAACGTAACGAAAACATAGTTAAAGGGATAGATAGGCTTAGTAGATATGGAGAGTAAAAAAGGTATATAGAAAGATTGAGAGGGATTTGTTATTAGAAAAGTCACTTTCTGCAAAATGGATGGAGAGGTCCATGAATTGTCCATATTGTTAATGTCAGCTCCCAAATATCGAGTAATGGCAGTTACTTGTCACTTTCATATTTATAACTAGGGTTCTGTGTGCTACTATATAGATATCATGTGCCAATTATGTGCCAAAGCTAAAAATTCTAAAAAGGTTCACAAACACACTTAATGCAGTCTGTGACTCTCTGAGGATGTGAGAATTTATAGGCATAAAAGAGTAAAACTGTGCTGTGCTGTGGTTTTACTTTTGTCTTAAATGGTGTCGGTAGCAGTTGGATACATTCCATTCCATAACAAAATAAAGGTGAATGGATTAAATTCACTTTGGCCCCATGTCCTACACTTTAAGTTATGGGAATGACATTTGTAATTCAATTTACCACCAAATTCTTTAGTTATGGGAATGACATTTGTAATTCAATTTACCACCAAATTCTTTAGTTATGGGAATGACATTTGTAATTGAATTTACCACCAAATTCTCTAGGATGCTTTCAAATACGACTAATTTTCCACGGTACCCCAAAGTTGAAAACTTATTTCCACATTGCTTCATTTTGAAAAAAAAAATCTAGAATGCCCCACTTTTTTTTTGGGCCTCGTCCAATGAATGGGTGAGAGGATGAAGCGCTGAAAAGCCTATGTAGGCTCGGCCAACCAATGGGCGAACTCCCAAGATTTTCTTTTAATTTTTATTTATTTTAAATACAATTATATAATTAAATAACCTTATTAAAATTATTATTAAATAGTTTTTTAATTAATTTTATTTTTAAATAATAAAAATGATTTTTTTTAAATAATAATAATATTTTTGTAAAATACTAATAATAGTTTTCTAATATATTTTTTTTAAAATATTAATAATAAAAATGATTATTTTTTTTAAATATTAATAATACAACTATAGATATTATAATGAGGCATATAATGAATTGTAATGATTAATAATTATTTTATTGATATAATGGAAGAAGGCATATTCATTACCGTCGAGTTCTTGAATGCAAAAACTATAAATATTAATAATAAAAATGATGTGTTTGGAGGCATATCCATACCGTCGAGTTCTTGAATGCAAAAAGAAGACATATTCATTAGATGGTCATCAGTGAGGTCAAAGTTGGGTAGTGAATGTGTGAGTTGTGTGTAAGTGATGGGTTGGGTGTGTTGGATAGGAGGATAGTAGACATCATCAGGATTGTATGTAGGAGTGGGTTGTGCGAATGTGGTGTTAAATGTTTGGGGTTGAGAATGAGGGTTTGAGTGTTCAAAGTTGGGTTGGGGAATTTGAGTGTATTGTATGGGTGGGCGTAGGTTGGTTTGTTGTTGATATTATTGGTTGTAAAAGTAGTTTGTTTGAGGGAATGGAGTTTGGGGATTATGGTGTTGGGTTAAGGTGGAATAAATGGTGTGTTGTTGGGTGGTCTGGGTGTGTTGGTAAGTTTGTTGAGCTGATGATGATGGTTGGGCCCCAAATGTGGATGTGTATGTGGGGGGAATGTCTTGATGTGGGGGTGATGTTGTTTGTTGGGTTGAAAAAGCTACACGTTGACGGGGATCAGTCAAAAATTGTGTTGGAGCAACGTGCATAAAAGGAATGATAAAAACCAATTCATTTATTCTCTACCCGGTTTAGACTCACCAATTACCGAGTTACCTTGTAACACCAAATGCCTTCTCCTTTTCCATTCTTTTAGCTCTTCTTTGTTTAATTCTTGCCAATGTTTGTCCCAAGATTGGACCATAGTCATAGTATGGTGTTCACTTAGACATCTTGGCTGAGACTGTATTTGTTGTTCAAATCCAAATTGTAGTTTGACCCGATCCGTCTGATGCATCTCAATGGTAAAGAAACATACTATATATGTCGTTGCACTCCAAACTCAGCTGCCACTATAATCAGGCACTGAATATTGTATGTACGGCCTCCATATAAACTGTTAAAAGAAATATAACTATTAGAATGTATAAAATAAATTTAGATAAGTTGAATATTATAATTAATCATTCTTACATCATTTTCTTCCATGTGTTCAATTGCAACACGGTACCCTCGTAGATGATGACGATGATTATTTCCATAATTCATACATCGTTTGCGCCATCTTGCATATTAAAAAGAATACCTTAAAGTGATATATAATTAACTTTTAGAAATATAAATTGCATTTAATTAAAAATCAGTACCTTAATGCATAAGGATGTGATGGAACCTCGTTACTAACCGGGGCTAACAAGGGTATGCGTGTGAATGCCCATACACTTAATAATACAACACAGTCTCTTATGCTTTTGACTCCTTTATGGGCTGCCTTGCACATATGTCTATATAGTGTCTCCAGACAAGCAGAACCCCAACTGTATGTGTTACATTTTTCTAGGTCTCCTACTAAAGGTAACCAAGAAGAATGCAATAAATTGTGACTCTTATCTGACATTAAAAAAGTAGCAATTAACAGTAAAGTATAAACTTTTGAATGAAGAATATTTTCCGCCTCGGTCGGGTTAGGGTTATTTTTCAATTGTGTTAATAGGACTTCTAACCAAACAATTTTGACAGAAGCCCCATTTTTATCTGAAGATGTTGGTTTGACGCCCAAATTCTCCATGTAAACATCATTGGTTACGTTTGTTGGGCCATTAACAGCTTTACCATTAATTTGGAGACCGAGTAACATACTCACATCCTCTAGTGTGATAGTACATTCACCCGTTGGTAAATGAAATGTATGTGTCTCGGGTTTCCATCTCTCTAACATTGCAACAATTAATTTAGAATCTACTTTCAAACTTGCTATCTTGGCTACATTTGCAAAACCTGCCAGTTCCAAATACGGTATTATAACCGCACTTGGTTGAATGTATGTATGTGAATGGACCCGGAACCTACTGTCTTCCTGAAATTCAAATAAAAATGGTAATAAATATTTGATGTGATATTTACCTATTGAATTTGTGAAATAGATTTGAAAGAGACTTACATATTCGGCAATGTCCGCCGCCGTCCCACGGTGTGATTCGCCCATCCACGACAAAGACATTTTAGAATAGAAGAGAGTGAATATTTGAAGAGACTAAATAGTTGTGAAATAGAAATTGAAGGAAGATGATGAGAAAGAATTGTAGAGGAAAAGTTTATTTATAGTGGTAAAAAATATTAAATATATAGGTGAAAATTGTATAGGTTGATTGGACTAGTTAGGGAATGCATGCAAAAAAATTATGTGTTGAATGTACAAGGAATCCCTGCAAGAACGATTCCCATGTTGATTGGAAATTTCACTGCAAAATTGCATGTGTGCAGACTCGCCCCTTTGATGGTCGAGCTATGCCTTGTAAAGTGTTGCCTCGTCTAATGAAATGACGAGCTTAGCCATGCAACGTGTTGCCTCGTCCAATGAATGGGAGAGCTTATTCTTCTTGGGTTATGACTCGTCCAATGAATGAGCGAGCTTAGTCATCTAGGGTTTTCACGTTTTCTTTCTCTTCCAATTGAAGGATGAGCTGCATGTGATTCTCTAGGGTTTGGTTTACTAGGAATTTGTTTTATTGACTATAAATTGCATTCATATCTTCATTCATTCTCATCAAACCAAATCTACTATATTAATATTTTTACTTATTTTCATCAAACCAAATATTCTACATTCATATCTCCTTCATCAAACCAAATCTACTACATTAATATCTTTACTTATTTTCATCAAACCAAATATTCTGCATTCATATTTCCTTCATCAAACCAAATCTACTATATTAATATCTTTACTTATTTTCATCAAACCAAATATTATGCATTCATATCTCCTTCATCAAACCAAATATCCTACATTCATGGCTCAAAGAAATTTAATCGTGTTTATCCATTCCAATGGGTCCCTTTTCACAGATGTAAATGAGTGATACTCATTTTGCAATACGAATTTGCATTTGTTCAAAATCCACATCAACTCCGACTTCCATCATCTAAAAGACTGTATTGAAAAAAGTTACAAAGTTGTGTTGAAGGCATCATTTATCGCCATCCATTAATTAATGGAGACGATAATAACGTCTTTTACATAATGACACCCATTGAGACTGGCGAAGATGTCAAGTCGATGTTTCGATGTCATATAACATTTTCTCAATTACCCACCATTGAGATATATGTTCGTCTAGTCGAAAATCTTGAAGAACAACCGACTCACAATGAAAATCTCAGTTATCCAACGCAATCTATACAGTCACACGAGTACGGAATGAGTCAAGCCATTGACGAAGAACCGACTCAAAATAATGAACCTTTCATACCAAATGAAGAGGTAGGCGAGAATAATGAGGATGATCAAGAAGAGGCTCGATTTGAAGATCTATTTGGTGTTAGCGATGACGATGGCAATGAAGACATCTTCGACACACCGACCGTTGCACTAAGAGCTCAACCAATTAGTTTGTACAACCCACATGTCCACATGAAAAATATAAGTTTGGATGATGTTGAACCAATCTCCATTTTCGGAAGTTTCATACCAACTCACAATGCTGACGAAATAGAGGAGGGCGTCGAGTATGAAAATAAGGAAGAGTGTGTTTTGGCATTGCAACAATGGCATATAAAACGTAGTCTAGATTTTTCTGTGACTAAATCTGACAATGTACGTTATGTCATCAAATTTAGAAATTCAACATGCAATTTCAAATGCAGGGTTTCTTTGCGTAAGGGAAACTCAAGGTGGAGAGTTGGTAAGTCTGGTGGGCCTCATACGTGCACAATCACTTCCATGTCACAAGACCATACAAAACTCAGTTCAGAAATGATTAGTAAGAGCATAATGGAGCTTGTAAATCAGGACGCTTCTCTTAAGGTGAAGGTGATCATCGCTCATGTTGCTGAGAAATATAGGTATATCATATCCTACAAAAAGGCATGGATTGCAAAGTGTAACGCAATTGAGTCGTTGTATGGAAATTGGGAGACATCTTACAACGATCTACCGTAGTGGATACTGGTAATGAAAACATATCTACCAGGTACCATTATAGAATTACAATCCTTACCTGTGATTTCAAATGATGGTTCACACTTGGGTGACCAAAGGATATTTCATCGTCTTTTTTGGGCGTTTCGACCATGTATACGTGGTTTCGTGTATTGTAAACCTATTGTGTCGGTTGATGGAACATGGTTGTATGGAAATTACAGAGGTACTTTGTTGATGGTTGTGGCACAGGATGGGAACGAGAACATTTTTCCGATAGCGTTCGCATTGGTTGAAAGTGAGACAAAGGAAGCTTGGAGTTTCTTTCTTAAGAATTTAAGAATACACGTTACTCCCCAAGCAAATTTGTGTCTAATATCAGACAGGCATGAATCGATAAAGAGTGCATATAACAATCCAAAAATGGATGGCAGTATCCTCCATCATCACACGTCTATTGCATTAGACACATCGCGCAAAACTTCATGCGCGAGATTAAAGACAAGGATCTGCGTAAAATAGTTGTTAACATGGGTTATGCGTTAACAAAGGCAAAATTTAACTACTATCGGGGGGAAATCCGAAGAACAAACAACGACGCTTTATCATGGATGGACAACATCCCCCGAAACCTTCCAATCATTGCATTGGTCAAATCTACGTACTATCGATTGGGATCACTATTTGGTAGAGGAAGTCATCAATGGACAAAAATGTTAGCCTCTGGGCAGGTTTTCACTAATAACTGCAACAAGGGGATGGCTGAGGAAGTCATGAAAGCTAACACGCATAACGTCATGCAGTTTGATCGCGAGAGATTCTATTTCATGGTCCAAGAGAAGATTAATCATAATGACGGTTGATAACATGAAATAATATCACATTTTTGGACTTGATTTAATTAAAGTATATTATTATTTGATCCGACTTATTTTATATTATTCGATATTACTTGGTATTTTCCTTCTATTTATTTCAGGTAACATTATTTGAAGCATACGTGAAAAAGAAAGAAAAGGGGTGCAAAAAGAAGCATTCCACTAAAGCCCAACCCACAACTACAAAGGAGAAGCGCTGTGATGCTGTGACGACCGCCACACAAGGCGTGACGAGCGTCACGCCCCTCTGCTCAGTGTTACGAGCGTAACACATGGTGTGACGAACGTCACACCCCCACTCCTATTTTTCTGCTTTGACGCGCGTAACAGAAGCACGTTCGCCCTTTTTCTTCGCTTGACTTGTTGACACACTAGGAAATCTACTGAAGGAACTTTTGGGAAACGGTTACATGATGGATGAATATAAATAGATCTTAAGTGGTGCCTTGTCTTTTCTTCTCCCTTTTTCCGCCGTGCAAGCTTTTACAGCAATATATTTTACAGCATTCTACTTTCTTAGCATTTTTATTTCCTTTTCTTTTCTAGTTAATTTCCAAAGCATTGAATTTATTTTCTTTCACACTAGTTTCTACACCGGAAACTATTGTGTAGTTTTTACTAGATCTAACCTTACGTTAGGTCATAGTATTTTATTCCTTCGTTTTTATTTTCTTGTCCGATCGAAGATTGTGAAGAACAAATCCAACCGGTTTGTGGTGGAGAGTTCAAGCATCGAAGTTAGGAATAATCAAGACTTCTATTAATTTTACAGGTTCTTTAAATTTATATATGCTCTGCACTGCTATTTATTTATACTGTCTGTCTGATATGGCTGTATTTAAGCATAATTATTGTTTAGGCTTGTTTAGCATGTCCGGCTAAATAAACTTAGATATCGGTATGTAAAGTAAGCGGAATAGAGGAATCAAAACTAAGTTGGTTTAAATTTATGTAAAAAAAATATAGTCACTCTTTTTATGGTCTCAATTTACAGAGTTAATACCAAAGTTTTTGTACGAGAGTAAAAAACATAAAGAAGTTAAAATCAATAGAACGACAGTTTGAGCTTTTAACTGGACAGTGTAAATTGGACATTATCTTTAAATCAGGGCGAAAGCAATTTTTAGAATTAATTAAATTCTAATCATTTTCAAAAAGTATTTTTAAAGGTTAAATGTGAGGACGAGAGTTAAGCATTTAAGTTTAATCATATAATCTAAGTCAACAGAGCGAGAGTTTGAGACGGGGGTGTTTAAACGGTTAGTATTTTAATAAAAAGAGTTTCTATAGATTCTATTGTTTTCAAAAAGTGATTTTAGACTTAACTAAATAGTGAGAGCGTACGTTAATATAAAGTCATAGTCTGATTCAACAGAGCGAGAGTTTGAGAAAAGATTTTTAATCAATAGTGTCTACTGAAAAGACTTATTTTAAGACTAAGAAACCAACGAAGATTTGATTCCCTAATTACGACGAACTACATACCGATATCCGCGTATTTGATATTTAATCTAGATCCGATTTTAGTTTTACTTTTCCCCCTAATCAACAAAGTATCATCCACCTTAGCTTTACGAAGTAACCTTAGAAAAATGGTATATCGATTCATTAAGTCCCTATGGGATCGATATCTTTTAAAACTACGCGATTAGACTGTGTACTTGCAGTTAATACCCCAATAGACTCATAAAGTCGCGATCAAGTTTTTGGCGTCGTTGCCGGGGACTTTTATTTAGTCGATATCGTAACTCTTCTGTTACGCTGTAGAGACTAAGGCATTTTTTATTTTTCCTTCTTTTTCGTTGCTTTGTATGCCACACACTCGCTCACAAGGCGAACCGTACTACTTACGAATCAACGACGTTGAACGATATCTCCGAGTCTTACGATGAATTCGGGAGTATCGTGCTGCAAACAATCTTCCTCCAATCGAAATTCCTGATCTCAAAAATCTTCTTCCTTCGCCGATACCCGAGATGGCAGAACCAGACCGTGCTCTTCGAGATTACGCTGCTCCATCACAAGATGAGCCGCATTCGAGTATTGCTCCACCCGCTGTCGCATCCGCGAAAAACAACCGGCGGGCTGAAACAAAAACAACACAGAGCCGCCACTGCGCGTTATTTATCCCAAGATAGGGAAAGGAAACGCTCAGAGAAACCTGGAAAAAGCATGGTCTCGTGACCAAAGAGAAAGGGTAAGGGAGTCGGTTACGCAAGGGAAAGGTATTAGCACCCCTCACGTCCGTCGTACTCGACGGGATCCACGCTCTAAGAAAAGAAAAGGTTGCTAAAACACCACACACACACACGCGCACCGAAGACAACACAGGTGGGGTTAAGAGGAAGAGAGCTCGATAAGACATCGCATCCTATGCCTACGTATCTCGTCTGGAACGAGAATCAGAGCTGCCGTAATTCAGCTCACGCACGCCAAACAACACAAACACAAAAACAGGCAAACATGGAACCCGAATGCCAATCGCTGGACTTACATCGGCTTCCGAACCAAACAAACACAATCAGGATACGGACAGCCAATCGCTGGGCTTACATCCATATCCTGACACACAAGAAGATTAACAAGCAAACGCACACAAAAAGAAAAAAAGTGCCCGGAGAGACCTCGCACGGTCTCCTGCCTACATACCTCGTCTGGAACGAGGATTAGGGCGATGTAGTTCCCCTGAACGGGAAAGAAATTCTAGCCAGAAACCAAGGGGAGACACACTACCAGGGAGCTGTACTCGAGCCTAGTGTTATCATGCATCATTGCCCTATGTTGTGGTTTCTACCTACTTGCACAACAGCAAGCTAATCCTATCCAGGAAGAAAGCAAGCATGCAAGCATCAACAAAACAAAACAAACATTTCATATAGCACACACTATATCCAGTCAAGTGAGGCTCAAACAAGGGTGGATTGCCGAGGCAAGTCATCTGTACAAGGTAGTGTTCGCTCTTAACCCTGACATTGAGAGTCAGGGTGAAGCAGATGAAAGGTGAGTGAAGATTAGACTTCACAGCTCTTATCCTTGTCCAGGGAGAGCTTCAGACAAAGGAGCGTGGGTCCAGAATGGAGGGACCCTTCTACGCTCAAGACTCTGACACAACTGTACAAAGTACAAGATCTTGGGTTTGTGTCCCAATGCATCAACACAGTGGTGTGAGCAGAGGGACGACTCAACAGAATAGCGGGGGATAGATTACATATCCCTTGGGTTCCGCCCATTGCCTCATAGAGGTCTTTACCTGCTTGGCACAAAAGTAAACAATCACAAACATCGCCTCTTAAGGAGGACTTCAGACAGTTGCCTGGCTAAATAACAAGCCAGGTCTTCCAGACTACATGGAGACAAGAGAGTCTACCTCAACTGGTTTATACAACCAAGCAGCAGCAAGCAAGTTCTTAAAGAACTGTAAGCGACTTAATGTACCTGAAATCAATCAAGTATCATCAGTACTCAGACAAACCAACAGTAAACAGCAAATGTTAATCTGTACAGTCAAACACAAGTTAATGCACATAAGTGCAAGCCATGAGCTCAAACTCAAGCATCAAACCCTACAACACAAAACCAATGTTAGTTTACAACATCAAACAAAACTCAGTTTAATCAACTTGCAATTTTCTCCTTAAGGCTTTTGCATTTCAACCTGAAAATCCAAACCAAATGTGAGAAACTAGACCACTAGGCCAAGCCTAGGGTCCAAAGGGGATGAAAAAATCAAAACAGCAAGCGAAAATTATCCAAAATCACATTCAAACAATTTAGAAACAAATTCAATTGGTCCCATGCTCATATCAATCACCATTATCATTTCATGCACAAAATAGTATCAAACATGCAATTTGCAACTCCAAATGACCAAACGAAAGATCTCAAGCAAAAGCATACCAAAATAATTCAATTAATTCCACAAAAATTCACGTCTAAACATAACCTATCCAATGAATAGCACATCAAATTTCAGCTCAATTGGACAAAAGGAAGTAGGTCAATGAAAATCAAAAATTTCAGACAAGTTCAAACAAGCCAACACATGGTATCCAAACAAGCATCAACTTCCAAAAATCATAAAACAGTGACACAACAAGATAAATGAATGGGATCAAAACCACAATGACCTATAATGTGTCTAGAATCCACATGTCAAATTTCACATCCATCCAATTAATCATGAGAATTTCACAAGCAAAATACAATCATGTGTCACACAATGTCACCAAAATGACCAAACAGAGGGAAAAATTCCAATCAATTAGAAAATGTCATCAAAAATTCCAGAACAAATCTCATGCGATCTCAACATATATATGTTCATTCTTGCAAAATTTAAACTCAATTCAATATCCCTAAGCATTTTAAATAAAATCATGAAATTGACCTAGCTTGGTGTGACACAAATTGTCACACCTCTAATCAAAAATTCATAACTCATCAACCATGTATCCAAAAATCACAAACTCCACATGAAAATCACCATCAACATGTCCAGAACAAGCACAAAAAATTCCATCCATTTATTTGAAAGTATCATCATTTCATGAAGGATTTGGCATGGCATGTACAAATGTGACACATCAAACAATCCCTAAGCCAATTAATTTTCCACACATGCACAAAAATAATAAAAATCATGATAAAATTCTACACATTACAAGGAGAACAATGCAAAAAGTCTCACTAATTTTGGACAAAACATGAACTAGTTATGGATTTTCTAAGTTCATGTGAATCAAAATGAAATAAAATGAAAAAGACAAAAGAAATAATGAAATGAATATTCTGAAAATGGCAATTCTGTAATTCTTAAGCACGCGACCAAAACACGGTCGTTTCATTTAATTTGGTGGCGCTCTCTCATTGGCCAGATCCGGAGGGAAACACGAATTTGAAATGGAAATGTAAAAATTCAGATCAAACGCTTGCTGAACCTTGTTCCTCATCAAGAACACAAACAATTTTCCAGAAAATCGTGATGAACTAATTTCAACCAAACGCAACAAATCATACATCACTGTGACCGTCTAAGCATGTACATCATGGATATGGATTCAGTTTCTCCTAATTCTAAACCTATCAACCGGATCGAGCGAAAGAAGTTTCTACATCAAATGTTCAAATCAAGATATCTCTCTCTACACTCAACCAAATCCAAAACCACAAGTTGCATGATGATCTACATTGAAAGATCTATCTAATCCATATCTCAATTCATGCAATTAAAGAAATCAAAATCTGACCTTATGGAGATGGCAGATGTTGAATCGTGCTTTTCAATGTCCAAAACTCCAAAACAGATGAAGATTCTTGATGTAGAAGTTGATTGAAACGATTAGCTCAGCTCAAAACAGCAACAGGTCCAAGATTCATCAATTTGCCATGGAAGTGTGAGGTTATGACAGTCCAAATTCTTCACTCTTTTGCCACGAATTTGTGAAACAGATGCACACAATCACTGGTAGATGATAGATCAAGCACGAATTCACACTATGGACGATGAATCTTGATGAAAATGATGAAAAAGTGTGTGAAAGTTTTGAGAGAATTTGGAGGTTTTTGGAGGGAAAGTTTGTTAGATCTGAAAATGTGAAGTGTGATTAGGAGAAACAGTTATGATTATGGTATTTATATGTTGTACTAATCATACTGAAAGTGCAATTAGCAATTGGTTTATTGTGATTAAGTGAAAATAAGGTGTGTGAACAAAATTTGGAAAATAACTAACTTAACAACAAAAAAACAGCTTCACACAGTGGAAAATACTCAGAAAACTGAGTTTTCGCGCGAGCGGTCGACCATAGGTCGGCTCATAGCCTGCTATGCGCTGACCCGTGGTCCATGTGCTGACCCTTATGGTCGACCATAGGTCGGCTCAAGTGTGCTATGCGCTGACCTGTGGTCGACTCAAACATGCTATGCGCTTACCCGTGGTCCATGCGCTGACCCTTATGGTCGACCATAGGTCGGCTCATAGCCTGCAATTTTTTTTTTTTAAAGAAAAGGAGGGCAAATTTTGAGATGTTACACCCGCAATCGAAGCAAACAACTTCGAACTTAAACCTTCGCTGTTGCAGGCAGTGCAACAGAACCAATTTTCTGGAAATCCTACCGAGGATCCAAACCTTCATTTATCCGTATTCGTCCAATACGCTGATACTGTTAAAGCTAATGGTGTCACTTCAGAGGCAATTCGACTTCGTCTCTTTCCTTTCTTGTTAAGAGATAAAGCTAGAAGATGGCTTCAGTCTCTTCCTTCCAACTCAGTCACCACATGGAATGAGTTGAAGAAAGTCTTTCTTGCCCGATATTTTCCTCCAAGCAAAACAACTATGTTAAGAGCCCGGATAAATGGATTTAAACAGAAAGATAACGAGTCTCTTTTCGAAGCTTGGGAAAGATACAAAGACATGATGAGACTTTGTCCACACCATGGTTTAGAGGTCTGGTTAGTAATTCATACCTTCTATAATGGTCTCTTATACAACACAAGGTTAACAATAGACGCCTCCGCAGGTGGTGCGCTTATGGATAAACCCTACGCTGACGCTAATCAACTTATCGAGAGCATGGCCCAAAATCATTATCAGTGGGGAAGCGACCGAACAATGGTAGAAAAACCTCAAACAAAAGGAGGCATGTACGAGATAAGTAGCCTTGATCATGTTAATGCAAAAGTGGATGCTCTTGCCCAGAAAATTGAAAGTTTAAATGTATCACCTCCAGCCACCGTGGTTGTCGTAACTCAAAATTGCGAAGTCTGTGGAATTCAAGGTCACACTCCTACAGATTGTCAACTCCTAACAGGAATCTAAGCAGAGCAAGTGAACTATGCTCAAGGAAATCCCTACTCGCATACCTATAACTCGAACTGGAAGAACCATCCTAATTTTTCATATAAGAGTAATAATGCTTTATACGCACCAGGTCAAGCTCCCAGTCAAGCCCCAGCTATACCTCCTGGATATCAAAAGCCGACCCCATCTACACCTAACAATAACGTTCCTAGGAAATCCAACTTGGAAATCATGATGGAAAACTACATAGCTTCTCAACAGCAAACCAATAAAGAGTTCTTAAACCAGAATGTACACACTAACGAACAGATTAAACAACTAGCAAGTAAAGTAGATGCCCTGGCTACCTATAACAAAATGCTGGAAACACAAATCTCACAAGTAACTCAACAACAAGCGCCTACTGCTGCCCCAACTGGTACATTTCCTGGACAGCCCCAACCTAACCCGAAAAGCCACGCTCATGCAATTATATTAAGAAGTGGAACAGAGGTAGAAGGACCGTCTGACCCAAGGATTGAGAACCAAAACTCTAAAAAGTCAACTGAGGAAGAAAGTAAACCTAAGGAAAAGGAAGAGTGTAACAAGGAAACCATAGAAAAGAAAGAACCTTATGTACCTCCACCGCCTTACAAACCACCTATCCCTTATCCTCAAAGGCAAATTAAAACCAAAGACGCGGCCCAATTTAAAAAATTTGTTGACCTACTGAAACAATTAAACGTCACCATTCCTTTTACAGAAGCTATTACACAGATGCCCTCATATGCTAAGTTCTTAAAAGAAATTCTTTCTAATAAAATGAAACTTGAAGATAGCGAAATCGTTAGACTCACTGCTGAGTGCAGCGCGATAATCCAAAATATGCCTCCTAAACTTAAAGATCCTGGTAGTTTCTCTATACCCTGTCACATCGGAAAATTTGTCATAGACAAAGCTCTATGCGATTTAGGAGCCGGTATCAGTGTTATGCCCTTGTCCATATGCAAGAGACTTGAAATGGGAGAATTAAGACCAACTAAAATGTCTGTGCAATTAGCAGATCGTTCCGTTAGATATCTCGTAGGAATTCTTGAAAACGTTCCTGTGCGCATAGGTCAATTCTACATCCCAACCGATTTTATAATTATGGACATAAGAGAAGATGAAGTTACCCCCATTATATTGGGAAGACCATTCTTAGTAACCGCCGGTGCCATCATAGACGTAAAACGAGGACGACTCACTTTCGAAGTAGGAGAAGAGAAAATTGAGTTCATTCTTTCCAAATTTTTGAAAGCACCTGCAATAGAAGACACATGTTACTTCATGGATATCATCGATGAATGCATAAAAGAAACAGAATTAGAAAATGACGAATTGTCTGACTGTCGTGTAGAAGACAGACTGAACCAATGTTTAGCAATAACATCAGATCCTACGCAATGCCTTAAGAAACCAACCCTCGACCTGAAAACACTTCCCAAAAATCTGAGATATGAATTCCTAGACTCAGAACTTGAACGACCAGTGATAGTCAATGCATACCTAGGAAAACTCGAAACCGAAAAACTCCTACATATCTTAAGAAAATATCCAACCGCACTAGGATACAACATCACCGATCTTAAAGGGATAAGTCCTTCTATTTGTATGCACCGCATCATGCTAGAAGAAGACTGTAAAACTTCTAGGGAACATCAGAGGAGACTAAACCCGATCCTGAGTGAGGTAGTGAAGAAGGAAGTAACGAAGTTATTAGAGGCAGGTATTATATATCCTATATCCGATAGCAAATGGGTTAGCCCCGTACACGTAGTACCAAAGAAAGGGGGTATAACCGTGATCGAAAATGAAAAAGGAGAAACTATAACCAAACGAATCGAATCGGGATGGAGAATGTGCATTGACTATAGGAAGCTAAACAAAGCAACCCGAAAAGATCATTTTCCTTTACCATTCATAGACCAGATGTTAGAACGACTAGCCAAGCATTCTCATTTCTGCTATCTAGACGGTTACTCAGGCTTCTTTCAAATACCAATTCATCCTGATGACCAAGAAAAGACAACGTTCACATGTCCTTTTGGTACCTTCGCTTATCAACGAATGTCGTTTGGCTTATGCAATGCTCCTGCGACCTTCCAAAGGTGCATGATGGCCATATTCGCCGATTTTCTCGAAAACATCATGGAAGTCTTTATGGATGACTTTTCCATATGCGGGCAAAGTTTCGAAGAATGTCTTGAAAACCTAGAAAGAGTTCTAGAACGATGTGTAAAAGTAAACCTAGTACTTAATTGGGAAAAATGTCACTTTATGGTACAAGAAGGGATTGTTTTAGGACACATCATATCAAATAAAGGAATTGAAGTAGACAAAGCCAAAATAGAAGTAATCGAAAACCTTCAACCTCCGAAAACTGTGAGAGAAGTACGAAGCTTCTTAGGACATGCCGGTTTCTACCGACGATTCATTAAAGATTTCTCTAAAATAACTAAACCTTTAACCGGATTATTAATGAAAGATGTTGAATTCATCTTCGACAATAAATGTTTAGAAGCATTTCAAACACTTAAACAAGCATTGATCTTCACGCCCATAATGCAGACTCCGGATTGGAATGAACCATTTGAAATAATGTGTGATGCAAGTGACTACGCCGTAGGCGCTGTTTTAGGACAACGAAAGGATAAAAAACTTCACGTCATATATTATGCGAGTAGAACTCTAGATGAAGCACAAATGAATTACGCCACGACTGAGAAAGAACTTTTAGCAGTAGTATTTGCACTAGATAAATTTCGTTCTTACTTGGTCGGAGCTAAAATAATCGTTTACACTGACCACGCTGCCATTAGGTACCTCTTAACAAAAAAGGACGCTAAACCTAGACTCCTAAGGTGGATCTTGTTGTTACAAGAATTTGATTTGGAAATCAAAGATAAAAAAGGAACTGAAAACGTAGTAGCAGATCACCTCTCTAGACTTGAAAACCTGGAACCGGAAAGAACATCGATCAATGATGATTTCTCGTACGATAAACTTATAGCTAATTTGGAAGAAAATAGAGCTGATGAACAGGTAGAGACCACCTTGGCTATATGAGTTACACCATGGTACGCTGATTTTGTCAATTATTTAGCCGCCGGAGTGGTTCCACTTGATTTATCCTACCAACAAAAGAAACGATTCTTCCATGACATAAAATATTATTACTGGGACGACCCTTTACTTTTCAAAAGAGGCCCCGATGGTATTTTCCGTCGGTGTATACCTGAAGAAGAGGTAGAAAGTATAATCCAACATTGTCATTCCGCTCCTTATGGTGGACACGCAAGTACATCCAAGACCTGCTCTAAAATCCTACAAGCCGGTCTTTATTGGCCAAACATATGGAAGGATGTGCATGCTGCTGTCAAGAAATGTGATAGGTGTCAACGCACAGGAAACATATCTAGACGTGACGAGATGCCACAAAAGGGCATATTGGAAGTAGAAATTTTCGACATGTGGGGAATAGATTTCATGGGACCTTTTCCACTTTCTTTCGGTAACAAGTACATACTCGTAGCGGTTGACTACGTATCAAAATGGATTGAGGCTATAGCTTCTCCAACAAACGACACACGAGTAGTAACTAGACTCTTTAAGAATATAATCTTTCCAAGATTTAGTGTCCCAAGAATAGTCGTCAGTGATGGTGGATCACATTTCATATCTAAGATACTCGAAAAATTATTGTTTAAGTATGGCGTAAAACATCGAGTAGCAACACCTTACCATCCTCAAACTAGTGGACAAGTGGAAGTATCTAACAGAGAAATTAAACAGATATTGGAAAAAACAGTCGCTACATCAAGGAAAGACTGGTCATCAAAATTACCCGAAGCTTTATGGGCATATCGAACCGCTTACAAAACTCCCATAGGAACAAGCCCATTTAGGCTTATTTATGGTAAATCTTGCCACCTCCTAGTAGAGTTAGAACATAAGGCCTATTGGGCTATTAAAAAGTTAAACTTGAACTATAAGGCCGCCGGTGAAAAGCGAATTCTTGATATAAACGAATTAGAGCAACTTAGACAAGACGCATACGAAAATGCCAGAATCTACAAGGAAAGAACGAAAAAATGGCATGATAAACGCATATTAAGAAAAACTTTCAAACAAGGCGATGTAGTCCTTTTGTTCAACTCTAGACTTAAGTTATTCCCAGGAAAACTACACTCTAGATGGTCAGGCCCTTTCCAAGTCACTAATGTCTTTCCTAGTGGGGCTGTGGAAATTAAAGGAAAATCTATTGAAGCATTTATCGTAAACGGGCAGCGTTTGAAACATTATCACTATGATGAAAACAATGAAGACTCGCAAGTCCTGCACTTAGACGTATTGTCTCCAAAATTTATAGATTAACATTTAATACTTTTATGTCAAGCTTGCGACATTAAACAAAGCGCTTCGTGGGAGACAACCCACAACTTTCTATTTTACTTTCTATTTTTATTTTTTCTTTGATTAGTCTTTTTGATTTTATTCAGTATCTATTCTTCATTTATTTTATTTTATAAAACTTTTCTTCTTTTCTTCTTTCGGCATCTGGCCAAATCCTGACTAAATTCTTGTTTTTCTTTTCTTTAGTTAACATTAACCTGATGGGACATATTGATCGTATGGGTATCAAATTCAGAGGGAGAGCTCAGAGACAAAAATTTGAAGAACTAGCAGAGAGAGAGATGCACCCAAGTTTATATGCTGATGATTGGGCAATGACTGCCCTTGGACTAAGAGAGAGTGTCATGTATCTGCTGAGTCAAATAGGATGGGAAACCACTCCTATTCGAAGACAATTTGTCACTTACCGGAGGCTTACTCTAGAATTCCTTAGCTCCCTAATGTATCTACCAAACCATGGAAAAGGAATAAGCCGAGGTTTCATTCAGTTCAGGATGTTCAACATGGAGTATCAATATAACATTCAAGAATTTACTAACCTTTTAGGGTTCCCTACTTCTTTTGATACATTCACCATGAGCCAAGAAGACCTTTTTGAATATAGAGAGCTTGAGCATTTTTGGGGAAGTTTGACGGGTAATGACGACCCCGAGGAACATGAGTTTCTCTCTGGAAACATACATAACCCGGCTTTTCGTTATTTCCACAAGATCCTAGCACACACTCTTTTTGGGAAGAAATCAAACATTACCACAGTATCACGTGATGAACTCTTCATAATATTTTGTGCTTCCCAGAACCGTCCAGTGAATGGTGCCACTTATATGTTGGCGAGTTTTGACCGCCTTATTCAAGATGATCGTGCACCGATCCTAATAGGAGGATTGATAACTATGATTGCTAATGCTATTGGATTGCGCCAACCCATGCTTGACTTGAACCCTTTTTGTGGCATTGAGCCTATGAATATACCTTTCCTCTTCAACACTATGTTTATAGGAAACCTTCGACCTGAAGAGTTTGAACTAATAATTAATAACCAAGCTTTTTACCTATTCACCATGCCTAGTCCGATGACTAGTGTCCATAACCGAAATAATTGGCTCTACAACCTGAATGGAATACCTTCTCCTGTTAGATCTGTTGAATCCATCCAAGACTATGAGATTTGTGACGACCAGATTCCTTATGCTGAGTCTGATCCACAGACACCGACTGGTTACCATGATGTTGCCTCTCCACCTCATCCTATCCCGCCCGCAGAATCGGCAATACCTGATCATAGACATCATATGCCCGGAACTGATTATAACACCATCATTCAAGCCTTGATGTCAGAACAAGATGCCATTAGAGAAGAGTTAACTAATATGGGACATGAATTTCTGGGATACATGAGTAGTATGACAAATCAATTCCACGAGTTGCTAAACCGTGTCAATTCCTTTGCTCCTCCGGCCAGAGATCCTACAAGTGGCTAGAAGTTTTTAGTTGATTAGTTTTAGTTTTAGGCAATTTATAGTTTCGTTTAACATTGCTTTTAATCTTAGTATTTGCTTTTCCATGTTTTCTTTTGTCTTCAAATGTTACATTATATTTATTGAAGCTATTGGCATTATTGGTTTATTTTATTTTATTTTGATTTATGCAATATCTACAATTACCAGTAATTATATTCACTATATGCTACTACTTACATAGCCTATTAGAGAAAAATATATATATACACTATGGTGTGTAGTAGAATAGCATACATGGCAATTTAAAAATATAACAATAGCAAATATAATAAACAAAACAAAACAAAAAAAAATTATTAATAAAAATAATTTATGAAGCACCCACGTCAGCAGTCACGAGCGCCAGTGACCGTTGCAAGCTAACTGGTGTGACGAGCGTCACACAAGCCATCACGGTCGTCATGCAAATGCACATGACGCCCGTAACACCTTCTGTCATGAGCGTGACAGCTTCAGAATAGGTGACAGTTGGGGACATGACCGTTGCTCCCCATCTTTTCATTTTTCCATTCAACTCACCTTTACTCCATCCCACTCACATTCATCCACATTTATTTTTCTCTCACCCGCTCACCTTCCCAATTCCAAAACTTTCCCTATAAATACCTACAACACCTTTCTTCCTACACCACATCATTCCAACAAACCACTCTATACAAATACATTTTCATCCCCTTTCCTTCTTTCAACCTACCTATCACTATGGCAGAGAACCAACAATTCGGAAATATCATCTTCCGATCTGAAGATGATAACTATCAACGAGAGTAGTTCGATCGGTTCCAACAACGAGGTGTCGTCTCTACCAGGTATCCTGATTTAAATTGTTTACAAGAATTAGGATTACTTCAAGGTGTGCAATGGCTACTTAGGCTTTCTGATTTAACCTTTCTGATTTAACCTTTCTTTGCACACAAAATCACCCTACCTACCCATCACTCACCTTAGAATTTTTAAGTTCTTATTCATACATCACTCCAACCGGTGAAGACGAGTGCTTAACCGGTACCGCAAATTTTTGCATGTTCAACACCGAGTACTCACTATCCCAGGACCAGTTGAGTGTCATGCTACACTTTCCTGTAGGAGGCCAAGTCCACCCAAGAATCCCTCCGAACTCACAGTGGCACATAAACGCCTTCGACCTCTTTAGAAAAATATCTGGTGTGGAAACCAATAACTGGGATGCACTACTTGCTTCGCACATACATAACCCCACTATCCGGTATTTTATCCGCATTCTGCAAAGCACTATTTTTGGTAGACCCAACAACAGCAAAGTCAACGCGAAGGAATTATTCTTCCTCCACCGCGTCTTTGAAATGGATACAAAGGTAAACGCCGCCTCTTTCTTATTTCACCATATCTGCATCCTATGTGCTAGAGGCCGCCAACCTTTTATGATTGGAGGATTAATAACCACCATAGCACTTGGTTTGAATCTAGGGAACCGACTTCAAAATTTACAATCTCTGCCACCCCTATTTATGGATATAAGCTATTGTCGCTCCAGCCGCTTAATCAAAAATAGGGTAGGCGGAAGGTGTTATCTTATGGTGAATAACCAAGAAGTCCCAAGCGTTGTTTTGCCCAACATTACCCTCACAGATGTCACCAACCCCGACCGATTCATCTACGATCTGAATGCTCCCGAAGCTACCGAGCCTACACAAGCAAACCCGCCCCCGGACGAGTTTGAGGAAATGGAGCAAGGTGATCAAGGTCTTGAATAACAGTCAGCCCCGCTTAACCCTTCCGATAATGCAACTGGTCCATCCTCCCGACGTCGTCGAAGACGAAGGCCAGCAACAATCGAAGACATCATGGATGCTATTGATGCTATGCATGTGCAGAATAACGAAGTGATGCAACTGATGCGCCAGATGCAACAACAACAGGAAGCGAGGAATGCAATAACCGACCAGCGGTTCACTGACTTGCTCAACAGGTTTGATGACTTGGAAGTTCGTCAACGATCACCGGGTCCGAGAACAAGAGGCGGAAGGCAGAATTGAGTTTGGGTTCCCTTTTCTTTTCCTTTTCTTTTGTTTTCTTTGAACTATTGGGGACAATGTTTCATTTAAGTGTGGGGGAAAAACTTTGTTTCAGTTATGATTACTTCTCTTTCAACATTCCTTTTCCAAGTATGTTATTTTCCCTTTCATTGTTATTTCCCTTTTATAAAATTAAAAAAAATATATATAATATATTTATTTCAAGTCGAGTCCCTAGTGTGAAAATTTTTATTATCTATTCCCCTCAATTTTCTCGAGCCATAACAAAAATTCAACACACTCAATAAGTATAAAGGTTGCTTATTTTATCAAACTTGAGTAAAATTAAGACAAAAATTATTACCGCCTCAACACTCTAAAAACCTCAACATGTTAAATCGGGCTAAGTACCTATTATACCAATTCCTTGAACTTTTAGTTTTATAGTAACCCCGGGTAGTTTATACGAGAAGTCGGCACCATCTTAATAGCAAACTACGTGGAGAGCCGATGAATATAAGTGAATGATTCCCAAAAACAATATATTAAAAATCAGGTAATGCACTAATTAAGTTAGGTGATCCTTACCCGATCATTTAATCCAAAGGTTGCGGACCCTACAAAAACATTGTATGAACGATCCATTGTGAGTTGGTTCAGCGGTTTCTGGTGCTGAACTTGGTAGGGCGGACTACGATCCGATCCCCCGCAATTTGCAATGGACTAAATAACGAAGTTATCCAACTTATGCACCAGAACTTCTAGCTAAAAGGGGATCAGAATCGCTAACCGGTTACTCCACTATGTGCGCGAAAAGATAAAGGGCTTAATGTGATTTCGCTAGAACGAAAACGGGTGAAATAAGAGTAAAAGAACTAGGCTAGCTATAATAGCATGACTCGAACTGGTTTGCATAAGGTGGGGTTATCTAGTGTTGTTACAGTAATTTGTGATGTTAAGATTAAGCTCAAGTTATTTTTAAACGAGATTTACTTGCAACCTACTACGAATTGATGTGTGTTTGGAAATTTTATCTGGCTAATATTTTAAACCGATTTCTACATTGTATCTTGCTTGAGGACAAGCAAAAGTCTAAGTGTGGGGGAGTTTGATAACATGAAATAATATCACATTTTTGGACTTGATTTAATTAAATTATATTATTATTTGATCCGATTTATTTTATATTATTTGATATTACTTGGTATTTTCCTTCTATTTATTTCAGGTAACATTATTTGAAGCATACGTGAAAAAGAAAGAAAAGGGGTGCAAAAAGAAGCATTCCACTAAAGCCCAACCCACAACTACAAAGGAGAAGCGTTGTGATGCTGTGACGACCGCCACACAAGGCGTGACGAGCGTCACGCCCCTCTGCTCAGTGTTACGAGCATAACACATGGTGTGACGAACGTCACACCCCCACTCCTATTTTTCCGCTTTGACGCGCGTAACAGAAGCACGTTCGCCCTTTTTCTTCGCTTGACTCGTTGACACACTAGGAAACCTACTGAAGGAACTTTTGGGAAACGGTTACATGATGGATGAATATAAATAGATCTTAAGTGGTGCCCTGTCTTTTCTTCTCCCTTTTTCCGCCGTGCAAGCTTTTACAGCAATATATTTTACAGCATTCTACTTTCTTAGCATTTTTATTTCCTTTTCTTTTCTAGTTAATTTCCAAAGCATTGAATTTATTTTCTTTCACACTAGTTTCTACACCGGAAACTATTGTGTAGTTTTTACTGGATCTAACCTTACGTTAGGTCATAGTATTTTATTCCTTCGCCTTTATTTTCCTGTCCGAACGAAGATTGTGAAGAACAAATCCAACCGGTTTGTGGTGGAGTGTTCAAGCATCGAAGCTAGGGAACAACCAAGATTTCTATTAATTTTACAGGTTCACTAATTTATTGTTTTAATTTATATATGCTCTGTACTACTGTTTATCTATACTGTTTGTCTGATATGGCTGTATTTAAGCATAATTATTGTTTAGGCTTGTTTAGCATGTCCGGCTAAATAAACTTAGATATCGGTATGTAAAGTAAGCGGAATAGAGGAATTAAAACTAAGTTGGTTTAAATTTATGTAAAAAAAATATAGTCACTCTTTTTATGGTCTCAATTTACAGAGTTAATACCAAAGTTTTTGTACGAGAGTAAAAAACATAAAGAAGTTAAAATCAATAGAACGACGGTTTGAGCTTTTAACTGGACAGTGTAAATTGGACATTAACTTTAAATCAGGGCGAAATAAATTTTTAGAGTTAATTAAATTCTAATCATTTTCAAAAAGTATTTTTAAAGGTTAAATGTGAGGACGAGAGTTAAGCATTTAAGTTTAATCATATAATCTAAGTCAACAGAGCGAGAGTTTGAGACGAGGGTGTTTAAACGGTTAGTATTTTAATAAAAAGAGTTTCTATAGATTCTATTGTTTTCAAAAAGTGATTTTAGACTTAACTAAATAGTGAGAGCGTACGTTAATATAAAGTCATAGTCTGATTTAACAGAGCGAGAGTTTGAGAAAAGATTTTTAATCAATAGTGTCTACTGAAAAGACTTATTTTAAGACTAAGAAACCAACGAAGATTTGATTCCCTAATTACGACGAACTACATACCGATATCCGCGTATTTGATATTTAATCTAGATCCGATTTTAGTTTTACTTTTCCCCCTAATCAACAAAGTATCATCCGCCTTAGCTTTACGAAGTAACCTTAGAAAAACGGTATATCGATTCATTAAGTCCCTGTGGGATCGATATCTTTTAAAACTACGCGATTAGACTGTGCACTTGCAGTTAATACCCCAATAGACTCATAAAGTCGCGATCAACGGTCGACCAACCGGAACATTTAGCGTTGATCTGAGGAAACAACACTGTGATTGTGGGAAATTTCAGGCATTTCACTTACCTTGCTCCCATGTAATCGCAGCATGTTCAAGCATACGCCAGGACTACTCCATTCACATTCCAGACGTCTTCAAAGTTCTTAACGTGTTCAAGGTCTATAAGGAGAGTTTCCTAGGACTTCCCCATGAGGAGAATTGACCATAATATGAAGGATTTACTCTTTGCCACGACGACTCTATGAGAAGGAGGAAGAAAGGGCGCCCAAACAACACCAGGATTAGAACCGAGACGGACGACGTTGAGAAGGAAAAGAGAAGGTGTGGAATTTTCCGTGAAATAGGACACATGCGTAGGAAATATCCTAATGTTGCAGGACCGTCCCATCGACCATCCAGATGATTATGTTGTTATTTTAATTATCCGTCCAAATGATTGTGTTATTTTTTTAATTATTAACTACTATGCACGTACTATATATAAACCGTTGTGTATTTCTAATGTCTTTTGGAAACAAACAATTATGAAATACATTTGATAATCAAAGGCTTCTGGTTACAAAGTACGACCACATCAACTAAACAACAATAACAACCAACACAAGTGGTAATTAAAAAACTAATCAACAACAACAACCAACACAAGTGGACCTTCAACGCCTCTATTAACTTCACCAGTATGTGCCGAAAACATACATTGAACATCTTCATCATTTTCTATACGATCCTGGTAATACATGTACGTACCATCGGGGCTTGCATCAGTCAACGTTATGTATGGACAACGATACTCTACTTTCACCTTCATACAACGCCCGCGCAACTGTCGGAAGCCAGTGTGGATGGCTGAAATTAGTATTCTGAAATTCCATTACGGATCGAGGCAAACACTGATTTTTTCACCATGTCCATAAAATACAAGATCCCAAACAGACATTTTTACCAAAATAAAGGATTTTGTGCTCTGAGTTAATTTTCTACAAGTCCTGTTATTTATAGAAAATTAATACTTGAATACTCGGCCAATCATTGGCCGAGACAGTACAAACACAAAGCAATTGCTCGGTCATTGAAATTTTGGAGGGAAACATATCATTCCAAGAAATTATTGAAATTTTGGAGGGAAACATATCATTTTTATTATTAATATTTTAAAAAAAATCATTTCTATTATTAATATTTAAAAAAATTATCATTTTTATTATTAATATTTTAAAAAATAATCATTTTTATTATTAATATTTTAAAAAAACAATATTAGAAAACTATTATTAGTATTTTACAAAAATATTATTATTATTTAAAAAAATCATTTTTATTATTTAAATATAGAATTAATTAGAAAACTATTTAATAATAATTTTAATAAGGTTATTTAATTATATAATTGTATTTAAAATAAATAAAAAATAAATAAAAATTCTCCTTCATGAGCTCGCCCATTGGTTGGCCGAGCCTACATAGGCTTTTCAGCGCTTCATCCTCTCGCCCATTCATTGACGAGGCCCAAAAGGAAAGTGGGACATTCTGGGAATTTTTTTTTTCAGAATGGGGCATTATGGGAAAAAAATTCAACTTTAGGGTACTGTGGGAAATTAGTCTTCAAATACATCTATGATATAGTACATATTTTTAAAAAGGTTTCTATTCATATTTATCCTTCTATAATAATAATGTTAGAAACTAAATTAACAATAAGTGATTAAATTAATAATAAGTGATTAAAATATAATAACTTAATTATAGTCAATAGTGATATATATATTGACCAACTTAACACTTTGAAGATATTTTTTAAAATGTCTATAATTAAAAATAATAGAGTTAGAGAGTAATTTAGTTATTTATTCATATATATACTAAAAACAGGTTTTGAAAATGGTCTTTGTTTATCGTTCGGAGATTGAAATTCGAACACATTACAATAAAATAAATTAACAAATCTCTTAATCACAAATAGAACCGCATCCACGTAAAAGAAGTTTTAATTTTGGAATCTAATACACCTTTTAATTTATGGAATCCGGAAACATCAAACAGAAAAATAAATTTTGAATACCTTACATGGGCAATACTTTTCATGGTCATAACATAAAAAACCTTAAACCCTTTCAAAATCTTCATTCATTCTTAATCAAGATTTTCACTTGTAAACAAAACTATGTTGTATTTTGACATGAAAAGGTACCAAATCATCTGGAATTATAGACAATATAGATTTATATCATTGATCACCATATAGATAATTTGGTTCATTTTTTTGCAACATGAACTTAGAGTCTGAAAATTGAAATTCAAATTTTATAAGAGTTTGTCCGAATATTGAAATCGGGATTCGTTGAATGGTGATTGAAATTATCTTATATTTTGTATTTGTTGTAGGTATGGTGCACCCTAATGCTCTCAACAAAGAGATACATCTAAGGATGATATACTGAGTGTTACACAAATTGATGTCAAAACATTATTTACAAATAAACAATATTTTACTATATGTGAACATATGCTTCATTGGGTCTCCATGGAGGCTTCAAAATTAGGGTTTATCAATGTTATTGAGAAGTCATATTTTGGTTCTGATAGAAGACATATATTTGTTACATGAGATACAAAATAAGTGGTCAATACAAATAACCTATTGTTGGACAAATGGCTCCAAGAAAAAAAAGGGTGAGTGAATTGTGGAATTCAAAAATTGTGATTAATTTAAAGAGTCAATTATTTAAACAACATATTATGTTAGTATAGTTAAAAACAAAGATTAAAGCAACTAAAAACAGAAGGAAAGAAATATAAAAGAAAGTAAATGACTAAAAGTAAATAGAGAGAGTTGAGAGAGATGACACAAGGATTTATAGAGGTTCAAATGAATCTTGGCCTAATCCTCTTTCCAAGAATTGCTCCTTTAGAGTTTTAATAATAACTTAAGCTTTTATAGGTTATCTCCACAAACCTTTGTTACAAGCGAGATGAGAGATTTTACACAGGAAGATTCACATAACCAAACATGAGCTATTACCAGGCTGAGCTCACGAACCGAATAGAGATTTTACCGGTTAATCTCAAGAACCAAATAGAACTTTTACCAGGTTAAGCTATATAACCAAACATATATTTTCACAGGTTTATTTCAAGAATCAAACACAAGAACCTTTAAGAGAATCACACTCTTGAATCAATTAAACAAGGCACGACACCAGTACAAAAACTTCCTCAGAAGTAGTTTTCACTTATAGGACATTAAGGTGACTTTTAGCGAAAAGAAAAAATATAAAATAGTTGAAGATAGTAAAGAAGAATAAAAAAATGAGAGAATTTTGAATTATGGTTTGTTTTGGAATGTGAAGAAGCATCTTATATATAGGAAAAGATTTGACTAAAAAAAGAAATTATCCATGGGCCAAATTGAATAAAATAATCAAATATTTCACTGCATAATCGATTATGGCACCCCAAAATGAAAAGTTTTGGTTTCTAGCCATTACTAATCAATTATAAGTTGTTCTAATCGATTTTAGGAGTTACAAACTGAAATCATTGATTATCTAATAGGCCTAATCAATTATACTTTATAAAAGAGGCATCTAATTGCTTAAAATACTTCCTTAATCCATTAGCTTAGCATTAAAAACATTTTTAGGATTAAAAAAGGTTTTGTATGTGTCTGTGTATGTGTGAACGTGTGTGTGTATGCGTGTTGTGTGTGTGTGTGTGCGCGCGTATGCGTGTGTGTGTTGTATGTTGCCTTCGTAACTTAGGAATTACTCTTATACTTTTGCAATACTTGTTGCGTCGCTAAAAATACAGAGTCTCCACCAGATTTTGTTTATTCCAAAAGAAAGGGAAAATAGCGATAAAACCTTAAATGATAATGGCTTCGTAACCAAAAGTGAATTCGGAAGTCGGTTATGTAAGGGGAAGGTATTAACACCCCTCACATCCATCGTACTCGATGGGAACCACCTGCTTGTATCAATCCATATATGTGTTGTTTATCTGAAAGTTGTTTGCTATCGGGAAATGTGATGAATAAGAATTAGATGGGAAGAGAAAATAAGTTTTAAGTTAGTATGCTCACCAAGGATTTGGGCCCTTATTCCTACGTATCCTCATATGTACAATGTCAGAGCTCTGTAGTTTTGCTTACAAATGGAGTATTTGTTTGGTTGTTTTTATGAATAGTGTTGACGTTCGCGTTCTACAATCAACTTGCTTGTATGCTCGGGCATGAGAGCGTTAAATGTTTGTTTGTTTGCGATAGAATGGATGCACTTGGATCATACTTTAGCAGTTAAACATTACTTGCTCACGCATGAAGGCTTAAGCGTCATTCACGGTAGAACGAAAGTAACATGTCCTTTCTGAAAAGGTTTGAAAGATGCCCTAAGGAAGATAATTGATTTGATTGGTCGGGGTTGATTTTAGTACATAGACAAGCATCGTGCCCTTGGCTAGATACAATCAACAGTCCAAACACTCGGGAGTTGAGAGGACAATGGTATCCTAACCACTCTTTTTCATCCAAAAAGAATTTGAATTATGAAAGAGTTTGGCAAGTCTAATCATTGGAACTTAAAGGGAGACAAATATCTGACCCTTGACTATACGGCCAACAATCAGAATACTTAGGAGTCGAGAGGAAAATGATATCCTAGCTACCCTTTTTCTCCCTCTTAGCACCTAGGTTGAACATGTTTGAATCATTAGATGTTTTAAGGGGGAAGTCAAGTGTCGGGTCCTCAAGCTAGGTACGGCCGACAACCAAAGTACTTGAATGTTGTGTACAAGCATGTACACCCTATTTTTGCATTTCGGTTTGTTGAGAAATTATTTGAAAAAGGCACTTGGCGTTGGATCAAGTGTTTTAATTTATTGTGAAAGTGTGTGTGAAGAATGGAGGTAGAGAGATAATGAGATAGATTGAGAAGAGAATGGATAATAGAATGGAGAATGAAATGGATGAGAGATACTTGACGTTGCATCAAGTACTCGTGTTGCTAAGAAGTGATTTTGATTTGGAAAACACTTGACGTTGGATCAAGTATGCCTTTGTCTTTTGAAAATTTTTATTTTATCGTTTGTTTTTATCTTTTTTAGTTAGCATGCATGATAAGCTATAAAAGAAATAAATATAAGTTATTACACTTGCATGGGATGGGGGGACATATGACCCACAATGGGGGATGGAACCATACAATACAAATGGACAATGAAAAGATATTAGACAAGTTACAAACTAAGTACCATGCCTAAAACAATCAAGTGACATGGTATCCTCACACAATATAAGGCAAATGAAATGGTTTAGAAGCATTGATAACTTAGATCCCAATGGACATGTGAACACACAAACATGGAGTTAGTATGGATTAACGAATGAATTAAAATGGAATTAAATGGTAAGATACTAAGTCAAAGCATGGATCATGAAATGATGACAAGATGATAATAAGATCATGGTGAACAATATGGACATACAAGCATATATCACATTAAATTGAAATGACATTTTCAATTTAAATCAATAACCTCAATAAAAAATGGAAATGAAATGGATTTTATGGCTAATGGAATTAGAATGGACTTAACATGGTATATGGACTCAAATTAGAAAAACAATCATTTTGACCTAAACTAGCATGTTAATTGAATTAAAATGTAGAATTATGGATCAAAACAATCAAGAATCCCATGCTTAATTGTATTTTACTTTCTAGGCATTTTAATGATAATTAGCAAAAACAAATTAATATTTAATCATGTTAAAATCTAAAGGACTAAATCTAATCAAATTTTAAGTCTAATCTAATCAACATGAAAAATTAAACTAACAATTAAATGTATTTTTAATTTCTAAGCATGGTGAAAGTGATTAAAATAAAAATTCAACAATTAACATCAAGGTATTAAAAAACAAGAATTAAAAACAATGGATAAATATATGAAGAAAATAGTAAAATAAATAATTGGTCTGTGGGGTATGAGTTATGGAAAATAGGGTGCACTACTGAAATAGGCGCATGGGCCTGGCTGAAAAGCCAAATAGAAATGGCTTCCTGGAATAAGGGGTGTAGAATGCAAATTGGGATGATGGTCAGTAATCCAATGTAGGGTCCATGTTCATAGGCCCAATCAGAACCCAAGCAAGGCCAATTCAACATGTGATGGAAATTGTACTCAGCAAATCAAATGTAACATGGGAGAATTTGAAATTAAAATTTCATTTAAATACAACCAAAATTAACGCGCCAGGTCACGCCCTCAGCTCAGGCCATGTTTAAATGAGAACCACCGTGGACCACCGCTTCGAAAATCGTGTCCGGCGGCGGTGGCCACCAGAAACCAAAATTGGATACATCAATGGAAACGTTTCAACTTCCTCTTCCCAAATATCCCTTCGATTTCTCCAGATTCTCGCTCGAACTCCCTAACCGCACCACACTCCTCAAGAACCCTAATCATTCAACATTAAATTAAACGCCAAATCTGAAGATTCAAAGCCCCTGGGATTGGAGCTTTGAATCCTCTCTCTATCTTCTACATCCTAGTGACGAAAGATTGAAGAAAGGAAGGATTTCAAGGTTTACCTTGCGGGAAGTGGTGAACTTGACAACGTCGGAACCTCTGCTTCCAGGTAATAACTTTAATCCCTCCTTCTTCGCTCTTGAATTTTGATCTCTATTCTCCTTTTTCTTTTCTTTTCTTTGATTTCTTTTACTGGTTGAGTGATTGTTCTTGAAATTCGAATGATGAAGCATTAAATTGAGTGATTGTGAGGATGATGATGAATGTGATGGATTAAATGATTGAAGCTGAGAATGAAGGTTCTGTTCAGTTGAGGTTGAATGATGAAGATGAAAATTGAGAATTTTGAGAAAGTGAGTGATGAATGGTTGAGAGCTAGCCCTGAGATGAATCATAGAGGATGAATTTATAGGTTATTATGGGTGCAACTGAATACAGTTAGGAGCTTGGGGATTGCAAAATATTCTGTTATGGTTCAGTTTAGAATTTTGGGGAATTCGAGACCAGTTTGTTAGGTATTCTGTTTTGATTTTGTCAATCCTTAGGCAATGTAGTTAGGTTCGAGTTATTATGTTAGGATATGGTTAGTTGAATTAATATTATGGTGAGTGATTTGTTGTGGTTTGATGATGCTATAAATGTTATGACGGTGATTCCTTTAGTTCAATTAGCTTATATTGTGATGTGAAATGTTGATGAGTCATGCTGCATTGTGCAGGTCTTGTGTGCCTTACTTCATTTCCTGGAGGTTTGGTCAATGCAAAATGGTTTGTCGGTTATGCAAGTGTGGTTTCTTGTAGCATAGCCATGGTTCTACATCATGATATTGTGTATTGCCTGCTAGTTTATGACTTTACTGACTTGGCTTATGCACTCATTCTGACCTTGTATTGCAGGTATGGTTTTGAGGTGTTTCACTGCAGGTGAGCATGTCATGTTTATGCAAGGTTTGATAGCAGTCATATGGTTCTGCAAGGTTATGCATCACACTTTAATTCTGACTTAGTTTAAGCATGTTATGATGTGGTTCTTGTTGTTGTAGGTCAATTTTGATTCTGACTTTACCTTGTAGATTTGTGGCTAGTGCATTGACGATGCCTATTGTTTATTCTGATGGCTTGCTTCTGACTTATGTGTTGCAAGGAGCTTGTGGGATAGGTCACCATTATAAGGCATTAGCATGTTGCAGCAAAATGAACAAAGCATGCTTTGATGAATAAATCTTTCTTGGTTATGAAGTAACAATGAATCATGGGATTGAAATGGAAGATCAGCATAAAGCAAGCAGGATTAGGTTTAGGGAAGATGTGAGTTGACTTTGGTCAAAGTTGTAAGTTCGGAGTGCGTCTAAGAGAGGGGATTGCCATACCCTAATTTTTAACCCTAAGATCTCACATATCATTTGCATCATTTGCACACAAACAAGGTCATATCTTAGTCTTTTCCCTTATCCATCTTTGGGTTTGTTTCTTGCAGGGATCACCAAGCACCTCTTTGTTGGTTTATTTTTACCTTTGTGTTTACATGATTAATTTCTTATCTAACCACTAATCAAAATACCAAAAATATATCTTACTTCCCTTAAGTTTATTATGCAAGGTAAGAGCTTTTAATCAAAAGCATCTCAAAGTTTTGTGACTTACTTCTCAAGGAAAGTTAAAGATTCATGTGTTTATTTCCACGCCTTCTTCAACAAGAAACTTCAAGATTTGAGAAATTTAATCAAGAGGAAAACAAAGATACCTTATTTTGAGTTCATATGATCACCCATGTGCTTTGAAATACAAGAAAAGTCCAAGTACACGAGTTTGTTCCAAGGGGTTTGACCAAAAAGTCAACCATTTGAAGTCAAAGCTATAAGGATCACACCTCCTTCAATTCTCAACATTTTTGAATGATTATTTTTTAATATTACTCTTCCCTACATCCTCTACAACTTACTTTTACATGACAAGAGTCAATTATGCTTGGAGGATCATCAAACGTTTGGAGACATTATAGGTCATTTGTGGACTTAGTGAAATTTGACCTATTTTTCATGTGACTTTTTCTCAACTTTCAAGATTCATAACTTCTTCAATCTTAAACATATGAGGCTGATTAATTTTGCTTCAAGGACCAAGGTTAGAATATGTTTGGAAGGTCATGGAATTCATTGAAACATTACGAGTCATTTTCAACCATGAAACACTCAAATTTTTCTAAGTTATATGATCAGTTTTTCATGCCAACTTCAATATGACATAAATTTGTGCTTAAGCATCCAAATGAAACCTTTCTTGGCACATTCTAATCTTTGCCATGATGTTAACACATTGCAAAAAGAATGAGATCAAAATGCCTCTTGAGTAGGGTGCTCCATTGGGTTGAAGATGGTGACTTGTAACTGAAGAAATTGTCATTGCCCGAGTTTGAACTTCACTAATCTCAATTCTAAGCCAAATTAGCATGTTTTTTGGACCTTAACATGTTTAAACAAGCCTCCATAAGTGAATTGACCCTTAAAACGCATCATTTGGTTGAGTTTTGAGGAGTTTCGAGTCACACTTTGATCAAATTCATTTTGAATGAATTATGCATCATTTCACGTGTATTTGGATCCAATCACATTCCCTATAAATAGAGGAAGTTGTTGCATTCATTTCCAAGCTTTGGAGAGCCAAGAAATCCATGTTGCAACTTGAAAATTTTTCCAAAAAATTCAACTATCGTGTTTGAGTTTCAACTTGTTTCAATCCAATTTATTGATTCCATCAGCACCTTCGGCACCCTCTGAAACTTTTGCATCAATTCCCAAGCTTTGAGACCTTCTGAAATTCTCTAACCAGATCGAGCTTTATCAACTTCTGATCACCATTTGGACAAGGTAGTTTTAAGCATCATTTGAACTCAAACAAGTTACCACAATGTAGTCCTTCATTCTCTGATGCTTTCCCCTAACTTATTTGGTGTTGATTGATCATGTTCATTATTTAATTTTCTTTTTCGTGGCTTGCTTGTTTCTGAAACTTCTATGAATTCCCCTTTTCCCAGTTTATATAAATGAATTTGGAGCATGAGGTTGAATTCAGTATGAGAAGAGGATCACAATGGTGGTGGTTTCAAATATTCTGAATTTACCAAATGATGAAACTCCAGTGAGAGCTCACCGGAGAAGACAACCGAAGTTTTCTCAGGTTGTTTGAGTTTGATCAGACACGTTGGAGGAACGAAATGTTCTGATTGGTTGGATTTAAGTAGGATCATGTGTTTTGCTTGCAGCGCGTTCCATCATGTTCTCTAACATTTGGAGTGTTGGATCCGCCACGTCAATTAATGAAGCATGATCCAACGCTCCATGTTTTTTTTAGTTATTTTTATTTTATTATTTTTAATTGCTTTTTCTTTTAAAATTCATAGTAATTTTATTTTTTATCCAAAAAATCGCAAAATAATTTCTAAAATTCCATTTTATTTCTATTTTAAAAATACTTTTGGTGCATTTTTATTTCATTTTATTGCTTTTTATATTCGTGTGACCCTTGTGAACTTCTGTTGGCCTTGGATCATGATGGTTTGGACTTTAAGTCTTATCAAACTCAATGGATCTTGGGTGTGGACTTCAAGACTTCATGATGGTGTGAAAACCTTAATCCACCAAAATGGATGATTGATTTTGATGATGACTTGATCAAACTTTTGGTCCAATTTGGGTGTGACTTCTCTTGTTTCTTTTTTCTTCATCTCCTTATTTCTCTTTGATTAATTGGATTACTTGTGTCCATCTTGTTCATGATGTATGGATTGGTACTTGATGAACTTTCATCATTTCAAATCTAATTGATCATGGATCATTTAAGATATTTTGGATTGATGCATAAGTTTGTCCGAAGTGTCATGAAGTATGAATTGAAGTAATTGACCATCCTCATAGTCTTTATGCTTTATCATCCCCTTTTTCTCTTTTTTTGTGCAGCATGACTTTAGGAGAATGATTTACATATCATTTCTCTAGCATGTATTAACACAAACATTATTATTGACCAGCCTCAGATAGTTGTGACTTCTACATAACTCCAATTACGATTGCTTAACATAACGTTAAATTTATCCTCAAACCAAAGGAATTTTTATAAGTGAGATTGTAAGTCTCATACTCCTCATGGTATTGTGTGAAAATATTGCTCTTTTTCCATTTGTGAGAGCTAATGACACACTTGTTGATTTTATCCAAGTTGGATCCCTTCTCATAAATGATGTATAGGTTCATATTTTCATGCTTGTGAGTGGATAGTTGAGTTTTCTCCAAAAAATGACCAATCCATCTTTCATCTTTGATTACTAACATCTTCTACTAACATTTTATTGTATTAACTTTTACCTTAAATGTCATTTACTTTATGCTTTTATTTTATGTCATTTACTTTATGCTTTTATTTTTATCCCATTTACTTTATACTTTATATTAGCATCCCATATCATATTATTTGTGATTTTGTCATTTGTTCTTTGTCCATTTGGACTTTATACACATCATTGTAAAGAAGACATTAATAAAGGAAAAAACCTAAAAGAAGAAACTTGGTTATCTTGATTCATGGACTTGTGGTTACTATCCTTGACATTATTGTGGAGTTATGGACTTACAATTAGGATCTTGACCTTTGCTTTGGGACTTGTGATTTGAGACCCTATAATTCATCTAGTACCTTTGACTTTGGACTTTCTTTTGTAAACTTGGTTGAGCTACTCTGGTTTCATCTGATACATGGATTATTATTTGCTTATTTTGGCTTGCTTGAGTCTTAATCCAAAGGAGGGAATTCTTGCTTGACTTATGTCATAAAGCTTGTTATTTATTGGTTATATCTTTCTTCCATAGCTTTTACTTTATGCTTTGGGATAATCTCTTATTCTCCTCCCCTTCTTTAATTTTTAAAATCTCCTCTCTCTTTTTCAAAACCTTCTTGTTTTTTTAACTTGAATCATTTTTTTCAATAAACCTTGACTTTTGTCGAGAGATTTTTAAAACTTTTTTCTTAATAAATGTCAATCCATCTTAAGCATATTCAAACCACTTTCAGAAGACTAAAAATGCCTAACTCATTTAAATCATTTTTGTGCCCTTTGTGCATTTTTTCCTTTTAAAAACTTTTCTCAAAGCTTAGACATGAGTCATTTCCATAGTTGAGATATAATTCTCCTATCCCCATAATATTGATGACAATTCTTTTCCATCTATGAGAGCTAGTGGTATATTTGTTTATCCTTATCCAAGTTGGAGCCTTTCTCATGATGATGCAAAGTTCTCATACTTGTGGATGATTAGTTGAGTATTCTCCTTAAAATAACAAAATATCTTTTCATTAAAAAATAAATCAAACCAACATCTTTGTTATTTTTACCACGAACTACGAGGTTTTGATCCTCCATTGCACTTTGTTGGTACACAGGCATGAGACTTCAAAAGTCTTGGCAAACACAAAAATAAGAAAAAATATACTTCTTTTCCAATCTCTCCAATATTTTGCAAACAACATCCTTTTCAAACCAAAATGTACATATTTTCAAAGAGGTTCCCATGGAGTACCACAGAAGTTTAGGGTGCTAATACCTTCCCTTTGCATAACTAACTCCCGAACCCTTATCTTTTTTATTAGTTTTGTTTTAAAACTTCTTCGGGTTTCGTTTGTACTTTTCCCATTTTTCTTTGGAAACAATAAAAGTGCGGTGGCGACTCATGCTTGGCGAGTTAAGTTAATCGATAACTTAATCTCAAAATTTTACCGCTACAGAAAATTGGCGACTCTGTTGGGGAGTAGTCCCTAGTGGGTTAAACTCATCTTTATTTTTGTGTACATATTATGTTTGATGTTGTTTGTTATTGTTTATTCTGTCTGGTGCTTGGTGATCTTTGTGTGGTGAGATAAGTTATATACCCGGACTTGAGAGCTCTTATGATAGGAGGGTGGTATAGTCATGTTTGGGTTATGTTGAGTTAATCCTTAATAAGCTAACTTGAGATCCACCACTCAGTGGAGGCCCCTTTGGAATTACTGATGTCACACGAGTAGTCTTAGTTGGCATTAATTTTTTCGACCTGGGAGCCCGAGAAGCTGAGGACCTTAGAACCCTTAACCCATCTTGGCCTTTTACGATGTAGTGCGGTGACTATTCAAGTGTAGACTTGAATTAGTTGTTACATGATACTACACTCAGACGAGTTTCTATTGAGAATATTATTGGTTGACGAGTAGTCGTTTAAGCTGGTAATATCCAAAAGGTGGAATTATGACCCTGGGAACTTTTTAGAACCTTGTTCTACAAGTGATTATACCCTTAGTACATACATTGTGGGTTGGTTCTTACCCCTGGCTCCATGCCCGTGACTCCGAACCTTTGGACCTTGTTTGTGTGTTTTGTGTGATCTTATTTGTGATTGTTGCATCATGCACTCATGACATTCATAAGAATCAAGCAGTGGACTACTATGAAAAGCACATCAAAAGTGTTTCTTCAAGAGCTTGTCAATCAAGATTTAAATTGTGTGACATGAGCCTTAAGAAATAGAGAAGGGATGGGAGTGGAGAATTCCATTAACTCATTCTGAATATCTTTGGGTATAAGACGAAGGACCCAGTTGCTCATCGTATTCACCTCTATTCATAGACTTTAGCACGGTTTAAATCAAATGATTGTCGAGTCTCCTTTCACAAAGCAACATTGTAACAATCAGAAGCCTCTATCAACAACTTATCAATCACGATTCAAGTTGTACATCATGAGCCTTAAGTAACAAATAATGGTGAGAGTGGAGCATTCCTATCCTTGTCTAGGGTATCCTTGGGTACGGGACGACTGACCCAGTTGCTCAAGGTATTCGCCTTTGTTCATAGACTTTAATGCAATTCAAATCGGACGATTGACAAAGTCTTTGTCATCATAAGGAGCAACAACGACTCCTCCTCAGCAACTTAAAAGTTATGATGATAATCACATGCCATGAGCCTTAAGTAGTAAAGAAGGAATGAGAGTGGAGAATTCCATTAACTCATTCTAAATATCTTTGGATCCATATAAATGATATAGTTGTCCTCATTGTATTCACCTTTACTCGTAGACTTTATTGTGGTTCATATCCAATAACTGGTAAGTATTCTTCATCTTTCATTATCATTCCTCTTGCCTCATCAATCTCTTTCTATCTTTATTCGTAGTCATCCAAACTATGGAGCTTTGACTTTCTCATTGCACTGTGAGAATACGTAAGCACAGAGATTCAGATTCTCCGTGAGCTACCCTAATTATTAATTCTTCATTATTTATTATACCCCATTCATCAGTTAATACCATCATTTTGAAATAAAATACTTCATCCCTTTGGATTCCATTCATATCCTTTTAGGACGATTTAATCGGAGTCCGCCTTATGAACCAAGAGTTGTTTGACTTATTGCCAAACACTTAATTCTTTTTGTTTTAGTCATTCCGATATAGTGATACCATGCCTTAGGCCCCTCACTTGTTGATTTGCCTGTTTACTCTTCGGTTCAGATTGTATTCCTTCATGGATTCAATATACCATTCTTTTGATTTCAAATTGTTTGTTCCCTACAGTGATATACTGTTCCTTGTACCAAACATCATTTTCCTTTGGGTTCCATACATATCCTTTTAGGACGATTTAATCGAAGTCCATCTTGTGAACCAAGAGTTGTTTGGCTTTTTGATAGACATTTAATTCTATTTGTTTTTGGTCATTCTAATACAGTGATACCATGCCTTAGGCCCATCACTTGTTGGTTTATGCCTGCTTACTCTTTGGTTCAAAGCTCATTTACCCTTATGGGTTCCCATGCTACCATTTCCTGTTGGTACAAGTCATACTTTTAATCACTCTCAATCTCTATTTTCTTTGTTTTCGTGGTTTCACGAACTACGGAGCTCTAACTTTCTCATTGCACGATGAGAATACGTAGACACGAGGATGTGAATCATTGGTGAGCATAATTATTTTTCTTCTTCCTTAGGGAACCACTCATATCTTTCATGAAACATTCTCTATCTTCAATCATAACCATTCATCTCAGTGACATACTGTCTTTCTTTGAAACCAAACACATTTTTCTTTGGAATTCCATATACACCCTTTTAGGACGATTTAATCGGAGTCCGCCTTTGTACCAAGAGATGTTTGCCTTGATGCCAAACACTTAGTTCTCTTTGTTTTCAGCCATACCATATAATGGTTAATGCTTCGTCCGTACCACTTTATGGTACAAATTTCATTCCCTTTATGGATTCCAATATACCCTTACCTTTGGTTCCAAATTATATTGCTTAAGTCACTTCTACTCAATTCCAATTCTTTTTACCTTGATTCTATTTCTCTATCCCTCCATTCATTTCCATCATTCACTATTTTCACTACATACATTCAAAATATTCTACCTTCATTCACTTCATGTGATATACCTCTTTCTTTGAGCCAAATACACTATTTCTTTGAGCTCCTTCCAATGTTTGCTTGTGAACCAAGAGATGTTTGCCTTAATTCCAAACACTTAATTCCTTTTTTTCCGATCGTACCATATAGTGGTTAATGCTTCAGGCTATACTACATATTTGTTAATGCCAGTTTTCCTCTTTGGTTCAGATACTTTCCCTTTATAGGTTCAAACCATATTTGTTATCACTCTTATTTCACCTCCCACCATTAGTTCTATGAACTACGGAGCTCTTAATTCCTTATTGCATTATAAGGATACGTAGGCATGAGGGCCCTAACCCTCTCCGAGCACTCTATATATTACATTATTTTCCCTTTGTCCTTTTATGAGTAACCATTAGATAATAACACCCATCCGAGCATATAACAATCAAAACGGTTCCCGTTGAGTACAACAGATTTTAGGGGTGATAATACCTTCCTCTTGCATAACCGGCTTCCTTATCCATTTTCTCTTTCCCCCAGGTTTTATCGATGTTTTCCCTTTCCTTCGGGAATAAATAAAGTTCGATGAAGACTCTGTTGTATCATCGAGCGTGCGATGTGTTCGAGTATATTTCCGCTAGCTTCAGATGGTCCTTGGAAGACCTCAAAGGCAAAGAAAAATAATCCATTTTAGTTAGTCTTTCATCCTTCTCCTTTTCATTATTGTCATCTTCCTCCTCCTCAGGTTTCACTACTTCAGGCTGATCAATTCCTTTTTCGGCGTCTTTGAGTATGTCTTCTGAAAATACACCTGCATCACGAAAAGAAATAGATTTCCCAACATTTCTAGGATAGGATTCATCAAAAGTGACATGCATAAACTCTTTAACGGTAATTTAATCTCTTATTGGACATGCTATAAGCTTTGCTTGACTGGGAGTATCCAAGAAAGATACCTTTGTTAGCTTTTGCATCAAACTTTCTAAGGTTATCCTTACCATTATTTAAGACAAAGCATTTGCATCTGAAAACATGAAGATATGATAAATTTGGCTCTCTGCCTTTTAAAAGTTCATAAGGTGTTTTTTTCAAAATAGAATGAATAAGTATCTTATTTAAAACATAACACGACATACTAATAGCATCGGCCCACAAATATTTTGGTTGACTACTCTCATTAATCATAGTTCTTGACAACTCCTCTAAAATTATGTTTTTTTGCTCCACAATACCATTTTCTTATGTGGAGTTCTTGGAGCGAAACAGTTATGTTGAATGCCATGTTTATCACAATAATACTCAAATATGTGGTTTTCAAATTCACCCCCATGATCGCTTCGAATAACAACTATGTTTGAACTTAGTTTATCTTAGGATAACTTTGCAAAAAATGTGAAAGCTGGAAAAAGTCTCATCTTTACTATGCAAAAAGATAGTCCAAAAAAATGTAGAATAATCGTCTACTATAACAAAACCATAGTACTTACCACCTAAGATTTTTGTCCTAGAAGGACCAAAAATATGCATATGGAGAAGCTCAAGAGGTCTAGAAGTTGAAACAATACTTTTGGATTTAAAAGAAACCCTTGTTTGCTTTCCCATTTGGCATGCATCACATAAGTGGTCTTTGAAAATTTAATTTTAGGTAGCTGATAACTAGATCTTTTGAAACCACTTTGTTTATCAAAGTTAACATGTGCTAAGAGTTTATGCCATAACCAAGAGTCTTCACTCATGGTTACTAAACACTTAGTACTTGTTAATGATACATCATTCAAGTAAAACATATAAATGTCGTTAACCCTCAAGCCCTTAAACGAATAATCTTTCTTTTCATTGTGTTCAATTCTGGAACAACTATTTGTAAAAGTTATTTTATAGTCTTTGTCACATAGTTGACTAATGCTAAGCATATTATGTTTAAGACCTTCGATAAGTATTATGTCAGAGATAATAGTAGAAGATGGATTACCTACACTATCTTTACCAAGTATTGCTCCCTTATTGTTGTCTTCGTAGGTTACAAAACCCTTATTCTTTTGCGTGAAGTCAATGAATAGGGAAATGTCATCTGTCATATGCCCTGAGCAACCACTATCAAGAAACCACATTTTTTACATGGAGCCAAGACATTTAGCCAACAAGATCAAACAAGAGTGATAGGTACCCAATTTTCATTGGGTCCTTGAAAGTGAGTGGAAGTATTGTTGTATTTGAGCAACCATTAAAATACACCTTTAGAAACCAAATATCTCATAAGTTTGCATTTAACAACGATATGGCCTTTCTTACAACAATTGTGACAAGTCAAATGATGATGTGAATGGATTTCACTATTATATTCCCTTACAACAAAATTGTAATTCTTGTACGACACATTTAAAGATCTTTTGAATTTTGTAGGATTAATAGCGAATGTGACTTTTGGTCCTAAAGCCTTGTTTAATTTGGATTTTAGAGTAATAACCTCTTTTTTTCAAATGTGACAAGTTTCACAATCAAGCATAGAAAATTTCTCTCCCTCAACATAAAATTTTGAAGCATCTAACAAAGTTTTCTTAGGAGTTTCCATTTATTTTTCAGTTTCTAAAACTTTGGCTTCTAAGTATGAGAAAATTCTTTTATTTGAATACAAACTTTTAAAAGCATCTATGGCTTCACCATATAGATTTTCAAAACCAATTTGTATTTCAGAATAAGACATTTAATCAATAGGTTCATATTTAGAATGACTTACATTTTTCTTCTTATGATGATGGACCATGAGGCAAAAAGTTTATGCTTCATCACTTTCACTTGAGGATTCACTATCACTTTCCGAACCTATGTATACTCTTCTAGGCTTGCTAGACTTCTTGCATTGACAATTTCCTTTATCCTTCTTAAGTAATGGAAAATTCGACTTATAATAACTGACTTTTTCATAATTAAAATATGAACCTTTGGACTTTCCTTTCTTATTCTTATCTTTCTTTGAGGAGTTTACTTGTCTTCTAAAGTTGATGAGATTATTGTCAGAGTTCTTTACTTTGTTTCTCTTAATGTATTTATGGAACCGTTTAACAAACAAACCCATTCATCATCTGACTTCTCATCATCACTAGTTCCACTTTCACCATGCTCTTTTGTAGAGGACTTAGAACTAGAAGCCACAAGAGCAATTGATTTCTTGTCTACCTCCATTTCTTTTTTTTCTTTCTTTATCTTCTTCTCATGCTTTTCCAAACAAATAAGCTCTTGCTCATGTTCTTAAAGATTTTCAAACAAATTAGTAGTGTCGAATGTCAATAGGTTATTAGCTTCCTTGATGGCGGTGATCTTAGGTTGTCATTCCCTATTAAGACATCTCAAACTTCATATGAAAGTGTTCAAACTCTTGGTTAAAGTATTGATTATAGCTTGTTTGACCTCATTTGTACCCTCATGGGCAACTAGTAATGAGTCCCACATAACTTTAGCAGTTTCGCAACAAGAAACACAGTAATATTCATCAACTCCTAAAGCTGATATTAGAATATCCCTTGCTTTCCAATCACAAAACCCATTTTTCTCATCATCCGCATTCCATCGTGCTTCCAGTTTAGGTACTACAACACCATCCACATTGGTCATGATGATTTCAAATAGACCATTTTGGATGGCGTTCCATACATTTCTACCAATAGAATTGATATGGTTACGTATACAATCCTTCCAATAACCATAGTTTTCACCATTGAAAACGTGCACTTTATTACACGTCCCTTTAGGTTCAGAAGCCATAATCTAATAAGCGAATTTGAAGCACAAGATAAACCGTTAATTGCGATACCACTTGTTAGACGAAGACAACAATCTAGAAAGGGGGGGGGGGGGGGGGGAATAGGTTATAAATAAAATTTTCTTCAATTAAAATTTTGTTTTAAAAATATTTACTATGGCAAGCAGAAGTAATTATGGATCGACACTCGTCTATCCCGAACCGTTATCAGAAGAATCAAATATGTATTTAAACCGTAAAAAAATGTATACTAATGATGAGAAAGTAAATTAAGATGTTCTACAAAATACTCATTTGACCAATATCACACTTTGTAGTCAATTTCCAATGAATTTGGAAACAAAAATTGACACAAAACAATTTATCAAACACTTGGTGTGCAATAAACACCAAGCTAATTTTCCTTTGTGTTGGAGATATGAAAAACCAATTTCAATTGTTTAGATTGCAATTATCTTTAAAAAATAGTTTGCATTACTTCTACAGAACCAGAAAATTCAGTTTATCATATATATATATATATATATATATATATATATATATATATATATATATAATATATATATATATATATATATATATATATATATATATATATATATATATATATATTATATATATATATATATATATATATATATATATATATATATATATATATATATATATATATAGAGAGAGAGAGAGAGAGAGAGAGAGAGAGAGAGAGAGAGAGAGAGAGAGAGAGAGAGAGAGAGAGAGAGAGAGAGAGAGAGAGAGAGAGAGAGAGAGAGAGAGAGAGAGAGAGAGAGAGAGGAGAGAGAGAGAGAGAGAGAGAGAGAGAGAGAGAGAGAGAGAGAGAGAGAGAGAGAGAGAGAGAGAGAGAGAGAGAGAGAGAATCAAGATTTGTTTAGTCAATTCCCCAATTGTCCTCACCATGAGTATGTCTGCCCCTAGTTTCAAATAGAATTGAGATATGTAATTAACCTTTGAAAAAGTTGTATACAAGAGAAAAATTAGAACTCCAAACCCCTAGACCCTATGTTTGATGTTGATCCTAACTCTTTCTCTCTCCTTTATATTAAGCAAGATTAAGTGACCCAAGACTTCCAAGTCGATTCTCAGGTTACTATTACTCCTTTGACAGAACCTCATTCTTCAAAGTTTTCACTCGGCTGAATCCTCATTCCAAATCTTGTACAAAAACCCTCAAGTCAATCCTTGATCTTGAAGTAAAAATCCTAACCAGTTTTATCAATGAAACCCCCAAAGAATACTCAACCTAATTTGATTATAACAATCCTAAATTTGACCTTATCAATCTAATCTACACGACACTCAACAAAAATGGTTATGTGTAATTGTTGAATGTATGAAGATAAAAGGTTGAAGATGATAAGAAAATTTTCTATATGTTCTTGGTTTCAATTCTTGAGAAATGATGCATGAATGCATATTTATATGTGTGTGTAGAAAAATCTTCCATCTGTGGCTTGAAAATCAATATTAGATTTGGATAGTCTCTTAATGGCTAAATATCACAATCTTCTATTTGTGGCTTGAAGAATCGATTATTAAGGATCAATAATTGATTGGCTTAATCGATTATGACATTCATTTCGCCCATGGATTGTTTCCAAATTTAAACCATAATTTGTCCTATAAATAAAGAGTTTCTATATCATTTTATTTCATCCAAAAAAATAAGTTTTGATCTCACTTTCTCATTCTCTCACATTTTCTATAACTCTCTTGGTTTCTAACATGTAATTTTCCTTAGTTCAAGATAGCGACTTAAAGCTCCATCAAGGTTCTGAGGATAGCAATTTCAAAACTTTGTCTTGGTTCGAGAACAACATGTGGAAAATATTTATTTGGTTTGGAGGATAACCACTATAAACCTTGTTTGTTGTATTCGAGAGGTCAACACGAGAAAATATTTTTACTTATTTTAAGAGCAAAACACATTTGTGAGAGATACAACACATATTCTTCCAAAATCTTAAGATAATAAATGTGTGGATTCACTCATTTATAAATGTTCAATCTCCACATTTCTAACTAATATAGCACTTCCCAAAAGTACTCATATTTTTAATTATTTTTCAAACATTTCTATTCAAATTACCCTCAGACAATTTGGCTAAATAAAATGGAAACTGTTGTTTGTTTGTACGAAACCAAAGAACGTGTTTTAATTGGCTGTTGCATTTTCTTCCGCATTCGTGGAGGCCACGCACGCTATAAATATAGCGAAATGACGAGGACACCCTTATTTCTTTATTTGACTAAATCATCCCAAACATATAAATTCCCAATATTCAGTCTTGGGCAATTTCGTAATTAACAACTAATGGGTTCCAAGGCAATGGCAATGGCGGCAGAGAAGATTGGTACGGCGGTACGGCGCCAAGCTGTTTCCTTAACCGACGGCGCTGCTTCTAGAATACGCGTCTTGCTGCAGCAGCGTCAAAGGCCATTCTTAAAGCTCGGCGTCAAGGCTCGTGGTTGCAATGGCTTATCTTATACCCTAAATTATGCAGGTATGCTATTTGCACCCTCTTGCAAAATTGTGTTAATAATTATTTATAGTTTCTTATAATGATTTGTATGTGAACGGTTAATTTGTGTTTTTTGATGTGTTGGTTTGATTAGGTAACTATATATCTTGTGTTTAAACTTGTTTTAGTTATAATAATCTGAAGATTTTGAATTTGGTTATTTTGTTACTGATTTTGAATCTAAAATGATGAAATGAAATGAGGTTTGAATTTGAAGTTTGTTGATTTAGATTTGGTGGTGGTTTGACAGATGAAAAAGGGAAATTTGATGAGTTGGTTGAGGATAAGGGTGTTAAGATATTGATTGATCCCAAGGCTCTTATGCATGTTATTGGAACCAAGATGGATTTCGTTGATGATAAACTCAGGTTAGTTTTTTATTTAATTTTGATTATAAACTGATGATTTGAAGCTCATCCAATCACATTTTATGCTTCGGCCTTCATGATTCGTGTTTTGGTAAAATTGTTCGGTCTGTTTGGTTAGGTTTTATTGGTGTTCTTTGAAATTGAAAAGTATTTGTATTTTTGATATGATCTTAGAATGTTAATCGCAATTTGCTGCAAATTTGCAATTTTTCGCGTTCCCCTATTTTGCCACGGTTGATTTTTGTCACCTCGCCTTTGCTTTCACTTCCAAATTGTGAATATAGTGCTTATCTTTTTTATAACTTACTACTATTATTTAGGGTTTATGAGCTAGATATGTTGTGCAATGGGAAACCTCTATGCTTTTATTTTGATCCCGTGTGTTTTGGGCATTATTGATTTGCTTGATACTGCAATGTTTTCTGCCTCCCTTATGCTGAAGATGTATGACTGTGTTTGTACTTTTGGGAATGAGAATATGCATTACTAAGAGGGAAGCTATTGATGAAAAACTCTAGAAATGTGGCATGAATATAGCAACCTGTATGATATGCTATGCTTGGTCTTAGGAGTAGCCAGTTATTTTGTTGAAATCCTAATTTTGTGAGGGTTAGTACTTCACTAAATAAAATTTCGATGCCCAAGAAAACTTAGCGCGAAAGACACTAATTCACATTAGTTACTGCTTGATCTGATCTCGGGATTGAATCCCTCATAGGTTGAGACTGCTCTTCTCTCCATTTTAGCATATACCCCTTGTACAAAAAGGCTTAGACCTCCCTTGCAGGACTGTCTTTGAGGGCGTACAAGGTGGATTACAATATAGAGCCTCAAATTTTTTATGGTTAAATTGTGACTATACGGGATCCTTAGTTGTTTTGTCATGGTAGAACCGTAGATAACCAACACATGGTCTCAAAAAACTTAAGATGACTCTGCGTCCCGGTAAAAAAGGGAATATGTTGATGAATATTGTGGCATGATTATTAGTATTTGGTTCCATGTGATGTGCATGATCCTGCTACGTACTTCTATTTTTCTTATCTATGCGCTTGTTTAAAATATTATTTCCTGGCAGATCTGAATTTGTTTTCATCAATCCAAACTCCAAAGGCCAATGTGGTTGTGGTGAATCCTTTATGACAACTCCAAGTGCCGGAGCCGCTAGGCAAGGAAATGGTTGAAATTGTCATTCAACTGACGTTGATCCTCGTTTACAAAGTTTTCTTTCATGGTTGCATTGTTAAACATGCAAATACCACAATTGGATTTCTGTAACTTTGCTTGATGAGAACAGAGAAAAATAAAACTTTCAGTATACAAAAATCTCTGAATTTGATGTTGACAAGGCTTAAGACAACAATATGTACTAGCTATCATTTATATGACAATTCTTACTTCATTCATGTAAAAAATTGTATTATGAATACTGTATAATTTGTAGGTTGAGAAAATCAATAAAATAATTTCCCCTTACTAATTATTTATTGCCAACTATGATTGCACTTTCACTTAATGATGATGGTTGCCGTAGCATTGCTTCTCATGAAATGTGAAAACTGAAAAAGAAACATATTGAGATGGTGCAGAATATATATCCTTTAATGGGAGCTTTGTAAACAGAAATCTCCAAACTGACCAATTAATTCATAGCAGGAAAGACGTGACCAATTAATTTATGGCAGGAAAGATGTGTATTCTTTCAAGACGGGAAAATGGATTCTATTGACGAATTCAATAAAATCCAAGTGTCAAGAGTAGAGATTTTAATGATTTAGAATAGAATTTATTCCGTTGTGGAATCAGAATTGATCGGAGAATTAGTAATCACGAAGAATTACGGTGGACTTGAGTTTCAGATGTGAAGGAGGAAAGGTTGATCTATAAGGTTAGTACTCAGAGACTTAAGTCGGTATGAGTGATAGAAGAGTGAATGAAATTTAAATTTGAAAATGTGTACCTGGAATTGGCACATGTCCTATTTATATATTAAATTATAACAACCCGCTATCTTTAAGACATGAAATATGGGGAGCCGTTGGATGTATCTTCGCTAGGGATCATGTGTATTCTTCCATAAGGTAGTTTTAATGTGCTACGAGTCATCCGACCAAATTATGACTCCATTTGGATGGTCGGCCGATGGGTGTTCTGGTTGGTCAGGAACAGGTGTCCCCAAACCCTTGTCTCTGTATGATAGTATAAGGGTTTGTCGTATTTGTCCTGTCCGTTGATCACTCTTTTAGCTTGAACGGAAAACTAAGAAAAGACGTTATTATCTCTTGGGAATTTGCGCCTTAAATGCACTTCATGGTTCATATATCTCTTCGGAGGTACCCTTATAATGATCTTCGAGAACTGAAACACTTGAGTGTTACATGTAGGTGAACTGAAGCATTGATAGAGTTTGTTCCTATTAGTAAGTTATCATACGGTTCATGTGGAGTTAGTTTCGCCTTTCTTTGAGACACTCTTTCAATTTCATTGTTATCTCCATATTCTACAACACGTTCCTTTTTCACATTTGAAGAAAGTAGTATCCAATATGAGTCAAAAATCAAAAGAAGATACGTGTACTTTTTGGATTGACCCTGCTATTCTTCGACTGTTTATGTCTTTGCTTGAATGGGTGGTTTCGGCTCTTATACGTTGGTCCCTCTTCAGATTGAGGCGTCTTATCTCCTGGTGAAAACAAGAGAATCCGCAGTGAGTATGATGAATGTGTCATCCCCTTATATGAGCGTGTCTTCTCGATCCCGTGCCTTAATCTACCCTTTAACAACTTTGAAATATAAGTTCTGAATCAATTGATGGTTGCCCAGTCGCAACTGCACCCTGCGAGTTGGGATTATATAAAATTATTTCATTATTGGAGTGAATATTTAAAGGGGAAACCTTCTTTATCACTATTCTTTTATCTCTTCAAAGTTCAACGTGGTTCTGTGAATCAAGTGTGGAGCCATGGCTTAATCATCTAGTGCAGATTGTTCGTAGTTTTGAAGTTTTTTCGGAGGGTTTAAAGCATTTCAAAAATTGATTCTTCTTGGTCACCCCTCTATGCCCGAAGGCTCATGCAGTGGTATGTACCGTAGGGAATGACGTGGGAGGTAGGCATACCCATATGTTTCCCTAGTATTGGAACAAAGGTCATTTTCTGATGGGGAGTGAATTATATGTCTACAAAGGGGACAACCTATCTTAGGAGGATCTATATCTGAAGAAGAGTCTTATGGACTTCGTCAAAGAGTTAGGTTACCCTGGGGGCATTACTTCTCGAGATGAAGCTTCACGAAAGCGCTTGAAACGACTTATCGAAACCCTCATACTGATGGATGCTTGTACCAAAGAGGAGAGGAAGGTCAATTTTGGCAAGTTTCAGATGCATTTGGCTTGATTGTCGTTAACTCGATTATTTGTAATGTGATTACTTTGGTAATAATTATTTGCATATTCAATGAAGGATGAAAAGGTGCTCCCTCTTTTAAGACGAGGAATACGTCCAACTCAAACGGCAGAGGCCCCTTCAACTGCGTCAAGGCTAGTCGGTGCTTCCCCGCCCTCAGAGTCCTCTGGGAACGTTGGCATTTTGAGTGACCCCTAACAGCCGTTGCTTCACGCTGTGGGGTTTTAATTGTTGTGGTTGCACACTCGTGGTGTTTGCAACAACACCCCCGAGTCTTTTTGTTGGGCTTCAATCCTTCTGATATGGCCCATGGAGACCCAATCAATTAGACCATGAATCATTTCCTTTCTTGGATTTCTCTTCTCTTAAAGTCAAACATCTTTCGAGAAATGCTTTAAGTTCTAAGGAATTTTATCATGTTTTTACTTGTGAGTCCGTCAAGGAAGTGTGAGACACTCTTGAAATAATTTAAGAAGTTTCTCCAAGTATCAACCAAGAGGGAATAAACACACAAACCTAGGAAGTTGAAATTCCAGATGAGTGTTAGAATCATTCTCACATATGGTACTCAACCATTGGAGTTTTGGAGGATATATTAGAAACTATGTTTTTAACAACTATCGAAGAATCTAGAATTGCAATAAGTAATTTGATCCAACCCTCAATTCAAAAGATAGCAATGTGTTTATTGAGTTTAAAGAAGAATCCAAAAAAGATGAGATAATCAAGAAACTTAACGAGTTAATCCATCTTTTGAAAAATGAAGGTATAAACTCGAGTTTATCAAAATAATCTTCATCAAGAGGATATAACGTAGTAGTTCCCGTCAAACGAACGATCTCAATAGATTAGAGATCATTTGAAGACTCGTCATCTGACACCTCTATTGAAAAAGATTAATCCAATAGAATAATTTAAAAAGATTCAACAAGAAAAATATTTGAAAGCGGAGATAATGAAGAAACAACATCAAGAATATTCCGTGAAGAATCAACTTCTAGAAGAATCTTCAAAGATCCCCCATATGAATCTTCTAATATGAATCATCTAGTGAGGAAGAAGTAGCAACAAGCGATGAATCACTAAGTTCAACATAAATAAATTCAAATGTCTTCAAATATATACCTAACGATACATTAAAATAATCATATAAAGCACCTCCTTAAAAAGAAGAATCTGATGAAGAAGATCATATATGCTTCAAGGCTTCAAAGAAAGATGACTATTGTTGGAACAAGTTTGGTTCTACATCTACAATCATCGATTTTTAATGATAACAAATTATAAAGAATACTTCTTTACTCTAATAGTTTGTTGAGTGTGTATAATCTAAACAAGCCAGATACTTAATATAGCAGACTCTGAATAAGCCAGATGCTGAATAGAGCAGACTCTGAACAAGCCAGATGCAGGATAAAGTAGGATCTGAACAAGTAATATAATGGATAAATCAAATTATGACCAATCCAACAGTTGGGCAAAACATACTCTTAATAAGGCAAACTCGGGACTATGGATAAAGAGACTCTAGACTCTGGACATCATCAGACTATGGACTATGGATTATGGATATCATCAGACTCTAGACTCTGGACTCTGGACTTCATCAGACTCTGAACCCCATTATATTCTAAACCAAATTTAGGATATGAGGAATTTCTAAATTGATAGTCAACTCTGGATATCCCAATCAACGCTTCTGAAGTAAACAATCCAGAATTACTCTGATAAATTCAAGCCTCATTTTCACTTGACTCTGAAGTTTAATCTTCAAGGCTCTGAACTCTGATCAAGCTTCAAAACATCTCATATACAAAGCCAATGATTTAGAGTAAATGATTAAATGCATATTCTAGAAGATAGTACAATTTGAGTGGCGAAATTAAAAAGACAGATACACTGATATTTCCAAGGAGTGTACTACCAACGACTATCAAAGATTTTCTCTCCACTATCCACGATTTACGGCTCAACCTTATAGCTGTGAAATTGAAGATGTTTCCAATTCTATCCTCCAACGATATTATTCATCATATATATAAATAAGACAAGGAATGTTAAGAAACTACGAACTATGACGACGAACTTCATTGACAAAACACGCTGAAAGAATTTCAATAGAGAAAATTAATATCGAGAAAGAGAAAATAGAGAAAAACACTTAGCACTTTATTTCATATAATCTTAAGTGTAAATTCTTTTTATCACTTTGTGTATCTTCTTATTTAGAAACAATATTGTAAACACAAATCTTTCATTTAACAGTTGTTAAATTCCTTAAGGGACTAAGTTTAGTCATAATCCTTGAGAAGTCACTGATGGGTAGTCTTTGAGATTCTAATTCCCTAAGGGACTAAGTGTAGTCAAAATCCTTGAGAAGACATTGACGGGTAATATTTGAGATTGTAATTCCTTGAGGGACTAAGTTTAGTCAGAATCCTCAAGAAGTCATTGACGGGTAGTCTTTGAGATTGTAATTCCTTAAGGGACTAAGTTTAGTCAAAATCCTTGAGAAGTCATTGATGGATAGTCTTTGAGATTGTAATCAATTTGATTATTGGATTAAGTCATGTTGAGAAGGAAAAATCACTCTGACGAGTGGACTGGACTAACCTAGTTAACAGTGAACCAGGAAAAAAATACATTGCCTTTTTTCATCATTCTTGTTATTGTTTTTGGGTTGCAAAAATATGTCATATTTGAAACCCAATTCAATTCCCCCTTTCTTGTGTTTCATGAATCTTCAATTGGCATCAGAGTTTTAGTTATGGTATTGACTACTTTATGTCAAACAGTTGACCGTGTCAAATAAAGATCCATATTTTGAAATACATAATGGCGCATGGAAACAATGATAAAGATCATTATTCTACCAAACCTCCAATCTTTGATGGAGAAAAGTTTGACTATTGGAAAGATAGAATTGAAAGTTTCTTCATAGGCTCTGATGCAAATATATGGGATATGGTTATAGATGGTCACACACAACCTATATATGCTAATGCTATAAGGCTTGAAAGAAACCAGATGAATAAACAACAAAAGAAGTATCACAAGAATCATCATAAACCCATAACTATTTTGATGTATGTTATTTCCTGTTCAGAGTATGAGAAGATTACAAATAGAGACTCTGCTAAGTCTATATTTTTGATTCTTTAAGAATGACTCATGAAGAAAATAAGCAAGTAAAGAAAACTAAGGCTCTGAACTTAATCCAGAAGTATGAAGCCTTCAAGATGGAAGAGGATGAGCCCTAGAGGAAAGTCAAGTATGTGGCTCTGAAGTCTAAAGGTAAGTCTGAGTAGGCTAAAGCTCTTTAAGCTGAAGAAGAAGAAGAGTCTGAAGAAGTGAATGAATTATCTCTACTCTCTATAAGGGTCAACCAACTTTGGAAGCAAAGACAAAGTAAAGTTCTAAAGACAACATGGGATGACTCTGAGTCCTCTGAATATGACTCTGAAGAAGAACAAGCTAATATGACACTTAAGGCCAACACCTTTGGATCAAAATCAAAATAAGAATCAGATTCAGAATTATATTCAGAGTCTGACTAGGTATTATCTCAGTTAACTCATTTTAAATTAGAAATATCTCTTGTCGAGATTCTTTAAAAGAGTCATAAGCTTCATCAAAGAAACAAGAATCTAACAAAGATTAATGTAGTTGATTCTGAAGCTCATAGTGAGCAGTTGAAAGAAAATACCATTTTAAAAGAAAAAATCACTAGTTTAGAAAAAGAAAGCTCTGCTCTAAAAAGAAAGAGTGAGAAACTTGAAAAAGATATTCTTTTAGAGGCTCTTATGAACTCTGAATGTTCTTCCAAAAGATATGAAGATTCTTTTCAAAATATTCTAGCTAAGAACATATATAGAATAAAAATGGATTCAATGATCTATGAAGTTAGTGGTAACTGGAAAAGAGGCATTGGTTATGTTAAACCAAAGAACTCCATGTTCAAGCCTAAACCTAGAGAGATTGTTAAAAAGCCAAAGGCTATGTATTCACATTCCACCTATGGTCACACACATAATATATATTCTGCACATAAACCTTGGGTTGATAAAACCTCTAGAAGAACTAACCACAAAGGACCCCAAAAGATATAAAATAATCTATGTAGCAGATATCCTGAGAAGAAAAGTTGAGACACAAATCCTGGTACCTGGATTATGGGTGCTCTCAAGACATGAAGGGAAGAAGACATATGTTCCAAGATCTAGAACTTAATCCATGTAGCTCTGTAGGTTTTGTAGGAGATCAGAAGGGTAAGATCATTAGTGCATGAACTATTGGCAACGATTCCCTTCCCTCTACTTCTGATGTATTTGTTTTATGATTAACATTAACAAGTTTGATTCTAAGACTAAAAAATTTATCATGTTAGGATACTCTGAATGCCCAAAAGGCTACAGGGTATACAACACTGAAATTAACATTGTTGAGGAATCAATTAATTTTAAGTTTGATGATAAGCTTGACTCTGAAAAGTCAAAGCTAGTTGAAAAATTTAAAGATATGAAGATTAGTTATCCTGACTCTGAGGATATAACTTCAGAAAGTACTCAACAAGAAAGAAAACAATTAAAACCAGAAATTACTGACACACCATCACCTCTGAAGAAGTTCAAACAAAGAACCTCTCATTCTGAAGATCTGATTTTGGGTGAAAGTACCAAACCAATACAAACTAGATCATCATTCAGACAAATTGAAGAAACGCTTATGGGATTGGTGTCTATAACATAGCCAACATCCTTTGATGAAACTCTTCAAAACTCGGAAGAACCAAACTTGCATTTTGGAGAAGGATGAGGTAAGAAAAATGGTAAGTCAGAATGTCCAAGTCAGAATCCCTCTAGGACTTTTTGTTTTCTAGACTCTGAGTTTATTAATGTTTTAATTCATGTGTTTTCATTGTGACTAAAGAGCTATGTTGACATGTGTCTAACTAACTCATAAAGTAGTAAAATGCTTGAATAAACCTTGGGAGTAATTATTATTTTACTTGGATAAAATATAATCATGCCTTGCACCCTCTAGGCCATCATTACTTGTCTCTTCAAATGGTTGTATGTTTAAAACATTTTTTCAAAACTCATTGTATCGCTCTTTTCACACACAACACAACTCTCACTACTCACACTTGAATCTTTTCAACCCTAAACCCTATAACTTCAACAATTATTCAACAAAACCCGATGGAAATGATTAAAAACTTCTCTGATATCTATCTATCAACATCGGTGGCTCATTAAGAGGATATTAGTGGCAAGAGAATCATAAACAAAAGTAATGAGAAAAGGATCAATTATTATTGCTCTGAAACTATTACAGATCCAAAATCAATTACAAAAGAAAACATAAGCACTACTAAAGGTTATAACTTTCATACTTGGTCGGAAGTCCAACCACCTGACATGATGAAGGTCCTCTTGTCCTCGAGATTCTTCATCCTTGACACAAAATTCCTTCCTAATAGAGGTGCTCTGGAAGATGTGCTATCTTGTCTTCTTGCACCTTCAGAGGAATTAAACATATCATCTTTGAGTTTCTCAACGACCTTGCTTACTTCCTTGGAGGAGCCCTTCTTAGAGTTCTCATATGATTTGATCATATTAATAGATATAAGAAGATTTAGATGGAAATGAGAGGAATGTGACCTTGCTAGTAACAAAACCTCACTTATATAGAGAGTTTGTGATAAATCAAAATTAACTTTGTTAGTTAATATTGGATGTATGAATCGAACTCAAGACCATTCTTATTACTCTACTCTTTAATTCTTTCACCATATACTCTAAATATCTTCAATGGTGTCAAACCTATCAATTGACACCATGGTGTTAAACCTAATTTTATAGTACCTCCAAGAATTTTTTTATGCATATTTTTATACTAAATATATTGTTGAGCTGAAATATACTATTGTCATACCCCAATTTTGTCCGGGCATTTCAAAATTTTCATAAATTTGATTTCATTTTTAATTTGCATCATATGTATAGCATAACATGCATTTCATCATGAATAATGACTAAAATATCAGTCAGAATAAATTCTTGGAAATACAGACAATTCGGTTAAACCATTGCTCAAGTACATGCAAAATCAGCGGGTAAAAAGTTTCGAAATTAAACTTGCAAACATCAGTTTTATTAATCTACGGTTCGCGTAGTTTAACCTGGTGTGCTCGTTATATTTTTCGACGATTTTTTCAGTCGCATTTTGATTCGTCTGAGCCTTTTAACCAGTGAAAATTTATTTCAAAATTAAAAGAAACATTGTATTTTTCCAATAAGTATATTTCGTGATGATCATTTTAGTGCATCCGATTTAATTTTTTGGGCAAATTTTCGCCCGACATTTATTCATTTCCAGTCATTTTATTTTTATTCTTTCGCCAAAATGTTCAAAAGAAATAAATAGAATTTTCCGTATTCTCATTTTATTTTTATCACGTGTATTTAGAAGGGATGTGAATTTTATTTGATTTGGTTAATTTGAATTGTTTTAAATTAATTAAATCATCTAGAATGGACATTGTAGGCATTTTGAATTATTTGTGTTTCTTTGATCAAATCTTGACCATTGATTCAAATTAATCAAAGGTCTAAATTTGCAATCCATATGCATTTCACTGTCCAATCAAAATTTAGAAATTAATTGAATAAAACTAATTAATAAAATAAAAAAAAACTCTCTTCTTTCAAATGAGGTGGCCACGCATCCTCATGGAGGAGATAAGAATGCCAACTATACCACTCTCCAACGGCACACACTCTCTCTCTCTTTGGTAAAAAGGATTTAAAATAAAAATAAAAATTCTCAACCCACCTACTCTGAAAAGGGGGCGCTAGCTGGAAAACGAAAAAGACAAAAGAAATGAAAGGACCACTCCAATGACTCACCCTCCACTCACACACTCTCTTGGCCTCCAACGGGAATAAAAAAAAGAAAATAAAAAAGACCCCACTCAAAAACACAACACCCACCTCCACTAAAGCTCACTCTCTAAAAACGAAAAAGAAAACAAGAAAAAGGTATACAACAATACCTCTCCAATCAAAATAACTCTCGCTCTGGACATTGAAAATGAAAAAGAAAGAAAAATGAAAATAAAAAAAAGGCCTTTTCGTCTTCCCTCGCTGCACCGCCACCCTTCACCCTTCGCCGCTCACTATACCATCTCCACACTACAACTCCACCACCGGTGACCGTTTGTCGTCTTCGCCTCCACTACCTCCGCCAGCCATCCAAAACCAACCTCCATCACAACTGTCCATTCAGATCCACATGCTGACAAACCTTTTCGCCACGCTTCCTATTTCAACACAACAACATAGCACCGCCGTTCACCTCACTCATCTTCTTCCTTCCACCGTGCATCACCATCGATGACATACCTTGCCGTTGTTCAACTCAACAACGACGCGCCAATAAAACCCATCTTCTCCATATCATCAAAATGTTCACCACCATCACATGTACAACCGCCTAGCTCCACCGATTTCCTCCCTTTTGTTCACTTTCCACCATCGCCATCCTCACCGCGTTAACCTCCTATTTCACTTCAAAAACACTTCAGCCTCTCCACAACACTACAAACTTCAAACTGTTCTGTCCACACTTGCGGTGTCATAGACGCGTTTCTCAGCAACAACAATGTCACATAGTTAATGAGTCGTTTTTGTTTCTCGAATTTGAAATCATTTCTCCTATCCATTTTTCTTCAACTCGGTAATAATTTTGATGATGCTATTTTTTATGATGATTAAGTTAAAATTATTTATTTCGAGTTGCTGGAAATTTTTCTGTTTTGGGATAATGTAACTTATTTTGTACTTGGTAACGACCTTGATTTCGAAGAAAGTATTTATGTGCATTCTATGGAGGAATTGCAGAGAGATGATAAATCTTCGAATGTAAAATTAATTTTGGTTTTCTTTAATGTTTGAAAAAGGCAGCAATTAAAAAAATTAATAATGAAGTTTAGGAAAAATAAATAAAGACTGCTATGGTTATTCACGTTTTAATTTTTATTATTAGTGTGATTAAATCTTAGCATTTTTAATTGTTATTCATTAGTATTTGTAATAAATTGGATTCAAGATTAGTGATGTTTTTTTTCTGGGCTTGCTTCAAGGCAATCGATAAGCCCATTTAACCTACACCCTCATTTTTGCTAATTCAATTCCTTTTGAGTTGCTTCCCGCATATATGGTGAATTGGCGAACAATTGCTATTCGATTTCGATGCAATAAATATTGAAAATGTAATCTCCTACCGTTGTTGCCGTTCTTTATTTTAATGCACTAAAATCCGATTTTAATCCACGGATTCGACAAACTTCTATATCGTTATACCACAAAAATTTCAATACATCAATTGTATATTTTCACCGTGTTTCGATCTTTACATACGATATTCCAATTTCGTTGTCGCTATGTACAAACCGGTTTATGAGCACATGATTTCCGATTCAAATTTGATTATTTTGGATTCAATATTGTCACCTATTAGATTAATTAATTAAAATTCTAATTAAATTAGATAATTTTGTTAATTAATTTTAATTACCTTAATTATTGGATTATATTAATTTTTAATCTAATGATTTGGATAATTACTTTTAATTACCTTAATTTGACAAATTAACTGAATTTTAATCAATTAGTTTTGCTAATTAAAAAATGGACCGGTTTATTCCACACTCACAGTTTCATTATCATTTCATAATATAAATCCAAACTCATTCAAATTCATCATCGATTCAAAACCACTTTAAACCACTAAAAATCACACAACTCTCGATTCAATCGAGCCCATTTCCATACCCTTGTAAGTTGATCGCTTTTAGCATCGCCATCAACCTCACATAGCATTCTCTTGGGATTTCTTACAATGAGACCTATTCGGTTATCCAATAATCGATTAGATGATTGATTCACTAAACAATCCAATTCATTTGTAAACACACATCCAAACCTCGATCCAGCATCGAGTATTTTTATTCAAACCAATTAAAATACTTAATCACAATTAATACCATTTCATTTGGAAATGAAAAGGGGAATGGTTTTTAGTTTTCAACTCCTCTCCTTGATTATTTGAATACGAGTTCTCTTACTCGGCTAGTCAAATAATTGTCATTTCTATCCGCCTAAACACAATCAAAATGGATCATTTTCATAATAACGAAATGAAAAGGGGGATGGTTTTGAGCCTTCAACTCCTCTCCTTGATTATTTGAATACGAGTTCTCTTACTCGGTTAGTCAAATAATTTTCATTTCTTTACAAACTTTTAACCCAATTAAATCAAGTCATTCTCATAAATAAGTTATACGAAAAGGGAGATGGTCTTGAGCCTTCGATTCCTCTCCTAAAATGCTTGGATATGAGTTATTTCACTAAGCCATTTGAGTACTTTTCGTTTATTCTAAAATACATCAACATACGTAAACCTAGTTTCATAATCACTCAGATGAAAAAGAAAGTGGTCTAGAGTCTTCTATTCCCTTTCCCGATTATTAGGATACGAGTTTCCTTACTCGACTATCCGAGTATTCGTCGTCCAGTCAAAACACCTTAACCATTATCAAATCCTTTTAAAATTAAGGATGAAAAGGGATATGGTCTAGAGCCTTCGATTCCTCTCCTCGATTATTAGGATACGAGTTATCTTACTCGACTATCCGAGTAATCGTCATTCAACAAAATTATCTTAACACATCAAGTCTATCTTTCTTCTCGCCTACGTGCGATCGAAACCAATCAAACAAAACATCATACATATTAACTCAACTTGTCACCCCATGTGACCAAAACTATTTTCAGAAAGAATATTATTTAATCCTTTCTAATGCGCACAACAAACTAGCGCTTAAGCCTCCGCCGAGAGTAGACAAGCCAACGTTTAGCCTTCAGAACGCGATCTAAACAGTTGTTTACTAAAAGACACCAACCCACCGTAGTTCCCCGAACTACGAATGCTCTGATTTCCTTATTGCACCATAAGGATACGTAGGCACGAGATTGTGAAATCTTGGCGAGCACACTAATAAAAAACCTCCAGTTTCCCCCTTCTGAGATTTCCATCCATCTCTCTTTTCAATATTTTTAGCACTCAAAGAAAACAAACAACATAAGCTAACATTCAAATCGCAAATTAAACTAAAAGTTTCTCGTTGAGTACAACAGACGTGAGGGGTGCTAATACCTTCCCCTTGTGTAATTGACTCCCGAACCCGAATATGGTTGCGGCGACCATTATTCTATTTTCTAAAGGTTTTATCGATATTTTCCTATCCCTTCATTGGGATAAATAAAGTCCGGTGGCGGCTCTGTTCAAACTAATTTTTTTCGCGACCATCACGAGGAATCGTATTTTTCGAGATGCGGTAGATGGCGACTCTACTGGGGACTATCGTCCCAAGCAAGAGAGAGTCAAGCCTAATTTATTTTGATTTGTGATGAATGTTATCTTTGTTTAAACTTGCTTTATTCTACTTTCTTTATCTCATTGTATAATTGTTATTTGTAATCTGCTGTTTGTTCTCATTATTACTATGGGGGCTCTCTAATTATTGACACTTTGTGAGATAGGCTCTCTACCCGAGTCTGAGAAAAACCATAAGATTAAGTTGGTAGTTGTGTAGTGGAGGCCCACAAAGTGTCTTCCTTGTTGGGACGATACGAAGACCCCACCTAGAGTAGATTCTCTTGAGATATTATTGCCCGACGAGTCTTCGTCACGACGATAGTATTTTCAAGTTGGATCAATGACTCTAGGGACCTTTTAACCCACTCTATCCGACGGTTGTGTAGTATTAACCTACAAGACTTCAGACTTGTTGGGTTAATATGAAAGCCCCAATCAGATGAGATTCCTTGGACGTATTACTATCTTACAATAATATTTCCAACCTCGATCTATTACTCTGAGAACCTTATTAGAACCCTGGACTCGTGAGTTGTGTAGTAGAATCCCTATGGAGCCTTCCTTGTTCGGACAATACGAAGATCTCACCTAGACGAGATCATCTTAAGGATATTATTGTACAACGAGTCTTCGTCACGGCAGTGACGTTCTCAAGAAATATCTGTGACTCTAGGAACTTACCAACTGTAGAGCCTACCCATGGGATTCCTCTAATCGGAGATACCATTTATCTACCCGTTATTCTGATTAATCTGAGAACACCTTAAACTTGTGATCCTCAACATGTCACTATACTCATACACATATCATTGCATTTGCATTCATCATCATACATTTCATATCATTTTCCACACAAAATACAAAAAAACTCATCCATCATTCGTCCATAATCTACAGTTGACTTATTGACACTCATATCAGACTTGAAGTAGCTCTTGAAAGACCATGGATCCATTGGAGCAAAGTCATATGGCATTAAGAGGAGATGTTGACTCGATGAAAAACCAGATAGACCAACTTGTGGAAGTTATGATAACTTTAGCAAAGAGGGAAGACAATATTTAGCAGACTACAGTCGTTGAGAATGTTGTGCTAGCTCCAGTAAATGGTCCTACCCAACCTCAACTGGTGTGAACCCCAGTTGATAACTCTGTTATACGAGAACGTCATATTGTTCGAGATTCCTCTTATCATGATGATGTTGTGTATCACAAATTTGCATTCTTCGTGCCAGATTCCCATGGAACAAGCCTAGTGGTTAATACCGAACAACCACAAGATGATGAGATTGCTAAAAGATGATGCGTGCTAGAGAAAAGACTCAAGGCCATAGAAGGACAAGATACGATTGAACTGAATGCCTTAGGCATGTGTTTGGTACCTGACCTGGTTATACCCGCAAAATTCAAAGTACTCGAATTTGAGAAGTACAAAGGGGATGGCTGTCCAAAGCACCATCTGGTGATGTTTTATCGAAAAATGACCTCTCATGCCCAGGATGATAAGCTAATGATTCACTATTTTTAGGACAGTTTGACTAGGGCATCATTGAGTTGGTACATGAAGTTAGAAAGGAATCATATTCAATCATGGCTGGACCTAGCTAACGCCTTCTTGAATCAATACAAATATAATTTGGACATAGCCCCCGATCGCATGCAGTTGAGGGCCTTATCTCAGGAAAACAACGAATCCTTCAGAGGGTATGCCCAAAGATGGAGAGAGTTAGCGACTTGCGTTGAACCACCACTCTTAGACATAGAATTGATGGAATTATTCAGGGATACCTTGCAAAGTCCTTACTTCGAAAGGATGATTAGTAGCGCAACATCAAACTTCGCTCACTTGGTGTCAATTGGAGAACGCATCAAGCGTGGCATTAAAAGTGGAAAAATCTAATGCGCCTCGAGTATCCAGAACATGTTCCCAGGAGGAAGAAGAGGATGAAGTTAATGAAGTCAAGGAAATACCACAAGCTCCATATTAGAGACCATCCTCTCCTTATGGCCAATATCCTACAAGTCGAGCATCTCCTTAGTATCAACGACAGGTTTCACCTCGGCAGTCATACAAATGGCAGAACATTCCACATCAGCGGCGCAAACATGCTCAATAAAGGCCAAGAAAGCTAGAGAGACATATCGATCTGTTTCCAATGCCATACAATCAAGTACTTCCATATTTGATTAAGAGAGGACTGATAGTGCCAAAGGAGCTAAAACCAGTAAGTCCTCCATATCCACCAGGATTTGACACCAATGCTCGATGTGACTTCCATGCTGGGGCATATGGGAATTCAACTGAAGACTGCAAAGTGCTCAAGAGCAAAGTACAAACCCTGCTTGATTCCAAGATGTTCTCATTTTCCCCCCGAAGCTTGCAAATCAATAATACTTCTTCACCTAGCTATACGGGTCCATCAATCCAAACTGTGGAAGAGATTTCTGAGAATAGGTTTGAAGATGATTATCATATTGGTTTCAATGAGCATAACTACCACTACTCTAAAGGAGGCTAGCCCAGCAGTGAACCAGACACGAGAGAGATTCCTCTGCACTGGCAACCATTTGGCTATTTCTAGCATTTCATTTGTATTTTTCTTTGCATATTGAACACTTATGTGCTTTTAAGAATTGTTGCTTTATTTTAATGGTAATATTAATGAAATGATTATGCATGTTTTGAACGAATCCTTTCGTATTCACTCATCTTTTCCATTGATATAAAAAATATATATTTCTCCCATTCACTTATCAAATTGTTGCTTTAGCAAAGATTGGAGGGAGGATGACAAAAATGAAATACCCATAATTGCTGACTGTGTGCTTTCGGATAAAATCTTGTTGATGATGTACAAACACTGTTTAAAATCCCCAAACACTGGAGAGATAATGAGTTAATCCCTAGTCAACCACTTCGAGCCTAGAAGTAGGTGTTTCTTTTGGATATACAAACCCTTACATTTAACTTGGGGCAAGATAATGTTCAGTTAATCTGACTCCATAGTTGAATTGCAAGGGAATACATCCCATCGAGAGATCAACCGCATGTTATTCTTAGCCAACATCCTAAAGTGGTGAAATAACCAAGCAAAACTCGCAATTCATGTCGGTTGTTCTTAAATGACCATTGACTTAGCAGTCACATCCTCTAAAAAAATCATAAAAGAAAAAGCCCGCTAAGTCGATACCCCCAAAGGCGAGTTAGGAAAAATTAGGGTAATCCCGGTGGACTAAAAGCTTCAAAAAGCGGTCCAGGCAAAAGTTAAGGATCAAAACAAAAATCAAAAGAGGTCTCGAAAATCCTCAAGCGAAACAAAACAAGGTTCAGTGTCCACCATCTCAAGAATCAAAGGGTTACCAACATCCATGAAGAGCAAAATAAGATGACTATCATTTCAAGATATTTTTCAAACTCTCTTAAAAGTTGAATGTGTGTGTTGAATCAACTGAACGTATGACTGGAGAATCATCACGAAGAAAGGGTGGGTTAAAACAAAATTTGAGCCTTACATCCTTTGTTTCAATAACCGTAAACCAGGCCACGTTACGACCCTTAAAAGACCTAATTGAAGCATGGTTTATTCTGAAAGCATACTACTACAAGGTTGCGTAAACTGAGTCCTAAATATTTGCTAGTCACCTATATTGGCATCATATTCCCGTTGTATCTTTCACACACTAGCTAAATCAACGATGCGTTTGAACTATTGGTTCATTCGTCACACACTATCACATCACATCAATAAATGATTTTCCAAACCTGCATGAATATCACATTAAAATTACCATTGATTAAAAATACAATTTTAATTGCAAGTAAGTACTTGATATCAAGGAACTTCAAAGAAGCAATCAGATAAGAACTTGATCATTCGTCAATGCTGACCCAATTCAAGACTACTTCCTAACCCTATGGATTAGGGGCATGGTATCCAATGACTATGAATTGGTCAGTCAAAAGACAATCTCCAAACGTCGATTGATCAAGGAGGTGAATCATTTTAAGATATCCAGACCATCTGAGGCAAGCCTTCCAAAATATCAATCAGGGGCAAACTACTGCAAGAATCATACACTGGGGAAAATTTGGTTCAGGCCATGGTATAATCGTTCCCATGATTTCCTTTCAAAGGTGAATTCCTTCAAAATCCCTACAGGCTGGGGCAGAAAAGTTCCAAGGAGCCTCGAGGAAGAGAAAAAGCACAGTCATCATGCATTGATTACGTCGCTACACTCATTAAACCATTTGCAAGTCATCAAGGAACATCAGGCAAAGAAGTTGAGTTTCTCTCAAGAACAAACACACGATCTATCAACAAAGGATCAAACTTGGGGCACCAAGAGCATACACATTTATCACCCAATCATCACATAGTCAAAGTACAGAGTGTCGGGAAGTCGAAACCCTTCACCAACCAAAAGTCCAATCCCTATTGGCATCTCCAAAAACCAAAGTCCAATCCATATTGGCAACTACCAAAAATAAAAGTCCACTTTGTTGACATCCTCATAACATCAAAGTCCAATCCCTATTGGCATCCCCGAAACCAAAGTCCAATCCATATTGGTAACCACTGAAAGTTCACTTTGGTGGCATCTTCATAAACCCAAATCCAATCAACATTGGTACCCAGAAAGTCTCACCTTCAAAAAAGGGAGATCAATCCAAAAACAACCAATATTCATCTTGCATTACCACATGCACTGCATACAATAAACACGCATGACTTTCCTTCCAAATTAGGAAGTTGCATATCATGAGGCTCTCTCACAAAAACGAGAATTTTTCATTAACATGCATCATATGCATACATAACATATTAATTCCTTTCCATCAACCCTTTGATGATGCCACTCCATAGAAAGGTTTCTTTTCGTCAACCCTTTGATGATGACAAAATCTTTTCCGTCAACCCTTTGACAATGACAATTTTCTTTCCGTCAACCCTTTGACGATGACAAGTTATTTTCCACCAACCCTTTGGTGATGACACCCTCTAATATTTTCCGTCACCCCTTTGACGATGACAAAGTTTCTTTCTGTCAACCCTTTGACGATGACAGTTACCTTTCCATCGACCATCTGATGATGACAGTCTTTTCCACTAACCCTTTGGTGATGCCACTCCATAGTGAAGTTTCTTTCCATCAACCCTTTGACGATGATATTACATATATAATTCCTTTTCCACCAACCCTTTGGTAATGTCTTTCTTTCTTTATTTCCGTCAACCCTTTGACGATGAAGTCTCTTTCCATCAACCCTTTGACGATGATATTATACATATAACTCCTTTTCCACCAACCCTTTGGTGATGTCTTTCTTTACTTCTTTCTGTCAACCCTTTGACGATGACATATATTTTCCGTCAACCCTTTGACGATGTCACTCCATAGTGAGGTCCTTTCCATCATCCCTCTGGTGATGACAGTATTTTCCACCAACCCTTTGGTGATGCCACTCCATAGTGAAGTTTCTTTCCGTCAACCCTTTGACGATGATACTGCATATATAATTCCTTTTCCTCCAACCCTTTGGTGATGATGTCCTTTAAATTATTTCCGTCAACCCTTTAACGATGACAAGTTCTTTTCCACCAACCCTTTGGTGATGATATCCTTTGACTATTTCCGTCAATCCTTTGATGATGACAAATTCCTTTCCATCAGCCCTCTGATGATGACATTTTACAACAAATCCTTTTCCGTCAACCCTTTGACAATGACAGATTCTTTTCCACCAACCCTTTGGTGATGTCACTCCATAGTGAAGCCCTTTCCATCAGCCATCTGATGACGACAATATTTTCCGTCAACCCTTTGACGATAACAATTGCCTTTCCATCAGTCCTCTGATGATGACAATCTTTTCCGTCAACCCTTTGACGATGACAATTACCTGTCCATCAACCCTTTGATGTCGACATTCACTATCTTCCATCAACCCTTTAATGATGATATTCCACCAGGAATTTCATCAAACACATACATATTAATCATCAGCATACTCATGCATAACACTCCCACAAAATGGGGATTTCATCAAAAATAAACAAAATCATTCGCGTTCCTACATTCACATCCTAAATATCCCCAGCAATTGCCTCCTTGCATGCATCTCATGCATCAATTCATACATGGTATTTCCATCCAAAGTGGAACATCATACAAAAATCATATTAAAATATCAGGATCCCGGGCCATTTATGTATATCTCAGACTTTCCTTGTTTCTAAATAAAGTTATTACCCTGCATGTGCTCATGGAATTATTTCCCAGCCATTCATTCTTCAACTTTATGATTGATAATGATATTCCCCAGCATCTTTGCTATCATTGCTCCCCAAGCAGAGGTTATCATAAAAAGTCTCTTATGAGCTTCCCCCTGTATAGCTTTGCCAGTAAATCTCCCCGCATGGAGTCTTTTCTAAAACATTTCCCCCAACAGACGAACATTTGAGATACTACTTCATGTATCTGAAAAATCTCATTTATCTATTTGAGATACTACTTCATTTATTTGAAGAATCTCATCTATCTGTTTGAGATATTGTTTCATGTATCTGAAGAATCTCATCTATCAGTTTGAGATACTACTTTATTCATTTGAAGAATCTCATCTACCTATTTGAGATACTGCTTCATTTATCTGAAGAATCTCATATATCTGTTTGAGATACTACTTCATTCATTTGAAGAATCTCATCTACCTATTTGAGATACTGCTTTATTGATAAGAAGAATCCCATTTATTTTTAGGTACTGCTCTAGTATCCTCGGAGAATCTTAAATATGATGAGGTATCATTCTCTTGTTGGAATATCTCGATTATATCAGGTAAGATACTGCTCCATTGATCCCCATAGAATATCACGTGTTCAGTTTAAGACATTGTTTCGCTGATTTTCAGAAAGTCTTAGATTCATTTGAGGTATCCTTCCATTATTAGAATATCTCAATCATGGCATTCAAGATTTTGTTCTGATAATTCCATAGAGAGTCGTGATTGTTTCATTTTACCTTTCGATAACTTTTCTTACTGTATTTCTCACTGCATTTTCTTTCTACATTTCTTCCTTGCATTTCAAAGAACAAAATTCGGGTCTTTTCGTATTTAATTATCTTCCACCAAGAATGTACAAAGACTGTTGTCATTCTTACCTTCTGGTTCAAGGTAATTAAATAGGGGCAGCTGTCATACCCCAATTTTGTTCGGGCATTTTAAAATTTTCATAAATTTGATTTTATTTTTAATTTGCATCATATGTATAGCATAACATGCATTTCATAATGAATAATGACTAAAATATCATTCAAAATAAATTCTTGGAAATACAGACAATTCGATTAAATCATTGCTCAAGTACGTTCAAAATCAGCGGGTAAAAAGTTTTGAAATTAAACTTGCAAACATCAATTTTATTAATCTACGGTTCACGTAGTTTAACCTGGTGTGCTCGTTATATTTTTCGACGATTTTCTCGGTCGCATTTTGATTTGTCTGAGCCTTTTAACCGGTGAAAAATTCTTTCAAAATTAAAAGAAACGCTGTATTTTTCCAATAAGTATATTTCGTGCTGATCATTTTAGTGCATCTGATTTAATTTTTTGAGCAAATTTTCGCCCAACATTTATTCATTTCCAGTCATTTTATTTTTATTCTTTCGCTAAAACGTTCAAAAGAAATAAATAGAATTTTCCGTATTCTCGTTTTATTTTTATCATGTGTATTTAGAAAGGATGTGAACTTTATTTGATTTGGTTGATTTAAATTGTTTTAAATCAATTAAATCATCTAGAATGGACATTGTAGGAATTTTGAATTATTTGTGTTTCTTTGATCAAATCTTGACCATTGATTCAAATTAATCAAAGGTCTAAGTTTGCAATCCATATGCATTTCATTGTCCAATCAAAACTTAGAAATTAATTAAATAATATTAATTAATAAAATAAAATAAAAACTCTCTTCCTTCAAATGAGGTGGCGACACATACTCATGGAGGAGATAAGAACGCCAACTATATTACTCTCCAACGACACACTCTCTCTCTCTTTGGTAAAAAGGATTTAAAATAAAAAGAAAAATTCTCAACCCACCAACTCTAAAAAGGGGGCGCTATCTGGAAAACGAAAAAGACAAAAGAAATTAAAGGACCACTCCAATGGCTCACCCTCCACGCACACACTCTCTTGGCCTCTAACGGGAATAAAAAAAAGAAAATAAAAAAGACCCACTCAAAAACACAACACCCACCTCCACTAAAGCTCACTCTCTAAAAACAAAAAAGAAAACAAGAAAAAGGTCTACAACAATACCTCTCCAATCAAAATAACTCTCGCTTTGGACATTGAAAAATAAAAAGAAAGAAAAATGAAAAAGAAAGGCCTCTTCGTATTCCCTCGCCGCACCGCCACCCTTCACCCTTCGCCGCTCACTATACCATATTCACACTACAACTCTACCGCCAGCGACCGTTCGTCGTCTTCGCCTTCACTACCTCCGTCGGCCATCCAAAACCAACCTCCATCATAACCGTCCATTCGGACCCACACGCCGACAAACCCTTTCGCCATGCCTCTGATTCCAACACAACAACATAGCGCCGCCGTTCACCTCACTCATCTTCTTCCTTCCACCGTACATCACCATCGACGACATACCTCGCCATCGTTCAACTCAACAATGACGCGCCAATAAAACCCATCTTCTCCATATCATCAAAATGTTCACTACCATCACATGTACAACCGCCTAGCTCCATCGATTTCCTCCCTTTTGTTCACTTTCCATCGTCGCCATCCTCACCGTGTTAACCTCCTCTTTCACTTCAAAAAAACTTCAGCCTCTCCACAACACTACAAATTTTAAATTGTTCCGTCCACACTTGCGGTGTCATAGACGCGTTTCTCAGCAGCAACAGTATAACAGAGTTAATGAGTCACTTTTGTTTCTCGGATTTGAAATCAATTCTCCGATCCGTTTTTCTTTAACTCGGTAATAATTTTGTTGATACCATTTTTTATGATGATTAAGTTAAAATTATTTATTTTGAGTTGCTGGAAATTTTGCTGTTTCGGGATAATGTAACTTATTTTGTACTTGGTAACGACCTTGATTGCGAAGAACGTATTTATGTGCATTCTGTGGAGGAATTGCAGAGAGATGATAAACCTTCAAATGTAAAATTATTTTCGGTTTTCTTTAATGTTTGAAAAAGATAGCAATTAAAAAAATTAATAAAGAAGTTTAGGAAAAATAAATAAAGGCTGCTATGGTTATTCACGTTTTAACTTTTATAGTTACTGTGATTAAATCTTAGCATTTTTAATTGTTATTTATTAGTATTAGTGATAAATTGGATTCAAAATTAGTGATGTTTTTTCTGGGCTTGCTTCAAGGCAATTGATAAGGCCATTTAACCTACACCCTCATTTTTGCTAATTCAATTCCTTTTGAGTTACTTCCCGCATATATGGTGAATTGGCGAACAATTGCTATTCGATTTCGATGTAATAAATATTGAAAAAGTAATCTCCTACCGTTGTTGCCGTTGTTTATTTTAATGCACTAAAATCGGATTTCAATCCACGGATTCAACAAATTTCTATGTCGTTATACCACCAAAATTTCAATACATCAATTGTATATTTTCATCGCGTTTTGATCTTTACATACGACATTCCAATTTCGTTGTCGCTATGTACAAACCGGTTTATGAGCACATGATTTCCGATTCAAATTCGATTATTTTGGACTCAATATTGTCACCTATTAGATTAATTAATTAAAATTCTAATTAAATTAGATAATTTTGTTAATTAATTTTAATTAACTTAATTATTGGATTATATTAATTTTTAATCTAATGATTTTGATAATTACTTTTAAGTACCTTAATTAGACAAATTAACTGAATTTTAATCAATTAATTTCGCTAATTAAAAAATGGACCGGTTTATTCCACACTCACAGTTTCATTATCATTTCATAATATAAATCCAAACTCATTCAAATTCATCATCAATTCAAAACCACTTTAAACCACTAAAAATCACACAACTCTCGATTCAATCGAGCCCATTTCCATACCCTTGTAAGTTGATCGCTTTTAGCATCGCCATCAACCTCACATAGCATTCTCTTGGGATTTCTTACAATGAGACCTATTCGGTTATCCAATAATCGATTAGATGATTGATTCACTAAACAATCCAATTCATTTGTAAACACACATCCAAACCTCGATCCAGCATCGAGTATTTTTATTCAAACCAATTAAAATACTTAATCACAATTAATACCATTTCATTTGGAAATGAAAAGGGGAATGGTTTTTAGTTTTCAACTCCTCTCCTTGATTATTTGAATACGAGTTCTCTTACTCGGCTAGTCAAATAATTGTCATTTCTATCCGCCTAAACACAATCAAAATGGATCATTTTCATAATAACGAAATGAAAATGGGGATAGTTTTGAGCCTTCAACTGCTCTCCTTGATTATTTGAATATGAGTTCTCTTACTCGGTTAGTCAAATAATTGTCATTTCTTTACAAAACTTTTAACCCAATTAAATCAAATCATTCTCATAAATAAGTTATACAAAAAGGGAGATGGTCTTGAGCCTTCGATTCCTCTCCTCAAATGCTTGGATATGAGTTGTTTCACTCAGCCATTCGAGTACTTGTCGTTTATTCTAAAGTACATCAACCATACGTAAACCTATTTTCATAATCACTCAGATGAAAAAGAAAGTGGTCTAGAGTCTTCTATTCCCTTTCCCGATTATTAAAATACGAGTTTTCTTACTCAACTATCCGAGTATTCGTCGTCCAGTCAAAACACCTTAACCATTATCAAATACTTTTACAATTAAGGATGAAAAGGGATATGGTCTAGAGCCTTCGATTCCTCTCCTCGACTATTAGGATACGAGTTGTCTTACTCGACTATTCGAGTAATCGTCATTCAACAAAAATATCTTAACACATCAAGTTTATCTTTCTTCTCGCCCACGTGTGATTGAAACCAATCAAACAAAACATCAAACATATTAACTCAACTTGTCACCCCCGTGTGACCAAAACTCTTTTCAGAAAGAACACTATTTAATCCTTTCTAATGCGCACAACAAACTAGCGCTTAAGCCTCCGCCGAGAGTAGACAAGCCAATGTTTAACCTTCAGAACACGATCTAAATAGTTGTTCACTAAAAGACACCAGCCAACCGTAGTTCCCCGAACTACGAATGCTCTGATTTCCTTATTGCACCATAAGGATACGTAGGCACGAGATTGCGAAATCTTGGCGAGCACACTAATAAAAAACCTCCCTTTTCCCCCTTCTAAGGTTTCCATCCATCTCTCTTTTCAATATTTTTAGCACTCAAAGAAAACAAACAACATAAGCTAACATTCAAATCGCAAATTAAACTAAAAAGTTCCCGTTGAGTACAACGGGCGTGGGGGGTGCTAATACCTTCCCCTTGTGTAACCGACTCCTGAACTCGAATATGGTTGCGACGACCATTATTCTATTTTCTAAAGGTTTTATCGATATTTTCCTATCCCTTCATTGAGATAAATAAAGTTCGGTGGCAACTCTGTTCGGACTAATTTTTCCGCGACCATCACGAGGGATCGTATTTTTCGAGATGCGACAACTATCATATAGATCATGTTCATAAAATTTTACATTAATAAAAAAATATTTGATATATCGATGAGATATATAAAAATTAATTCGTTTGATAAAACTTCATAAGATGTTAACTTTTATGTATCTCATTGACATATCAAATGATTTTTTATGTGTGTAAAATTTTATATCCATGGTTTAAATGATAGTATTTTTCATTTCAACAGTGGGTTTCACATACGAACATGCACGAAAGAGTTAGAGGTGTTAGCTTAAGATATGACACTTTTGATAACTCTGTTGGAAGTTATAGATAATTAATGACCATGGGATTGTTCCAATAGGACAGAAATGTGTAATTGAGTTAATGAAAATAAATGCATTGTCAGTAGTCCCACATAGAAAGTGGTACACACTTTAAAAGCCTTTATAGAGAGTTAAAAACATTAAACTCAACATAGGAGTTAAAGAGGATAAAATTTCATATTGGACAAATATGGTGGTCCCAAGGATTATGCCACATGTCTCATCCAAAAAAAACCTCGTTGGTACATCACCGGCGACACCCACTCCATCTCTGGGACCGGGTCCAAGGGCATGAGCGTAGAGGTGCTAATGGTGGCTTGTAGGAGGAACTAGAGCACTTAGTCACGACACATCAAAGCGAACAGGTTACTCGCGGTGTTATACTGCGGCGCTCCAACGGCCGACATGCAACAACTTAATTTTAATTATTGCTCCTGGTTTTGGTCGTTGCCTAAAGTTTGAATTTCGAATTCGAAATATGCAACACTTTATGATGTGGTGCATAATGTAACCACAGGCGAACCATTGTAAACTTATGTTGAAAATGTGTTGTTTCATCAAGAGTTACAACCTTGGGAAACAATATATGTGTGGCCTATAAATACATTATTTGAAATTCGAAAATCACAATAAAAACCGTGCATCCTCTTCGTATAATTCCAAACGCTCTTCCTTGCATTCAAATCTTCACCAATCTTGTGCAGATTTGATTAGAAGGCTGAATTATCCTGGGTATTCTTGCGTTCCAACTCTAAGACTATAAAAAAACCGCTTGAAATACTTTTAAGGAAAGTGACACCATTCATGATTCAGACCTGGATCCATTCAACATTAACGATTTATCTAACAGTCTTAAAAGTATTCAAAGAATGGCTTCCGACGCTGCAATTTCAAGCATCAAAGATATGAACGAGGACCTTGTCAGTTGGACCGCTTTGATGGAACCAACTTCACCAGATGGCAAGATAAGATGATATTCCTACTGACCACCCTGAAGGTTCACTATGTCTTATATCCTGACTTAACACCAATTCCTGAACCAACCAACCAACCGAGGATGCCTTTGATGAACTCAAGAAGGAGCGCAAGAAACGTAAAGAGGTCAAATTGTTATTCCATGTACGTATCCTGAATATGATATCTAATAGTCTCTACAACCTCTATATAGATACTCAGTCTTCAATATAAATCTGGAAAGCACTCAAATTTAAATTCAAGGCTTAAGAGGAAGGTACGAAGAAGTTTTTAATTTCTAAATATTTTGACTTTAAAATGATAGACTTCAAGCCCATTCTTCACCAAGTGCAAGAGTTACAGTTTCTCGTGAATAAAATAAAATTTGTGAAAATAGACATTCCTGAGACTTTTCAAGTCGGTGCAATCATTGCAAAGTTGTCACCTTCGTGGAAAGGTTATACAAAGAAATTATTGCATAGTTCTGAGGACTTCTCTCTAGAGAAAATCCAAAAGCACCTTTGAATAGAGGAGGAACCGAAGGACAATGAGAAACCAGAGTCCGCTGGATTTTCCAAAGACAATGTTGTTATCGCTAAAGGAAAAAAGAAACACGATGGCATGAAGAACCATTATGGCCCAAGGAAGGAACACAACAAGTTCAAGAATGATGACAATATGAAAGGTCCAAAAAATAGATGTTTCATATGTGGTAAACCCGACCACTATGCTCGAGATTGTAGGCACAACAAGTCCAAAAATGAGATCAATTCAGTTCATACAAATGATGACATAATTGCTACAGTGAGCGAAATAATGGAAATCAAAGGCAAAGTGCAGGGATGGTAATATGAAATCAAAGGCAAAGTACGATCTAGAGTTGTTGGAACCGGATCCATCGAACTCAACTTCACTTTCGGAAAGAAAGTCACCTTTGTCAATAAGCTTTATGCCCCCCACATGAATAGGAATCTTGTTAGTGGGGATTTGTTGGAAAAACCGGGTATTAAATTTGTATATGAATCAGGTAAACTTATATTGACCCGTAATGATGTATTTGTTAGAAAAGGATATTCCGCTGAGGGAATGATCAAACTTTGTGCTACCGACAATGTTAATAATGAAATTTATAATTCTGCTTACATGCTTGAGTCCGTTTCTTCATGGCATAATAGATTATCACATACTAATGTTAGTTCTATGAAGAGACTAATTAAATTTGGTTTGATCTCATGTAGTATAAATGATTTCGAAAAATATGAATTATATGTTAAATAAAAAATGATTAAGAAACCTTTCAAAAGTGTTGAAAGAAATACAAATCTACTTGATTTGTACATTCATATATGTGTGAACTCGTGGGGTGTCGCACCTCGAAAAATGAGAACACGACTTAGCGAAGCGCAATTGCACGCTCGTGTGATGGACTGAACAGAGTAGCCATCGAACTTTATTTATTCCTAAAAAGGAATGGGGAAATATCGATAAAACCAAGAAAGAACGACAATGATTATGGTCGTCGCAACCAATATCAGGGTTCGGGAGTCGATTACGCAAGGGGAAAGTATTAGCACCCCTCACGTCCGTTGTATTCAACGGGAACCGATAGGTTAATTGTGCATGTTAGTGTTAGCTTGAAATATTAGGCTTCTCAAGTTATTATGAGGGAAAGAATAATATGATCAAAAGAAAAGAGAAGATGTTTTTGGATTTTTTTTGCAAAGAAGGGGACTAAACCTAAGTTTTTTATTAATGAGCCTGACAAGATTTCGCAATCCTGCTCCTACGTATCTCCAGGTGCAATAGAGAATTCAAGGCTTACGTAGTTCTGGGTAGAAAATGTTTGTTTGTTGGTCGATTTTAGCGAAAACTATATTGTATTAGTCGACGGAAACATTGTTTTACCCAAAACAGATGAGGAGCAAACATATACATCGCATCGAAACGATTTACAAATCAACATTAGGAAAAACGTCACTTATCTCAACTCAACAATTATTGACGAAGCATTAGTTTGCATCATCTTAAGAAAAGATGTCTTTCATTTATGAAAATGTTTTTCTTATCAATCGCACGACGACAAAGAAAAGAGTTTGATTGGTTGGATGTATTTTTGGGCTTGAAAGATGAATATTTTTGACTTGCAAGCTCTTACAACTTGGGTCTAATACTTGAGATTACGTCTAGATAGTTAATCTAGGTAATCTTTTTCTTCCAACTTACTTATGAAAATGGTTTGAATATTTACAAGTGTTTTAGAGGGAAGACGGATACTTATGGCTTACAAGCTCTTACAACTTGGGCCTAACATTCTGGATTACGATTGGACCTTTCATCCAGGTAATATTTTTTTTCCAATTTAGAGTAGAAAATGGTTTGAAATATTTGAGGGTAATTAAAGAGAAGACATATACATAGGGCTTACAAGCTCTTACAACTTGGGGCTAATATTCGGGATTCCGACTGGATATTCCATCAATGGTAATCTTTTTCTTCCAATTTAGTTGAGAAAATGGTTTGAAATGTTTGAGGGTAATTGAAGAGAAGACAGATACATAGGACTTACAAGCTCTTACAACTTGGGCCTAATATTCGGGATTACGACTGGACATTTCATCCAGGTAATCTTTTTCTTCAGATTTTAATTATGAAAGTGTCTTAAATAATAAATTAAAATAATTAAAGTACAAAGGTTTGAAATTATTGAAAGTTAAGTTGATGTTGCTTAAGAGCTCATTGTAAGAAGGCCCAAGAGTAAGCCACGAGACTGAAAACCAACCGAAATCGAAAGCCAACTGAATTTAGCACTAAGCTAGCTTAAAGTCAATTCATGTAGGAATCAACTCTATAAGAAACCGTGCAAATGAATCTATGCATTCAAGCGGTTCTCGAAAGTTAAATTGGATTTTAACTCCAAAATTGCAATGCAATCGATTAGACAAATAACCACACAAACCTTCTAGTAATTAGAGAAGCAAATAAATAAATAAGACTATAATCAAATAAGAAATATAATTAATTACTAATCCAGTTATAAAAAGAAAATAAAAATAAAACATTAATTACAAGTGGGTGCATACTAAAATGGGGTGTAAACAATGAAATAGAATTACATTCAATTGGGCCTAAAGCCCAAATAAGCAAGAGAAAAATAACAAAACAAGAACTCATTTAAGTAATACCAATTATATATATATATATATATATATATATATAATATATATATATATATATATATATATATATATAATATATATATATATATATATATATATATATATATATATAGATAGAGAAGAGAGAGAGAGAGAGAGAGAGAGAGAGGAGAGAGAGAGAGAGAGAAGAGAGAGAGAGAGAGAGAGAGAGAGAGAGAGAAGAGAGAGAGAGAGAGAGAGAGAGAAGAGAGAGAGAGAGAGAGAGAGAGAAGAGAGAGAGATCGAGAGAGAGAGAGAGAGAAGAGAGGAGAGAGAGAGAGGAGAAGAGAGAGAGAGAGAGGAGAGAGAAGCAATGTACTGATGTATACAAAAGGGGTACCCACCCTGCATTTGATCTACTATAAAAAAAATTGAAACTCACCAACAGTATTTTGACACATGTCATGAAAAACAAACAAAAACAAAAAAAGAACATAATGAACATGTAGAAAACGAAAATGAAAAGAAGTAGAGTCAATATACTTTCTCTCATGTACTCTGAAAGCTCCACTTTTTTCTTTTACCTAAATTTATCTTTAAAAAAATATATAAATAAAACAAGACTAAAATGAAAACACTAATTCTATTAATAAAACCAAAAATAAACATAACAAAATAAATAATAATACTACTACTAATAATAATTAATAATAATAATAATAATAATAATAATAATAATAATAATAATAATAAAAAAGATGAATAAAAGGAAATGATTATAGGAAGATTTTTTTTACATGGTAGTTGAAGGTTGTTGTTGGAAGAGGTTTTATGGTGTCGAATAGTGAGCTTTATGTTAAGGGTGCTTTTACATGGAAGAAAAGAAGTTTTCTTCTTCTTTAATGTAAGATAGAGAAAACATGAAGATTATGGAGTTTTTATGGAGGGTGAGTGTTTGTAATATGGTGAAGAAAATGTGGGTTATTATGGTGTATGGTTTGTAGATGTAAGTTTTTACATGGCGAGATGTGAAGAGCATGGGTTTGCTTTGAAGAAAAATAAAATGATGATGAAGCTTGCATGAACATGTGTTGAGGGGAGGGTGATAAGATGTATTGTTGGTAGTGTGTAGAGAAGATGACATGGAGTGTGCTGTTGCTCATGAGTGTGTGTTAGTGGTATGTTGTTATGTGGAGAAGAAATGAGTGATATATGGTGAGAATAGAAATGGAAGGAGAGTCTGTGATAACCACATAAAGAATAAAAAATAAGTCTTGTGGTACTGTAGATAAATATGGATGTGTGGTATGATAGAGAAGATGTTCCATTTTTTATTGAAATTTCCTCTCCTTTTCTTTTCAAAATTTGAGTGAATGATTAGACATTAGATGCGCGCTCGTTTTTCTTGTTCATTGGCCGAAATAGTTAGAGTAAATAGCATTGCATTTGGGTTACTTGTTTAATAAAAATCCCAAAATAAATGAAATAAAAATTCACAACTTTTTTAATAAAGCAAAATAAAATTAAATTGAATACACATTTGTCTCTATTTATTTTTTCTCAATATTTTGATTAAAAAATAAAAATAAACGGACTCAAAATGAATAAAAACCGGATGCAAAAGTGTCTAAAAAAAATAAACTAAATGAACCAAAATGATCAGCGCAAAATAAATCTCTCAAAAATATACAGTGTTTGAGCCAATTTTGAAATAAAATTTGACCGATTCAAAGGCTCAGACTAACTGAAATGCGACCAAAAAAATAGTCGAAAAATTAAAACGAGTACGCCAGGTTAAACTACATGAACCGTAGATTAAAAAAATTGACGTCTGCAAGATCGATCTTGAAAATTTTCGCCCGCTAATTTTACGTACATTTGAGGATCAGTCCGACTGGTATGTTTGTAAATCTGAAAATTTATTCTGGTTGAAATTTCAGGCATTATACGGTATGGAACGCATGCTATGATATGCAAAGATGCGAAACTCCGGATGAGTGTATCGATTTATTGAATGGGGGGCAAAAGAAGGGTATGACAGGTGCTCCTATTTAAGCATCTCCAACTAGAGAATATGAA